>NC_040091.1:17349049-17667174 GCF_003369695.1 Bos indicus x Bos taurus
TGTCAGACTTTATTTTGGGGGGCTCCAAAATCACTGCAGTTGGCGATTGCAGCCATGAAGTTAAAAGACGCTTAGTCCTTGGAAGGAAAGTTATAACCAACCTAGATAGCATAGTGAAAAGCAGAGACATTACTTTGCCAACAAAGGTTCGTCTAGTCAAGGCTATGGTTTTTCCAGTGGTCATGTATGGATGTGAGAGTTGGACTGTGAAGAAAGCTGAGTGCGGGAGAATTGATTCTTTTGAACTGTGGTGTTTGAGAAGACTCTTGAGAGTCCCATGGACTGCCAGGAGATCCAACCAGTATATCCTAAAGGACATCAGTCCTGGGTGTTCATTGGAAGGAATGATGCTAAAGCTGAAACTCCAGTACTTTGGCCATCTCATGCTAAGAGTTGACTCATTGGAAAAGACTCTAATGCTGGAAGGGATTGGGGGCAGGAGGAAAAGGGGACGACAGAGGATGAGATGGCTGGATGGCATCATGGACTCGATAGACGTGAGTCTGAATGAATTCCAGTAGTTGGTGATGGACAGGGAGGCCTGGCATGCTGCGATTCATAAGGTCGCAAAGAGTTGGACAGGACTGAGGGACTGAACTGAACTGATACTGCAACAATGTACCTTGCTTGAGACTTAGCCTTTCTTTAGGTTTGGAGCTAATGATTACACAGCACAATAATATATCTCACTCATGGGTAGGCTTTTCTTAGGCTCCATGTTAATAATTATAATTGTAACAAATTTTGCCTGAGAACCTGTTTTCTCAGAAACAATATATCTTGCCCAGAGACACATTGACTAGAACTGGCTCCTTCTGGCTAATCTTGAACTAAAGTTATCTCAAGATGTATGCCTTGGGAAAGGGTCTGTTGGAACTTTTACAACCTGGAGCAGCCAGTTGCTTTTTATCTATTTTCAGCAGCCAGCTGAAAAGTATATAATGCCCTGCTCAAACTAGTTAGGGCGGATACTCTTTTGACCCCCTGCTGATGTCTATGTCAGAAGCCTTCCCCATTCTTTCATTTTAATAAAATCTCTCCTACACAAAGCTCTTAGTGACCGAGACTGTGTCTTTAGTCCAGGAAATCTTCTCCTTTGGAACCCAACACTGACCACCATAAGGCATTACATCTGGCTGAGATGTATTTTTGTGATTTTTCCATTTCTCGGGGTATGTAAAGTCTGTGGGATGATTTGTTTCCTGAACTGGTTCTTCTGACTCTTAACTTATACCATAGCCTGCGTCTTCCATCCAATAGTACATGATCTGAGTCAATTTATTTTAATATTAAGTAGACAGATAAAGAATCATTGCCTAGTGTCTAACTTTATAGTGAGAATACATTGTCTTATTACTTTGATCAGGTTTAAACCCACACCAAAAGCAAAGTATAATTGTTTGAAATTGAAATCTCATTCTTAACTAGTATAAATTAATGTTTTATAAATTTAATAGATGATATCTCAGTGGTTAGTAAGGAACTGTTAATTCTTTTGGTTGATATGGCTTTTTCTTAATTAATTATTTTATAATTAGTACTAATTTATAGTAATGAAATATCTTACTAATGAAAAAATACTGAATAATGTATCAACTAATAGCATATGTCAAATTAATGATTTAGTGCAATTTGAGAGTAATAATTAAATTCAAGTTATTTTGACTCTGACATTGAAATATATCATGAACAAAAAACTCTGGTGTAAATGGTATTTTTACAGGAAAATAACGCATTTATATTTCAAAAGCAGAGCTAGAAATACTCCAAGTATACTATGGAAAAAAATCTACTGTTTGCTGATTTACTATGTGTTTGGGACACATGAATCTAACTAGGTAAACATTTTAACCATTCAACCCAGTTAGTCATGAAATGTTGTACAACTTAAAAATATATTCTGTGTTTGAAAAGTTAACATTAATGATCATGATCATCACCATCCTGATTCACTAATCACAACTCAGGACATGGATGTACGGCTGATCAGAAAATTTAACCCTAGATTTATTTTAGTGTTGGTGACAGAAATAGGTTTCCTTTACCAGATCCTATCATTTCAATCTAGGGATTTAAGAACTTGGCATTTTCATAGACATACAATACATATTAAGGCTAGTGGGCAATTAAAAATATAACAATTTAAAATAATTAGAGAAGAACTATCTGTATCAAATGAGAGAATATTTACGGTACATGTGTAATCATGATCTAGTTGTAATCAGTAAGGCATTTATTTAGGAGGGAAGGATCACCAGAGATGGACTTGTGAAGTTGGCTCAAATGACTGCAGACTTAGAGCTGTGTGTGTGTATGTACAACTGAACTTGGCTGTACACTTGAAACTACCACAGCATTCTAAATCAACTATAAGTTAATTTGAAAAAAGAAGAAACCTGGCAGTTAGCTTTGTCACTCCCTAGTTTACTAAACAGCAAATCCTGTTGATTTCAAATATCTATCAATCCTTCCCCCTCTCCATTCTCAGTAAAACAAGTACAGTCCGCTTGCCTACTGCCTGTTTCTTGGAATGAGGCAAAATCTTCATTGATTCTCAGTCTGCTATCCTTAAACCCATTCACCAAACTTCTGACTACAGGATGGAAATGAAACATTGACCACCTTTATTGTTTCAACATACTTCAGGTGTTGCCACAGCTTGAAAAGTAAAGTCCAGGCTCTATGGTTATTCATGTCCTCTTTACTGCCTTGTTCTTTAACTGTATTACCCCCACCACCACTTTCATAATTAAACTTCACACTCTACAGATACAGGATTCCATGCAGCTCTCTACAAACATCAAACTATGTGGTCTGCACTGACACAATTTCTTTTTTCCTTTCTTTTCTACATCACTGATCTCATGCATCAAGAGCCCAACATATGTATGACATTATTTCTTTTAACAGGTTGTAAACTGACAACCATCAAAGAATACATCAGATGGAGTTGCATCTCCACTCTCGCTGCAATCTAAATATACCTCTCTCACAGTTTTAAACAGGCATATTAAATTATCACATGTATGTATCGAACACCAAGGTGTGGCATACTTCAGAGATTTTGTGGGCATAGTTCCAGGCCACTGCAAGGAATCAAATATCCCAACAAAGTGAGTCACACAAAATTTTTCATTTCTCAGTATATAAAAGTTAAGTTTATACTCTGTGCTGTGCTTAGTCAGTCAGTCGTGTCTGACTCTTTGCAACCCCATGGACCATAGCCTGCCAGGTTCCTCTATCCATGGAAATTCTCCAGACAAGAATACTGGAGTGAGTTGCCATGCCCTCCTCCAGGGGATCTTCCCAACCCAGGGATCAAAACCTAGTCTCCCATATTGCAGGCAGATTCTTTACCATCCGAGCCACCAGGGATCCTTATACTATACTATGAAATGGCAACCCACTCCAGTATTCATGCCTGGAAAATCCCATGGACCAAGGAGCCTGGTGGGCTACAGTCCATGGGGTCGCAATGAGTCGGACACGACTGAGTGACTTCTGTGTATAGTCTATTAAGTGTGCTTTAGCAATTTGTTTAAAATGATGTACGTACTTTAATTAAAAAATAATTTATTGTCAAAAAATGCTAACCATCTACTCAGGGAGAAGTGGCGGAAGGATAAATTGGGAGATTGGGATTGACATATACACATCAGGTAGCTCAATGGTAAAGAATCTGCCTGCCAATGCAGGAGACAGAAGAGACACAGATTCGATCCCTGGGTTGGGAAGATTCTCTGGAGTAGGAAATGTCAACCCAATTCAATATTCTTGCCCAGGAAGTCCTATGGATAAAGAAGCCTGGCAGGCTACAGTCCATAGAGTCACAAAGAGTCAGATACGATGGAGTACACATGTTTGATCACGTGTGATATATACACTAGATAACAAATAAGAACCTACCTTATAGCACAGGGAGCTATACTCAATACTCTGTAATGATGTATATGGGAAAAGAATCTAAAAAGAGGTGATACATGTATATGCATAACTGATTCCTTTTGCTGTACACTTGAAACTAACACAACATTGCAAATCAACTATCCTCTAATACATTGTTTTTAAATGCTATCATCTGAAAACACAGGGTTGCTACAAACTTTGAATTTGTAAAAAAAAACACAATATTTTGAAGCTCAGTAAAGCAAAGTGTAATAAGATGACATCTGTCAGTACATAGCTGGACAAAAAGAGTCAGGCATGCCCAATTTCTCTTTCTAGCTTTGATATCTAGCACTTCACTTCCAAATGTAAGACCAGAAACTATAAAACTCCTAGAGGAAAATATAGGTAAAACACTCTGACATAAATCACAGCAGGATCCTCTATAACCCACCTTCGAGAGTAATGGAAATAAAAGCAAAAATAAACAAATGGGACCTAATTAAACTTAAAAGCTTTTGCACAAAGAAGGAAACTATAAGCATTGTGAAAAGACAGCCTTCAGAATGGGAGAAAATAATAGCAAATGAAGCAACTGACAAAGAATTAATCTCAAAAATATACAAGCAGCTCATGCAGCTCAATACCAGAAAAATAAATGACCCAATCAAAAAATGGGCCAAGGAACTGAACAAACATTTCTCCAAAGAAGACACACAGATGGCTAACAAACACATGAAAAGATGCTCAACATCACTCATTATCAGAGAAATGCAAATCAAAACCACAATGAGGTACCATCTCATGCCAGTCAGAATGGCTGCTATCCAAAAGTCTACAAATAATAAATGCTGGAGAGGATGTGGAGAAAAGGGAACCCTCTTACACTGTTGGTGGGAATGCAAACTAGTACAGCCACTATGAAAAACAGTGTGGAGATTCCTTTAAAAACTGGAAATAGAACTGCCATACAACCCAGCAATACCACTGCTGGGCATACACACCGAGGAAACCAGAATTGAAAGAGACACATGTACCCCAATGTTGATTGCAGCACTGTTTATGATAGCCAGAGCATGGAAACAACCTAGATGTCCATCAGCAGACAAGTGGACCAGAAAGCTGTGGTACATATACACAATGGAATATTACTCAGTTATTAAAAAAATGAATTTGAACCAGTTCTAATGAGGTGGATGAAACTGGAGCCTATTATACAGAGTGAAGTAAGTCAGAAAGAAAAACACCAATACATTATATTAATGCATATATGTGGAATTTAGAAAGATGCTAACAATGAACCTATATGCGAGACAGCAAAAGAGACACAGATATGAGGAACAGACTTTTGGACTCTGTGGGAGAAGATTTCAGAGAATAGCATTGAAACATGTATATTATCATATGTGAAATAGATCACCAGTCCAAGTTCGATGCATGAAACAAAGCACTCAAAGCCGGTGCACTGGGACAACCCAGGGGGATGGGATGGGGAGGGAGGTGGGAGGGAGGTTCAGGATGGGGGACACATGTACACCCAGGGCTGATTCATGTCAATGTATGGCAAAACCCACTAAAATATTGTAAAGTAATAAGCCTCCAATTAAAATAAATTAATTTTTTTAAAAAAAGAAAATAAAAGAATTTGATTGAACTCACTGAAGTCAAGTTAAAGATACAAATATGTATATGTTCACACCTGCATATATAAACATATGCACACATGGACACTCAGGTGAAATAGAGATTATTTCAGTTAAAAGCAGCACATGTAAGGAAACTGAAACACTTAGTAAATTAAAACCTGTGTGTGTAATATTCCCTTGTATATAGGCACCACAAGTTCTTTATCCATTCATCTGCTGATGGATGTCTAGGCTGTTTCCATGTACTCAGTTCAGTTCAGTCGCTCAGTTGTGTCTGACTCTTTGTGACCTCATGAATCACAGCACGCCAGACCTCCCTGTCCATCACCAACTCCTGGAGTTCACTCAAACTCACGTCCATCGAGTCGGTGATGCCATCTAGCCATCTCATCCTCTGTTGTGCCCTTCTTCTCCTGCCCCCAATCCCTCCCAGCATCAGGGTCTTTTCCAATGAGTCAACCCTTTGCATGAGGTGGCCAAAGTATTGGAGTTTCAGCTTTCGCATCAGTCCTTCCAATGAACACCCAGGACTGATCTCCTCTAGGATGGACTGGTTGGATCTCCTTGCAGTCCATGGAACTCTCAAGTCTTCTCCAACACCACAGTTCAAAAGCACTAATTCATCGGCACTCAGCTTTCTTCACAGTCCAACTCTAACATCCATACATGACCACTGGAAAAACCATAGCCTTGACTAGATGGACCTTTGTTGGCAAAGTAATGTCTCTGCTTTTCACTATGCTATCTAGATTGGTCATAACTTTCCTTTCAAGGAGTAAGCTTCTTTTAATTTCATGGCTGCAATCACCATCTTCAGTGATTTTGGAGCCCCCAAAAAGTGAAGTCTGACACTGTTTCCCCATCTATTTCCCATGAAGTGAGGGACCAGATGCCATGATCTTAGTTTTCTGAATGTTGAGCTTTAAGCCAACCTTTTCACTCTCCTCTTTCACTTTCATCAAGAGGCTTTTGAGTTCCTCTTCACTTTCTGCCATAAGGGTGGTGTCATCTGCATATCTGAGGTTGTTGCTATTTCTCCCGGCACTCTTGATTCCAGCTTGTGCTTCTTCCAGCCCAGGGTTTCTCATAGTGCTGCAATGAACACTGTACTTTCAGGGGAGCAATGGAGACACAGACATAGAGAACAGACTTATGGACACTTTGGGCGGGGGCGGGGCAGGCAGGAAAGGTGGGATGTATGGAGAGAGTAACATGGAAACATATATTACCATATGTAAAATAGATGACTAATGGGAATTTGCTGTATGATTCAGGGAACTCAAAATAGGGCTCTGTAACAACCTAGAGGGATGGGCTAGGGAGGGATATGGGAGGGAGGCTCATGGTGGGGGGACATAGGTACACCTGTGACTGATTTATGTTGATTTTTGGCAGAAACCAACACAATACTGTAAAGCAATTATTCTTCAATTTAAAATAAATAAATTTAATTTTTATTTATTATTATTATTATTTTTTACCTTACAATATTGTATTTGTTTTGTCATACATCAACATGCATCCACCATGGGTGTACAAGTGTTCCCCATCTTGAACCCCCCTCCCGTCTCCCTCCCCATACCATCCCTCTGGGTCATCCCAGTGCACCAGCCCCAAGCTTTCTATATCCTGCATCAAACCTGCCCCAAGACACATACTAATCAAATTAACAAAGATCAAACACAAAGAACAAATAGAAGCAGCAAGGGAAAAACAACAAATAACACACAAGGGGATTCCCATAAGGATAACAGCTGATCTTTCAATAGAAACTCTTCAGGCCAGGAAGGAATGGCAAAACATACTTAAAGTGATGAAAGAAAATAACCTACAGCCCAGATTACTATACCCAGCAAGGATCTCATTCAAATATGAAGGAGAAATCAAAAGCTTTACAGACAAGCAAAAGCTGAGAGAATTCAGCACCACCAAACCAGCTCTCCAAAAAATGAAAAATAAATAAATTTAATTTTTAAAAAAGCTACGTGTGAACAGTGAATGCAGCTTGCTCAAAACATGATTTGTGTTTAGGTTGCCTTATTTGAAAAATATGTTACAGTTTCAACTCTAGCTTTCCTTGTTAACACCAAAGGGACTACCTTTAGTTCTGGGTGAAGAGAGAGAAAGAAGGTTATGAAAATTAGTGTTGAAATTTCCACATGTCATCCAAGATACCAATCACCTCTCTAACCCTGTATCCTCAGTGGAAAATGATAAAATTAGGCCTTTAAGGGCCCTTCAGATTTCTCTGGTGGCTCAAATGGTAAAGAATATGCCTTAAATTCAGGAGACCAGGGTTTGAACTGTGGCTCAGGAAGATCCTTGGATAAGGAAATGCCTACCCACTCCTGTACTCTTAGTTCCTGAGTTCTCCTAGAGAACTCCATGGACAGAGGAGCCTGGTGAGCTGCAGTTCATGGGGTCACAAAGAGTAAGACACAACCGAAAGACTAACATTTTCATATGACTTCCACAGTGGTTCAGTGGCTAAGACTCCACACTCCCAATGCAGGAGGCCTGGGTTCAATCCCTAGTCAGGGAACTCCACCCCACATGCACAACTACAGACTCAAGAGCTGCGACTAAGACCTGGCGCAGCCTAAGAAATAAATAATCTGGGAAGCCTCTGCTGGCTCAGTGGTAAAGAATCTGTGTACAAATGCAAAAGACTTGGGTTTGACCCCTGGGTTGGGAACACCTCCCAGAGAAGGAAATGGCAACCCACTCCAGTGTTCTTGCCTGGGAAATCCCATGGACAGAGGAGCCTGGCAGGCTATAGTCCATGGGGCTGCAAAAGAGTCAGACATGACAAATGAATAAACAACAACAAGAGTACTCCTGGATCTAAGATTCTGCAATTCAGTGTTTTGTCTATATGATGCAGAGAAGAGGTGGATACGTGAGGTGGAGGAAAACAGTGAGAGCAAGAAGACAAAACCCACAAAGCCCGCATCCTAATTCATCCTACTTGCACCTATTAAAACACATACATGTGCTTTTGATTAAAGCAGTTGCATGAATTTTAAAGTTTCAAAATGCATAAGTATTTATACTACATTACAGACATATAGCTTTAATGGAAGGTGAATATGATTTTTGAATATGTTCTATTCTTTTAAAATCCAATAGGTATTACATGATAAGACAGCCCTCATAAGGCTAAGAATGGAGATAATAATAGCCAATGAAACAGCTGACAGGTAATTAATTTCCAAAATATACAAGCACCTCATGCAGCTCCATAACAGAAAAATGAACAACCCCATCAAAAAATGGGCAAAAGACCTAAACAGATTCTCAAAAGAAGATACAGATGGCTCATAAATACATGACAAGATGCTCAACTTCACTCATTATTAGGCAAATGCAAATCAAAACCACAATGAGGTATTGTCTCACACCAGTCAGAATGGCCATCATCAGAAAGTCTACAAACAATAAATGCTGGAGAGGGTGTGGAGAAAAGGGACCCCTCCTATACTGTTGGTGGGAATGCAAACTGGTACAGTCACTGTGGAAAACAGTGTGGAGATTCCTTAAAAAACTGGGAATAGAATTGTCTGTCAAATGACCCAGCAATCCCACTGCAGGACATATACCCTGAGGAAACCAGAAATGAAAGAGATACATGTACCCCAGTGTTCACTGTAACCTATTTACAATAGTCAGGACATGGAAGCAAGCTAGATGTCCATCGGCAGGTGAATGGATTTGGAAGTTGTGCTACACATATACAATGGAATATTAATCAGCTATAAAAAAGGAACAAATTTGAATCAGTTCTAAGGAGGTGGATGAACCTGGAGCCCATCATACAGAGTGAAGTAAGTCATAAAGAGAAAGACAAATACTGCATATTAACACATGTATATGGAATTTAGAAAGACGGTACTGATGATACTCCATGCAGAGCAGCAAAGGAGACACAAATGTAGGGAACAGACTTTTAGACTTAGTAGGAGAAGGCAAGGGTGGGATGATTTGAGAGAATAGCACTGAAACATGTACACTACCATATGTAAAACAGATGACCAGAGTATGTTTGATGCATGAAACAGGGCACCCAAAGCTGGTGCTCGGGGACAACCCAGAGGGATAGGGTGGGGAGGAAGGTGGGAAGGGGATTCAGGATGGGGGGACACACGTATCCCTGTGGCCAATTCATGTTGATATATAGCAAAGCCAATCACAATATTGCAAAGTAGTTATCCTCCAATTAAAATAAAATAATTGGAAAAAAAACACTGTCCATAAATGTTAATGATTTTATTTTCATTTTTCTTTCCCCCAGGTAAAATAACTGCATGAAGATGATGTTTGAACCTGGTAGGGATTTGGTTCCTAATACAGCTGTGCTCAGGGCATCAGTGGGATAAAGCAGAGATGTCAGTGCAATTTTATTTGGTCGGTCATGCTGCAAAGAAGTGTTCCAGTCTTCATATTTTTCTATGGGGAGTTTTGAGTGCCATTAAAACTATATGGGCTTGCTATGGCTTTCAGTGGTACTTAGTGCATTGTACTTAGTGCATTACTTTCTGATGTGCAGTAAATGACTGTTTACTAGCTGAATCATTAGCGTACTAGTAAAAATGCGCTATGTAGAACACATCGGTATAGTTTTAAGAGCATCATCAATGACCAAGAATATATGGAAAAGCGACTTTTATGACTGATAGCATAGTGGTCTCTGCCATGTAGGGACACTGTAGAGGAACCCATTTTTCTTCTCTATGAGGAGCATATGTCTGTTGAAAAGATGCACACAGTAGAGTATGGATCACATGAAAATAGAAATAACACTTGTATTTCCATCTCATCTCCAAAATAACTTCCCAGATACAACCACTGATGACAGCTTGGTCTGTAAGGGTCTGCATATTTTCTATGCCAATGTAATTGAATGGCATAGAAAAATGCAAGCAGAACTTTTCCTGCTGTTCTAGAATAGTTGGTGGCCAGAGATGAGGGCAAATGGGTGCAAGACAACAATTGTCATGGTTAACTGACTCTGTTTCCTAATGTTGAGAATTGGAACAATAATAAATGTCCTTCCTAACTCAGAGTATTTTCCTTTTAATTGGTGAAACATAAGCAGACATGATCTATATTTATAAGTCACTACACAAACAGCACATTATTCTTATTCCTAAAAAAAAATTGAAACTATCATGCCCAAAAAGCAAGCAAGAAGTCCTGAAGCCTAAGAAAACATACCAGATTTAGATATGTTAATTAAATTGAGTGTAAATTTTGTGATTAAATCAGTGCTTGCTCAATAAAATGCCTGATCCACTTAAGAGTATTCACTAAATAAAAATAGACTTCAACATTTCATAAACTGTTCATGAAATCACCAAGTGATGGATTAGACATCTATTAAAATTGATTATATTTTTTCCTCCTGTTTCAAAAAATGTACTTGAACTTCAGAACAAAATAATATTCTGTGCATTACTATTGCAGCATGAAGGGCACACAGGACTACAGTAATCAATGTACCTAAAATGAAAGTGTCACAATCAGCTTGTAAAGCTGTGACTTTTCAAAACTTTACATATTTTATTATATCTTTTTATGTTTTTTAAATACAGGGGAATGTAAGAGATAGAGAAAAATCAAAGATCCAGAAGGTATTTTGTACTAGGAGATAAACTGTGAGAGTTGAACCATAAAGAAGGCTGAGCACCAAAGAATTGATGCCTTTGAACTGTGGTGCCGGAGAAGACTCTTTAGAGTCTCCTGGACTGTAAGGGGATCAAACAAGTAAATCCTATAAGAAATCAACCCTGGATATTCATTGGAAGGACTAATGCTGAAGCTCCAATACTTTGGCCACCTGATGAGAAGAGTCAACTCATTAGAAAAGACTGATGCTGGGAAAGATTGAGAGCAGAAGGAGCAGGGGGTGGCAGAGGATGAGATGGTTAGATAGCATCACCAACTCAATAGACATGAATATGAGCAAACTCCAAGAGACAGTGAAGGACCAGGGAGCCTGGCATACTGTGGTCCATGGGATTGCAAAGAGTCAGACACGACTTAACAACTGAATAACAACAGACAAAACTAGGAGATAAAATCCCTACACATACTAATATAAGAATTTTATCTTCATGTTCCTTTAATTTTCCAGGCAAGAGTACTGAAGTGGGTTGCCATTTCCTTCTCCAGGGGAATCTTTCCAACCCAGGGATTGAACCCAGGTCTCCCGCATTGCACGTAGATGCTTTACCATCTGAGCCAGCAGGGAAGCCCTTATAATTGATTGTGTTCTCCTAAATTCATATGCTGAACTCCAATCCCAAAGAAAGGAAATGCCAAAGAATGCTCAAACTACTGCACAATTACACTCATCTCACATGCTGGTAAAGTAATGCTCAAAATTCTCCAAGCCAGGCTTCAGCAATACGTGAACCGTGAACTTCCAGTTGTTCAAGCTGGTTTTAGAAAAGGCAGAGGAACCAGAGATCAAGTTGCCAACATCTGATGGATCATCAAAAAAGTGAAAGAGTTCCAGAAAAACATCTATTTCTGCTTTATTGAGTATGCCAAAGCCTTTGACTGTGTGGATCACAATAAACTGTGGAAAATTCTGAAAGAGATGGGAATACCAGACCACCTGACCTGCCTCTTGAGAAATTTACATGCAGGTCAGGAAGCAACAGTTAGAACTGGACATGGAACAACAGACTGGTTCCAAATAGGAAAAGGAGTATGTCAAGGCTGTATATTGTCACCCTGCTTATTTAACTTCTATGCAGAGTACATCATGAGAAACAGTGGGCTGGATAATGCACAAGCTGGAATCAAAATAGCTGGGAGAAATATCAATAACCTCAGATATGCAGATGGTACCACCCTTATGGCAAAAAGTGAAGAAGAACTAAGGAGCCTCTTGATGAAAGTAAAAGAGGAGAGTGAACAAGTTGGCTTAAAGCTCAACAATCAGAAAACTAAGATCACGGCATCCGGTCCCATCACTTCATGACAAATAGATGGCAAACAGTGGAAACAGTGTCTGATTTTATTTTGGGGGACTCTAAAATCACTGCAGATGGTGATTGCAGCCATGAAATTAAAGGAACACTTACTCCTTGGAAGGAAAGTTATGACCAACCTAGACAAGCATATTAAAAATTTGAGACATTACTTTATCAACAAAATTCTGTCTAGTCAAGGCTATGGTTTTCTAGTAGTCATGTATGGATGTAAGAGTTGGACTATAAAGAAAGCTGAGTACCGAAAAATTGATTCTTTTGAACTGTGGTGCTGGAAAAGACTCTTGAGAGTCCCTTGGACTGCAAGGAGATCCAACCAGTCCATCCTAAAGAAGATCAGTCCTGGGTGTTCATTGGAAGGACTGATGTTGAAGCTGAAACTCCAATACTTTGGCCACCTGATGTGAAGAGCTGACCCATTTGAAAAGACTCTGATGCTGGGAAAGACTGAGGGCAGGAGGAGAAGGGGACAACAGAGGATGAGATGGTTGGATGGCATCACTGACTCAATGGACATGAGTTTGAGTAGGCTCCGGGAGTTGGTGATGGACAGGGAGGCCTGGCGTGCTGCAGTTCATGGGGTTGCAAAGAGTTGGACATAATTGAGCAACTGAACTGAACTCCTACTGGGATGGTATTAGGAGGCGGGCCTTTGGGAGGTAATTAGATATATTAGGGCAGAGCACTCATGGATGGGATTCTTGCTCTTCCAAGTGTCAGGAAAAAGTTTGCTTCAGTGGTTCTGTTCTCTGCCTTGTGAAGAGATAAAATGTCAGGGGTCTGCGGCCTGGAAAATGGCCCAGAGCAGTACTGAATGTTCTGGACCTTGATCTTGGACTTCTAGCCTCCAGAACTGTGGGATATAAATTGATGCTCTTTATTATCTCGCAGTGTATGGTATTTTGTTATAGCAGCTGCAACAGAGACAGTCCTATGGTAATACATCCCTGACACATATACATCTTTACATATATATTAATGCATAGTTGCTTCATAATTACACATTTAGTAACACATCTCTAAATACATGATGGGAATGAATGGAGGAAAGTGATTCTTTCCCTAATGGCTTCAGACTTCACTAATTATTTCTTTTTTAACATCATTTCTTCAAGTCTGGAAGCTCACAGGGGCTTGAGGGGTTCTGAATTCCTGCTCAGACCCTCCTCAGTTTGGGGTACTGAGCAAGACATGGCCTCTCCAGATTTATAGGAATCATCACTGGAGAAATTGTTCAGTTAGAACCAGGGCCACTGGAGTGGCTATTTCTCATCCCATCTTGCTTTGAGCCAGGGCACACAGAGGAGGAGACCCAGGCCTGCCCTCATGGAAAGACCCCTCTGGCAGAGGAGTCAGAGGACTTGGATGTCAGCGATCTGCATCCAGTGTAAGCAGAAGTGAGATGAACAAGGTGCCCAGGGTCCCCAGGTAAGGGCAGAGGGGTGACTGCCAATAAAGAATACTGTCTTCAAGACATGGAGGTTCGCTAGACTCCATTCTTCATGCTGCAAAACTACATCAGCTATAAGGAGTCGGGCTGGGGTGTTGAGGGGTGCATGGCACAGTGAAGATTGAGGCTGAAGGGCTCAGAGAAGGCTGGAGCAGGAGGTTTCCAAAGAGATCTGGAAACTCCTGGTAACTTACTTGTGGGAAATACGGAAAGAGAAAATGGCTGGAACAGGGTGTCAGCAAGCAGCCAAAGAGAACAGGCAGAGGGAAAGCTCACAGCCACAGCTCATCCAAATGCCAGGGTTGAGGAGAACCCGGTCACTTCCTCTGCATCTAGGGAGACTGAGGCCCAGAAAGAAGGGACTGGGCTTTTGAAGATGAAAGCAGGGTTGGGGAGGGGGTGGGCCAAGCAATGGAAAGCCTGTTTTACTCTCTGGGGACAAGCAAGTGGTCATATCAGTGCTGCTGGGTCTGGGGCCAGCCAAGGATTAGCTTTGAGGATGGAGGGATTAAAAACCAGTGGCAGCGTTTATTTTGATCAGTCCCTGCCACCTCCTCTCCTTCTCCCGGCTGCCCCTGCCTCCCCCAGGGCCCTCCTAACACCTGCTGCATCAGGCAGACCCTACACCTGCTCCGGCCTTACACAGTGGGGTCACCATCCAGGCACAGGAAGGATGGTGGGGGTGATGCACAGCCTGTGGCTAGCGGGGGCAGATTGCACTTGTGTTTCTGCAGCAGCCTGGAGCCCATCTCCAGGGACATTTCTGCATCACCCCATCTCAGCCTGGGCACAGGCAGAGCCAGTCTGTGGGTGCAAGTCTATAGTGGGACAAAGCACCATTTGCAGCAGCGTTCACGGACTTGAAGGGCGTTATGCTAAGTGAAATAAATCGGACGGAGAAAGACAAAATACTGCATCACATCACTTATTGTGGACTCAAAATACAACCAATCAGTGAATATAACAAAAAAGAAGTAGTCTCACAGATACAGAGGACAAGCTAGTGGTGACCAGTATAAGCGGAGGGGATTAAGAGGTGCAAACTATTAGGTATAAAATAAACTACAATGACAAATTGTACAACATGGGGAATACAGCCAATATTTTATAGTAACCATAAATGGAGCATGACTTTTAAAATTGTGAATCACATGTTATATACTTGTAACTTACATGATATTATACAGCAACTGTGCTTCAGTTTAAAAAGGGGGCCAGGTTTAAAAAGCAAAAGCCGTGGTCTGCAAGTCCCAGGCATGGGGGTCTAGGCAGTCAGGGCCCTGTGGCTCCCCCTGCTGGCCAGAGATATTCTTGCTATGCTCCCATCTGACCACTCCTCCCTGCAGTAAGCACTGTCCACCAGCTACTGGTATTGCACTTTTACTGAACTAAATGTTCAAAATGCCCAAAACCATATTCAACATTACGCTGTTTTCGTAGATTTTATAAATATGAACATCCATTTAAATTTCCCAAACTGCCATTTTATATTCTTAAGCTATGTGAGAAACTGAAAATTTTATTACTCATTGAGAGCCAAAATTCAGAGGGATGAATCATAAATTAGCCTCAAAATACTTTTTTTTAACGTATTTTAAAAGCATTTCTTTTCCCAGATAGTATTACTCTGTGAAACTGACCTGTAACTCTGATCTCCATAATCTTTCTAGTTTTTAAGGACATTAATGCTTAGTCATTAGACTGGGGGGAAAAAAGAAAAAAAGCATCATGAATGATAATTTCAGAATCAGCCTGTGACCTATTACACCTCAGTGGATTTGGCGGCTGATCTTTTCTCATTGTGGTGTAACCCCAGCATCCCTGGTTCATTTAATTCTTTAAACTTTAATTAAAAACAGCAGGAAAAGCCAAGAAGATAAAGCAGATGAAAATCCCTTTATAGCCTGGAGTTCAATGAACAGCAGTTTGAAGAGATGAGGAAAATTTTGCTCAAGTATGAATATGATCCATGAAAATTTATTTCTTGTGGACTATCATTTTACAGAGGAAACCCGTATCAATCTTCTGTCTTGTTGCACCAGACATACCAGAATCAAGCTATCTGAAAAGTCTGTGTATCAGATATACAATGTTCTTTTACCTAGTTAGTAAAAGAGCTTTTTTTTTTTTTTTCCCTCCTTCTGTAGTATTATTTAGGCTTGTTGTTAAATTTCCTCTACTGTGGTATCAGATTCATAATCTTGCAATGTGGTCTGAACTGAATGATGTGACCATTTCCGTAATACAGCAAATAAGAGGATTTAGCTATAGGGTTGTTGAAGGGTGAATTAACCTTCCTGAAATATCCCATGCTATGGAAGCGATTTGGGTGCAACATAATTGTAACTAGAATTGGGATCCGGAGTTAATATAAATGAGACTATCACCTAGCTGGGTGCCCTGTACATAAGATGTATTCCATAAATGTTTTCTCCATAAGTAAATGACTACATGAATGAAGTATTGGGGGAGGTAGAAAAGACTAGTCCAAGACTAATGATGTGGTATAATAAACTACCCTGTAATTGTAATCTCCTGAATGTATTCATATTCAAGAAGATGTTCATATGGTCCTAAAACCCAAAAGTACACTGAGCATTATTTAAATACCAAATAAATATAACATCATTTTTCAAACATATATACATAATCTGATGATGAATAAAATAACTTACATAAGTTATAAAATTCAGAGTAACCTGGACCATTATTTACTTCTCTTATCAATGCACAGTAATACTACTAGTTCACATGTTCCATATTTTAAGGGTTTTCCCACTGGCTTAGCAGGAAAAGATCTGCCTGCAATGCAGGAGACACAGGAGATGCAGGTTTGATCCCTGTGTTGGGAAGATCCCCTGGAGAAGAAAATGCAACCCACTCCAGTATTCTTGCCCGAAAAACCACATGGACAGAGGAGCCTGGCAGGCTACAGTCCAAAGGGCTTTTTTGCAGAGTTGGACACGATTGAGCAACTAAGTACATTTAGGCCATGAAATATTCTCAAAGTATGGCCAAGACTGTCCTTTTACCCCTGGTTATTGGGTCAGGTACTTCTCTGTGTTTTGTGTGTATTTTCTTGCTTTGCTCACATAATGACTCTATTAGAAGGTTCGATCCGTATCTCTGTTTTGGAAATGTGAAGAGTGGGGTACAAGGAGGTTATATAACAAGGAAGCATTTTTTAGGAAGTGAGTTAATATTTTGTTAAGCATCTGGATGATGCTGGCACTGTATTACCTGGAAACAAAACACAGCCGTTGCCCTGAAACCACATAAACTCAAGCTGGGGAAACAGTTAAAAAGAATGTGAAAGGGGAGCAGAGGGGCTGGGGGACAACTTAGGCAGCACAGTGCATGGTTTGGAGTGGCCAGCAGGGATGATTTCTGGGGGAAAGACAGTGAAGCCAAGACCTGAGGTTTAAGTCAAACTTTTCTGTGTTAGGGGAGCTTGAAGGAGAGTGGTCATTCCAGACAAAGAAAACACAAATTCAAATGCAGAGTAAGGCCTGCTTGGAGGACCTGGAAATGAGGAAGGGTTGATATTATGTAACATGGGAATGACAGGGATGTGTCTGAATGGTCAGCTATTTAGGAGGCATTTTTATAGAGGTTGGTAATAAAAATGGAGGTATATATAAGATGGAGGGTTACCTTTCTAACAAGACTCCCACATCTTCTAGGAAGGGGGTGACCCTTTCTACGGGGTCACGCTTTGTACAGGATGCTTTTCCCATGTGATGACTCTGTCCCGTAGCCTGTTGAGAGTTCCATGAGCAACATGCATGCTAAGTCACTTTACTCATACCAATTCTTTGTGACTCCATGGACTGTAGCCCACCAGGCTCCTCTGTCTATGGGATTCTCCAGGCAAGCAACTAGAGTGAGTCACCATGCCCTCCTCCAGGGGATCTTCCTGACCCAGGGATCGAACCTGCATCTCTTCCATCTCCTATGTTAGCAGATGTGTTCTTCACCACTAGTTCTGCCTGGAGCAGCACCTTACCCAAACTGACACACTGATGTCTTTTGTGGGATTTTTCAAGCCAATGTGTGTAAATCATTTCCTTCCTGGTGGTTCTAAATCCATGACACATAACAGTTTTATGTTCCTTCTCAAAGCAAAGAAGAAAATCTGGACTAAGAGAGAAGTAGGGGCTTCCCAGTGGTAAAGACTCTGCCTGCCAATGCAGGAGACATAAAAGACATGGGTTCAAGCCCTGGGTCAGAAAGATCCCCTGGAGTAGCAAATGACAACCCACTCCAGCATTCTTGCCTAGAGAATCCCATGGACAGAGGAGGCTGATGGGCTACAGTCCATAGGGTTGCAAAGAGTCAGACACAACTGAACAGACAGACACATACACACAAGAGAGAGAAGCTGGGGTGAGAAGTAAAGTGAGTCCTGGAAATGTCTCTCCCTAGAAGCACATACCCAAAAGTAACAGTGGGTATGTATGATACTCTAGTTTTAGCCTTTAAATTTTCCAATTTACCTAAGTATTTATGGTAGTGGGGTTTCTACCACTTGGAACAAAAGAGTCAATTGACAAATTAATTCACTGAATAGTATGTACTATAGATGTATTAGACTAGGCTGTGCCAAGATTCCAAAGTGGCAAGGAGCCGAGATAATGTGAAAGTATGCCTTCTGTTTGGCCAAAAGATGAAGACAGAAAAGAGACAACAAGGTTTAGAACAGCTCATTCTTATACAAATGAAGAGATAGCATGGGATCTTGACTCATAGAGTTGCAGAATTTGTTGTTAATAGCCATACATTCTTTGGTGGCAAATCCATTCAACAGTGGCTGGATGAGTGTCATCTAAGAATCAGGCACAGTCTTATCTCCTGCAAATTGGGGTCAGAGAGCAGCATGGTCTTATACACATGTAACATGTACACCACCAGTCACCACATCTTTTTCTTACTCTCCACTCACCTTCCCTATCTCTGCTCTATTTTCATCTAAGTCATAATTTGAATGAAATTTACTTAGATGGAGCTTTCACTCTCTTTGCTTGAGTTAAAAGACTGAGTGTCCTCAGTTTGGGGAGTGGTTAGAGAAGGAGGCAGATGCTACTACTGGAATTAGAACTGACCCAGCCACAGATGGGTGTGGCTTTTCTAGAGTCCAGCTGAACATGTTAAGATACTTCTACCTAAATTCTTAAATTTACTCACCCATTAAAGTAAGGTGGAGAGTGATGGGGATGAAGATCGACTGCTCAGTGAAGCCTGAACTTAGAGGTCAAAGAGGAAGCACTGATGTTAAAGTGGTGAGACTGAGGTGGAATGAAAGAGACAAAGAGCCCTGATGTTTGAGGTGCCTGGGGAACACATGCTGTTGCTATGACCAGTAGACAATTAGACAATCTAGACATATGGTGTCTAGATTTTCACCACTGGTATAGCTGGAGGTACATAATCAAACTTCAGCAGCATGTGGATGGGCATTAAAATAGGACCACAAGAAATTGCATGGGAGAGTATCAGTTCAGTTCAGTTGCTCAATCATGTCTGACTCTTTGCAACCCCATGGACTGCAGCACACAGGCCTCCCTGCCCATCACCAACTCCCGGAGCTCACTCAAAGTCATGTCCATCGTGTCGGTGATGCCACCCAACCATCTCATCCTCTGTCGTCCCCTTCTCCTCCCACCTTCAATCTTTCCCAGCATCAGGGTCTTTTCCAATGAGTCAGTTCTTTGCATTTGGTGGCAAAAGTAATGGAGTTTCAGCTTCAGCACCAGCCCTTCCAATGACAGAGTATACAGAGCAGAAAGTTGTAGGGTCACGAGGCCAGGCCTTGCTGGTTCCTTCTCTCAACATGAACATAAAACGTTCTTTTGTAGGGCTGGTAGGTTAATAATAATAAGTGTTTCCCCTTTGAAAGTTTTTACTAAAAATCCATGATGCTTCAGTAATGCCATGACTTCCATATCTCTCTCTTTCTTTTTTATCTGGAAGCCAGATGAAACCACTCATCACGGAGGAAATAGAATCAATTAATACTATCTTCACCATTTTCATCAGTTACTTACAGTATTTTCCATTTACTGGTATTCTCCATGTGCTCCCTTTCTGCCTAGAGGAAATCTGGGAAAGTAACAAGCTTCAGATCAGATCAGATCAGTCGCTCAGTCATGTCCAACTCTTTGCGACCCCATGAATTGCAGCACGCCAGGCCTCCCTGTCCATCACCAACTCCTGGAGTTCATTCAAACTCACGTCCATCGAGTCAGTGATGCCATCCAGCCATCTCATCCTCTGTCGTGCCCTTCTCCTCCTGCCCCCAATTCCTCCCAGCATCAGAGTCTTTTCCAATGAGTCAACTCTTCGCATGAGGTGGCCAAAGTACTGGAGTTTCAGCCTCAGCATCATTCCTTCCAAAGAAATCCCAGGGCTGATCTCCTTCAGAATGGACTGGTTGGATCTCCTTGCAGGCCAAGGGACTCTCAAGAGTCTTCTCCAACACCACAGTTCAAAAGCATCAATTCTTCAGCGCTCAGCCTTCTTCACAGTCCAACTCTCACATCCATACATGACCACAGGAAAAACCATAGCCTTGACTAGACAAACCTTTGTTGGCAAAGTAATGTCTCTGCTTTTGAATACGCTATCTAGGTTGGTCATAACTTTCTTTCCAAGGAGTAAGCATCTTTTAATTTCATGGCTGCAGTCACCAGGCATTAATACTTACCTTCGATCAGATAGATTTTTCAATACCCCTGAACTGATACTGCAAAGAAAGCTGCAGGGCCCCCAGGCATAAGGCCAGCTGGGCTTTCATTCTTCCTAGATTATTTAATTTAAAGGTGTCCTCATTTTGAATCAACTTCTGTCTCTCCAGATTTCTTTAGGTTTAGGGCACACATTGAAGAAACTTTTCCCTCGATGCAGTAAGCTAAATAATGACTATCAGGTCGTCATACATGGAACTTGTGAACATTACCTTACATTCAAAAGTATCGTTTCAGGGACTTCCCCGGTGCCCCAGTGGGCAAGAATACAAGCTCCCAGTGCAGGGGTCCTGGGTTTGATTCCTAGTCAGGAAACTAGATCTCACATACTGCAGCTAAGAGTCAGTGCAGCCCAATGGATCAATCATTTATGAAAAGCATCATTTCAGATGTGATTAGGTTTTGAATCTTGAGATGGCAAGATATCTTGGGTGATCTGGATGGACTCTAAGTGCCATAGCAAGTGTGCTTAAAAGAGCAAGGTAGAGGGAGATTTGACACATATGCAGATGAGAAGGTGAGGTAACGACAGGGCCTACAAAGATCTGAAGGTGCTGGACTTGAAGGCTGAGTGATAGGTCCACAAACCAAGAAATGCTGGCAGGCAGCTGGTAAAGAATTCACCTGTGATGCAGGAGATTCTGGTTTGATTTCTGAGTCAGGAAGATCCACTGGAGAAGGGATAGGCTACCCACTCCAGTATTCTCAGGCTTCCCATGTGACTCAGTGGGTAAAGAATCTGCCTGCAATGTGGGAGACCTGGGTTGGATCCCTGGGTTGGGAAGATCCCCTGGAGAAAGGAAAGGCTACCCACTCCAGTATTCTGGCCTGGAGAATTCTATGGACTGTATAATCCATGGGGTCACAAAGAGTGACACAATTGAGTGACTTTCACATGAGGACACAACTGAGCAACTTTCATTTTCACTTCCCTTTTTCACCAGGGGCTGGAATAGACAGAGCAGAACTTTATATTCGTGCCTGTAAAGGAAACATCCAGTCTCCAGAACCGTGACAGAATAAGTTTCTGTTGTTTTCAGCTACCAGGAATGTGGTATTGTGTTACAGTATTCACAAAAGAAAAAAAAAAAACTAATTCATATGAGTCAAAATCTGCCTTCTTGTACTTTTTCTTTTTTTTTTTATTTTTTATTTTTTAAATTTTATTTTATTTTTAAACTTTACAATATTGTATTAGTTTTGCCAAATATCGAAATGAATCCGCCACAGGTATACCCAGGTTCCCCATCGTGAACCCTCCTCCCACCTCCCTCCCCTACCCTCCCTCTGGGTCGTCCCAGTGCACCAGCCCCAAGCATCCAGTACCGTGCATCGAACCTGGACTGGCAACTCGTTTCATACATGATATTATACATGTTTCAATGCCATTCTCCCAAATCTCCCCACCCTCTCCCTCTCCCACAGAGTCCACAAGACTGATCTATACATTGGTGTCTCTTTTGCTGTCTCGTACACAGGGTTATTGTTACCATCTTTCTAAATTCCATATATATGCGTTAGTATACTGTATTGGTGTTTTTCTTTCTGGCTTACTTCACTCTGTATAATAGGTTCCAGTTTCATCCATCTCATTAGAACTGATTCAAATGTATTCTTTTTAATGGCTGAGTAATACTCCATTGTGTATATGTACCACAGCTTTCTTATCCATTCATCTGCTGATGGGCATCTAGCTTGCTTCCATGTCCTGGCTATTATAAACAGTGCTGCAATGAACATTGGGGTACACGTGTCTCTTTCCCTTCTGGTTTCCTCAGTGTGTAAGCCCAGCAGTGGGATTGCTGGATCATAAGGCAGTTCTATTTCCAGTTTTTTAAGGAATTCTTTTACCTTTGCATGTTGTTTGTATATAATTGGCTTTTCAACCTTCCACACTTATTTATTATGTGTAAATTTTAGTTTAATTTCTGTCTATTTCAAATCTAAAAGGCTCTGTTAAATCCACATCATTGAAAAAAAAAGAAAGAGAAAGTAAAAGTGTTAGTCGTGTCTGACTCTTTGAGACCTCATGGACTGTAGACGACCAGGCTCCTCTGTCCATGTAATTCTCCAAAAGAAAGGAAGAAAGGAAGGAGGTAAGAAAAATGAAGAGCATATTTTATCAGGAAGTTGCAACTCACACTCAAAGTGAAAACAACAAATTGATATGTCATTTCTATAAATAAAATGAGTTTTTCCTATTTTATTAAATTTCAGATTATTTATGTGAAATAAGTATTGGGTATTCTATAGGAGAAAAATCATTTGTTCTCAAGTTTTCCGTTTCTATTTTCTACTATATGACTTTTGCCTGGGGGACTTGCATTTGTGTTCATATATTGTGACAGCCAGGGTGTCAATGATGGCAGGGTCAGTGATATTTGCCAAATATCTTATCCTCCCCAAACTCACGCACACATTTCCTGGCACCCTTTCAATTAAGCACGCCCATGTCACTAGTTCTGGTCAATGAAATACGAACAAAAGTGACCCATACCAATTCTTGCCAGAGGAGGTAAAATTTCCAAGCTTTAGTTCCCATGAGGCCTCCTCTTCTACAGCGGTGAGAAACGAGACTGTAGCATATTGTTCAATTGCCATGCAGATTCTGGATCAGCCTGCCTGCAGATCCTGCCAACCCAGGCAAGACTTGTATGGTGAGAGAGAATACATGTGTCTTCCATAAAGTCACTGACATGTCGTGATGTTTACTGAAGCGTTTCCTAGCCTGTTAAGGGCAAATGCAAAGTGTTTCTTTCTTACTCTTAAGTTTCTAAGAACAGAGTTCAAATCAAGAACTGGTAAAGAATTTGAACTTAATGATGATATTTTAGCAACTTCCCCTGGAAAAAAGTTCAGATTTAGAAGAAAATACTCTGTTAGCCCAACTTGAAATTTAAGAAACTCTGAGGTAAGAAATAATCACTTTTTCAAGAATATGTCTGTGTGCTCAGCCATGTCCGATTTTTTGCGACCCCATGGACTGTATCCTGCCAGGCCCTGTTGTCCATGGAATTTACAGACAAGATCCTGGAGTGGGTGCATAATTTATGTGAAATAGTATATAACTCTATATAAACACCTTTTAGGTATGACTGCAAAACACATATTTGTCATTGTCTTTTCGTTCCTTTCCACAGATTTAGACTGCTAATCTCATCAAAAGCAATAGCTAGAAAACATTACTTTTATGGAAGTGTATTACAAAAGTTTTTCATTTTAATTAACTACTTTGATAAAATTTAGTAAATATTAAGAATTTTATTTTCTCCAAATACAGAAAAGCGGTATAAGTTTGATAAAATATGTTAAAGATATTTGAATTATGAAGTAATGAACTTGTAGTCAATATGAACTTGACTAAAGGGATATCTGCTAGAATAGAAAAATTTCATGCTTTAAGTAAGGGCATACATGATCATGTTAGTACTGGACATTTTGAAACAATGTTTATGTCATGATATTTTAGAGACAGAAATAGCTAATGTAATGGAAATACTTGATCAATTAACATAGATAAAGCAACAAGTCGTTTGGAAATACTTACTGAATTGAGAAGTTGATTGTTTATCTGAAAAAAGCAAAAAAACAAACAAACAAAAACCAAAAAATGTGGGCATTCATGAGCTTATCATGTCTTCTGAAAAACAGATAATCTGTAATTTCTTGTCCCAAGGATTCCTCATTACAGATGTTCTCATTGGAGTTTTCAACCAGATGTGAAAGCTCACAGAATTCTCCAGAGAGTTTTATTACAATCAAACTTAAACAGCCACTTGGAGAATGTGTCATTATTCAAATCTTTAATAGTAACTGTAAAATGCACATGGCTGAAATGGAAAATAACAAGTAGAGATCCCTCAGGAACTTCACGACAGGAATATCTGCTGGAATAGAAAATTTTAATGATCCATGGAAATAGAACAATAATCAAATTTGTAGCTGTAGGAAGTTATAATTGTAACAGAGGTACTTAGAGGACCATGACACTGTAGAGAAAGGTCAACTGTGCAGAATAGCAAGTAAAATCATTATTTTGGAACTGACAAGCATTCTTACTTTTTCTCCTCTGAAAACCATATCTATCTAAAATTTATTTCTATGAACATCTGACTGGAACCGTGATCTATGAGTTCTTCTGAGACTGATTTGCACCAATTTCCCATCAGGTGTATTATAATGAATATATTTAATAGTACCTTAAAGTCGACATTTATTTATTTAAAATGGTGCTTAATTTATTCAAGGGCCAGAATGAAAAACCAAAATGGGTACTGAAAGATAGAATAGCTAATGCAAATGAAACAAATTGAGGTGAGAACAAGGTATCCCCTTGATTCTCTTCGCCTTGTACTTAAAATTAACAAATCTAAAGTCATTTAGTAAAACACATTTCCAGCTTAACAAAATTCACACATAATTTTCATTTCCATATGAAGCATCTTATATGGAGTCAGTTTAATTATCTACAACCCTTGAATGACATTTTTTAATCCTTTGTGGTTCACTGGAAAGCTCCATAAAATACAACTAAGTGGTATGTTCATTAAAATGTCAGAAATATTTTCGAGACCAAATAGCACAGCATATTTTTCCTAAGTGTAGTAATAATACAATAACTGTGCCAGGAGGGTATAATTAACAACCGTTTAAAAGAACAATTGTCTTAAATTATTCAGGAGCTTCATGCATAGCATCTTAATTAAGAAACAAACTTATTTTTAAGTTCCTCCCTAGGCAAAAAAACAAAAGAAAAACTGAAAATAAATGCAATGAAAAATCCAAGTTTGCATAGTTTATTTAATATATTTTACGCATAACATTGCTGCAATTGTTTTGACAGGGCACTTCAAGTTCCATTAACACTGACAGAATATTATAGCTTATACGGAATTTCAAAAAGTATAGCAGTGACTGAATTCTACTTGAATCTTGACACCAACTCTGGAGAACTGGGAAGCTGAAAGCCCCATTGTGGAGCCATATTCTGTTTAATGTGTTTTAACTTGTAACAGAGGTATAACCAAGTCCGGAGTTACCTACCTTTTTATCACTAAGATATTATCTTTTTATCACTAAGACAATCACGTACCTCTCAATCACTAAGCCTTGCTCAAGTTTTGTGGTAGGAGCTTTAAGAATCATTCTCCACAATTGTGCAGGAAACATTTAGACAACTAGCCCTCCTCAGCAGCAGCTGGTGTGGGTTTCTACAGGGGGAGATATTATTTGTCAACTCATGCATATCTTGCAAGAAGGCTATCCCTCCACCTGCAAAAGAGAAGCTGGCCTACCTGCCTCTCTATTGGCCCTGCGATAGCTGCTCACCTGTCTTCAGGGGACCTTTTTCTTCCTAAGTAAACACATGTCTCTAGTCTACCTTAGACAGTTGGATTTTGAAATGATTACAGGAAATTTAGAGGCAAGAAAGTTTTCAATAAATGGACTAAACACTGCAATGATAAGAGGGATTATCAAAGTGGATATTTAAAGAAGGAAAATTCAATGATACATTGTTCATGATAAATACTTTAAAGATACTACCTAGCTCAAATAAAGGGTTTCAAAAGATGAAGGAATCATAGAGACACATCAGCAGTTGTGTGAATGTTATAATTCTACTTTTAGAATTATATCTAAATTCTATATAGATATAATTTTACTTTTAAATAAAAATATTTTTTTAAAAATGAGATAAAGGATATAAACACCAAGAACAAGAAAATGATTTGACTATAATTAAGATAGGCTTCAAAGTAAAGAAACAAAGAAGGACATTTTGCAATGACAAAAGCATCAGTTTATCAAGATGAACTTCAAAATGCTTATTTCTTCACAGAACAGAGCTTTAAAGGCATTAAGTAAAATCTGACAGAGTTCAAGAATAGACAAAGCAATAAGTGAGGTTGAAGATTTTAATACTCCGCTCAGTGACTGATGGAACAAGTCAAGGAAAAAAACAACAAAAAATATATAGGATATTTGAATACCACAGTCAATTAACTTGACATGATTGACATTTATAGAAAACTATAGCCAATCATCAAAAAATAAACTTTTTTCCTACTGCACAGAGATGTTCCCTAAGACAGATTATATGCCAGTCTGTAACACATGTCTCAATATACATCAGAGGACTGAAATCATATGGAACATGCTCACTGACAAAATGATAGTAGAAATAATGACATTAAGCTATCTAGCAGAAAAAAAATAAGTAAAGACACCTCAGAAGAACCTATTAGCCTAAGAAAAATCAAAAGGCAAAATATAAATATGCTAAAAGAATTAAAATTTATAATTTTAAACTCCCAAATAAAAGTGTTTGGGAGTTGCAGCTAAACTTTAAAGATTAGGAAGGAAGAAATATATATAAAATCAATAATCTAAGCTTTTAGTTTAAGTTGGAAAAAGAAGAACATATCAAATGATAATGCCAGGACTATAGGCTATTTTTTTTATGTGGACCATTTTTAAAGTCTTTATTGAATTTGTTGCAATATTGTTTCTGTTTTATGTTCTGGTTTTTTGGCTGAGACATGTGGGATCAGAGCTCCGAACCAGGGATCAAACCCCCACCTCCTGCACTAGAAGGCAAAGTGTTAACTACTGGATCACCAGGGAAGTCCTAGGACTGTAGGATGTTTTTATGAAGGAAAAGGGCAACTGTATTCCCTACCAGACCAGAGAACTGTCTGTCAAAAGAGTAATAAAACAGTAATGAAAGTGTCATGTGGCATATAACAAAAACAAGAACTAAAATTCATAACAATAAAAACACAAAGGGTAGGAATAGTTAAATAGCTAAAATAGGTAAAGTTTTCTCAGGGAAAGGAGTACAATAGGGCTGTATACTGTCACCCTGCGTATTTAACTTGTATGCAGAGTACATCATGCAAAATGCCAGGCTGGATGAATCGCAAGCTAAAATCAAAATTGTGGGGAGAAACATCAACAACCTCGGATATGCAGATGATACCACCTAATGGCAGAAAGTGAAGAAGAACTAAAAACTCTCTTGATGAGTGTGAAAGTTGAGACTGAAAAAGGTAGCTTAAAACTCAACATTCAAAAACCTAAGATCCTGGCATCTGATCTCATCACTTCATGGCAAGTAGCAGGGGGGAAAGTGGAAACAATGAAAGATTTTATTTTCCTGGGTTCTGAAATCACAGCGGATAGTGACTGCAGCCATGAAATTAAAAGATGCTTGTTCCTTGGAAGTAAAGGTATGACAAACTTAGACAGTATATTAAAAAGCAGAGATATCACTTTGCTGATAAAGGTCTATAGAGTCCACTCTCTGATTTCTGCAGTAGTCATGTATAGATATGAGAGTTGGACCATAAAGAAGGCTGAGTGCCAAAGAATTTATTTTTTTGAATTGCGGCACTGGAGATGACTCTTAAGAGTCTCTTGGACTGCAAGATCAAACCAGTCAATCCTGAAGGAAATCAACCTTGAATATTCAGTGGAAGCAGTGCTCCAAAGCTCCAATACTTTGGCCACCTGATGTGAAGAGCTGACTTAGTGGAAAAGACCCTGGGAAAACCTGAAGGCAAAAGAAGAAGATGGTGACAGAGAATCAGATGGTTAGATAGCATCACTGACTCAATGGACATGAAATCTGAGGAAACTCTGGGAAATGGTGGAGGACGGAGGAGCCTGGCGGGATGCAAGGTCACAAAGAGTCAGACAGGACTTACTGAGTGAACAACAACAGTTCCTAACACAGTCAAGAATTTTGTAAAAGTCATGATTTATACTAGACTAGAGTAAGTCTGTCAGGCAGGAAGTAATATTTAGGATAAACAAATACATTCAATAGTGGACAACAGTATCTGTAAGTATAAAAAGCAAATTAATAGAGAAAAATAGAATGTTAGAAATGTTACATATCCAGAAGTATATAAGAAAGAAGAGACAAAAGAACTTAGAACATAAGGGTCTAAGAGAAAGCAAATTGTGCAGTAGTTATGGATCCAATTTATCAATAATCACATTAGATATAATTAGACTAATTTTTAAAGTTAAAAATATAGAATTGTAATGAAAGATCTTTTTATAACCTCATCATATATATTATTTAGAAGAATCCCCTAAAACATTAGGAAATGGAAAGATTAAAAGCGAAAGGGTAAACTTACACTATGTAAATCCCAACTTCTATAGTTATAGTAATATCAAGCAGAGCCAATTTAAGTCGAGTTGTTACTAGGGATTAATGTGGACATTTCAGAGTGATAGAGGTATCAATTCTCAAGTAAGGCATAAAAATATTAAATCCAAAGATATCACATAACCTCAAAAATATAAGACAATATAGTGATATTTGTTTCAAGATGATCCGTGATAAAGCACCTAGCAATGTCTGAGAAAGTAGGTATGCTGATCACTCACCCAACTCAGGAAATAGAGTTCAGAAGAACTAGGGTATACTCCCTGTGCTGCAAACAGCCAGCTATGTAGACTTCCATCTCTCCATTCCTCTAGCAAAATTTGAGGACTGGATCTCATACAGCACTACATTTTGCTATTGTAAAGAAGGAAAGGTAATGACAATGTTACAAAGTGGTTTAGACAGAAACTTTTGACATCTAAAGAGCGACTGCCTTACAAGCCCAACCTCACAAACTTGGTGTTAATCTTTCTATCCATCCACCAGCTTCCAGGGGTAGAAACGGTGAGAAGCTATACTTTGTAGAGCCAAGTCACACTGGCTCTTTTATATATCATAGCCTACTTATGTATTATCCCAGTTCTTCAGCCGAAAACTCTGGAACTCACAGAAACTGCCTTCTTTCCCCTAAGCTAATAGATACCAGGCCTTCTGAATTCTCCATGGCTTAAGAAAATGTTCTCAAAGTTTAATTCACACTTCTGAAACACTTAATGAATCAATTAAGTGGCTAGAATGATTCTTAATTTTTTTTCACAGAGAAGATTTGAGAGTCTGAAAGTCCATCACATAAGGTAGTTACCCAATCTCAGTTTATAGATGTTGACATTGATTGACTGGCTTAGCATGGTTGCTAATAAATATTTGCTGACTGCATTAATGCAGTAAAATTGAATAACACTGCACAGAGAGTTCAAATTTCATCACCAATTAGCTGTGTGATTTCTGACTTCAATTTCTCTAATTATAATTAGTTCAAATTTACTAGCTTCAAATACATGTTCAAATGTCTGGGATGTTATAAATATAAGTGACTTGCCCTAGGTCATGTATCCATCTAGAAATAGAATAGGCATTGGAATCTCCTATTGAAATGAGTTTTCTTATAAAACAATTACTTTTTAGACCAAGTGCATTTTTAAATTGCAGCCTCTATGCTTAAGGGATTCATTTTGTGCTGTTGCTGGTGCTGCTGCTGCTGCTAAGTCGCTTCAGTCGCGTCCAACTCGGTGCGACCCCATAGATGGCAGCCCAGGTCTCTGGGATTCTCCAGGCAAGAACACTAGAGTAGGTTGCCATTACTTTCTCCAATGCGTGAAAGTGAAAAGTGAAAGTGAAGTCTCCCAGTCGTGTCCGACTCTTAGTGACCCCATGCACTGCAGCCTACCAGGCTCCTCCATCCATGGGATTTTCCTGTTGGCTACTATTAATTAATCAAATCAGTTTCAATAATGAGAGCCTGCAGTACCATCTTTAAATACTGCATAGCACTCCAACTGGCACATAATGCATAAGAGAAGCCTACATTTACTCTACATTTACTGCTGCTGCTGCTGCTAAGTCACTTCAGTCGTGTCTGACTCTGTGCGACCCCATAGATGGCAGCCCACCAGTCTCCTCTGTCCCTGAGATTCTTCAGGCAAGAACACTGGATCGGGTTGCCATTTCCTTCTCCAATGCATGAAAGTGAAAAGTGAAAGTGAAGTCACTCAGTCGTGTCCGACTCTTATCGACCCCATGGACTGCAGCCTACCAGGCTCCTCCATCCATGGGATTTTCCAGGCAAGAGTACTACTACTAGGCAATATTGTAAGGACTTCACATTAATTCACTGAATCCACATCAGTGAGGTAGGTCCTATAGTACCTCCATTAAAGAATGAAAAACAGGCATGTGTAAACGTGCACACACACACACACACACACAGTAACATGCCCAAGTTATCTAATTTACAGAGCAGCCCTCCTACCTTATTAGATAGATAGACAGACTTCCAAGACCCCTAATAGAAGTCTGAAACTGTAGAGTACCAAACCCTAAATATACTATGCTTTTTCCTATATATACATACCTATGATAGAGTTTAATTTATCAAAGATGCACAGTAAGAGATTAACAGTAACTAAGAATAAAGGAGATCAGCCCTGGGATTTCTTTGGAAGGAATGATGCTAAAGCTGAAACTCCAGTACTTTGGCCACCTCATGGGAAGAGTTGACTCATTGGAAAAAACTCTGATGCTGGGAGGGATTGGGTGCAGGAGGAGAAGGGGACGACAGAGGATGAGATAGCTGGATGGCATCATTGACTCGATGACGTGAGTCTGAGTGAACTCCAGGAGTTGGTGATGGACAGGGAGGCCTGGCGTGCTGTGATTCATGGGGTCGCAAAGAGTCGGATACAACTGAGTGACTGAACTGAACTGAAATGAAGAATAAAATGGAACAATTATAACAATATACTGTAATAAAAGTTATGTGGATATGGTCTCTCCTTCTTTCTTTCAAGATACCATTTTGTATAGCATTCCTCTTTATTCCTGTGATTATGTGAGATGGTATAATGCCTAGGGGATGAGATGGAGTCAGGTGAATGACTGCATATTGTGATGTAAGATTAGACTACTGTTGACCTTCTGACAAGACGTGAGAGGAAGGATTATTTGCTTCAGAAGATCTTGGGTCATCGAGCTATGACCATACAGATGGCTGGATGGCAGGAACCGACTGTACCCAAGACTGGGCATCTCGGATAAGTCAGAGTGCGAGGGTGTGAGATTTAATTACCTTATCACTCAGGAAAACTTAAAGATTATGAACTGTTTATTTCTAAAAATGTCCTTTGAATATATTCAAACCATGGTTGAACATAGGTAACTGAAACAATGGAATGCAAACCACAGATCAGGCAACACTAGTGTGCAGTTAGTAGATGGCAAGGCGAGAATTCCTCTTCTCATTGGACGTTTAGTGGTTTGGTGTATTATTCCTTTATTTTTTAATTGGAGTATAATTGAGCAGTTGGATAAGGATAAAAGTACTGCTGCTTTCCTCAGTGTGAAGGAAAACAGTTTATACTACGGGAGTTTTAAAAATATAGGATTTCACATACACAAAACAGCTAAAAGATCGCATCCTACATATGTCAGACTGAAGGGAGTCCTACATGAGGGCTTCAGATCAGTAAAACAGCAACTGCGAGTTTAAAATATTTCTGCTGTACTTGTAATTGCAAATAGATGCAGGGAAGAAGCAAGTATAGATTGACACCAAACTATTTTTTTTCTTCTTCCCAACCCCAAAATAGAGAAAACATGCTTTGAGAATGAGAAGAAACGAAGCTTTTAGTTTTGATGAAATCAAATATATTCAGAAATCAAATGGAATGCATTGTTTTAACCAGCCACTAAACTAGTGATTCTTTCCTCTACTGCACCTGACATTCTTTTTAAATATCACCAAATGCTGACATGCCATCATTTGACAGAGATTGCTTGTCATAAATGAAATATATTCTTAGAGTGTCTTTCACTAATAACAGTCCTCACAGCTGTGAGAACAAGGAACAACACCCCTCCCCCCCCACAGTCCTCCTTTATTATCTGTCCTTTTCTGAAATGTCAACTTGCAGAAATCTTTAATATGTAGAGAATGGCTCCATCTTACCATAAATACCCTGAATTCATAAAATCGCCTTGCACACAGAAAGAGCAGTAAGTTAAGAATTAGATGTGGAGTTCACGGTGCTGGTAAAAGTTTGTTTATATTTTCAAAAGCCCACCAGCTAGCCTGTTTTCAGTTTGTAATATTTTCATTTGCAGAAAACTTTATACCGTCCACTTGGAAATAAGCCATTGAATCATATAGGGATTATTGCATAAATAATGAATGAACAAGTGAAAAATATGGTCATTTAATTTTCTTTAAAACAAAATAGACTCTGGATTAATCTCAGAATGTTCTTTGGGGAACAAAATTCATTATTTGGCATATAATGTTCAGAGTCTTTCTATTTATGATTTTACAAAGCACCTATAGTGCAATTTTATAACCTGCATCCATCGAAGTATGAATTTAAGTACTTAAAACATAAATTAAATTAACATAACCGACAACATATACTTTAAGAACCCAGGGCTTTTAAAGACACAATTTTACCAAACTAATGTATTAGGAGATTATCACCTTATATTTCATTTAACAATAAAATTTTAATCTCTGAAATACTTTATTTTTTGAGTGCTGCATAGTGGGATATCACTGCATATTTAGTTAGAAAATTATCTTTAAATATGACAAACACCCACATGTCCACATACATAAGAGTTCAAATCAAAATTATTTGTAATTCTGAAATAGGAAATAAGCCAAGTTTAATTGAATAATAATAATTTCCATATAGTAAAAGGAAATAGCCATAAAAATGATAGTACAGATCCATACTGATTTATTAATCAATTCTTATGACATATCACAGAATTTTTAGATAAAATATTATGCATTTATTTGGTAAAGGTCCGCCTAGTCAGGGCTATGGGTTTTCCTGTGGTCATGTATGGATGTGAGAGTTGGACTGTGAAGAAGGCTGAGCGCCGAAGAATTGATGCTTTGGAACTGTGGTGTTGGAGAAGACTCTTGAGAGTCCCTTGGCCTGCAAGGAGATCCAACCAGTCCATTCTGAAGGAGATCAGTCCTGGGATTTCTTTGGAAGGAATGATGCTGAAGCTGAAACTCCAGTACTTTGGCCACCTCATGCGAAGAGTTGACTCTTTGGAAAAGACTCTGATGCTGGGAGGGATTGGGGGCAGGAGGAGAAGGGGACGACAGAGGATGAGATGGCTGGATGGCATCACTGACTCGATAGACGTGAGTCTGAGTGAACTCCGGGAGTTGGTGATGGACAGGGAGGCCTGGCGTGCTGCGATTCATGGGGTGGCAAAGAGTCGGACACGACTGAGACTGAACTGAACTGAGCTAAAAGTCCCTTCACAGGATCACCTAGAATAATGGTCAATTAGATGACGGAGGACTGTAACTGAGTCTAACTGACACAACAAAAAGGCCACTACATCTTTCAAGCAACGATCATCTCTTGCTTGGGTCATTATAACCTCCCAACCAGCTGCTTGTTCCTGCCTTTAGCCTTGTTTAGTCTTACTGTAACACAGAAACCATAGTAATCCTGTTATTATCAAGACAGTTTACAACACTTCTTTGTGCAAAATTCTCGAATGGCTCCCCATTTTGCTCAGAGTGAAAGTTAGAGACTTCACTATTACATAAAATGCCTTCATTGTTTTGACTTCCTACTACGTCTCTGGCCATATTCCTTAGTTCTAACTACCCCATTTCTCCATGTGCCCATTCACTCTGCTGTAGCCACAATGGCTGCCCACTATTATGCGATAATATCAGGCACGTTCCCATCTAGGGTCATTTGCAATTGCTTCTAACACTGTATTGAATGCTCTTTCCCCAGGTGAACAAGTATTGCATCATTTCTTTACAGGCTCAGTAGCTTATAGATATTTAGGTCTTCAACTTATGAACTTTGAAGGGAGACAATTCAGTCCAAAGTACCTGACTTGTTACCCTTTTTATTCCTTTGCTTGAAAAGTCATAATAGTCTTGCTCTGATAACTTTAAATTTCAATATCAGTTATTTAAAATTCATTGAAAAATTTTTATCTTCATTACTTCTAAAAATTAAAAGTATACATTCAGTTGGAAAACAGTTTATGGCAGCCAATTTACACAGTAGTACACTGAAATTTTAAATGTATATGAAATATTTCAGTATTCTGACTTCCACATACTACTTAGGAAAAAGAAGGTATTCTTATTCAGAAAGACTATATTTTCTGATTAGTACAAAAGTAAAAGAAACTTGAATTTTTGTAGGAATATGCCATTATTTAAATGGCACCCCACTCCAGTATTCTTGCCTGGAGAAACCTGTGGACGGAGGAGCCTAGTGGGCTGCTGTCCATGGGGTCACACAGAGTTGGACACAACTGAAGCGACTTAGCATATTGATCTCACTTAATTGTTACCATTAATATCTAAAGTTAGATGCTTCGTAATTAGTAAGCCAAAACAAATCTCCTTATATCTAAGTTCCTTTTAAAAAAAATTGGATAGATATGGCATTTCTTCTAATATAAATAAATGTAAGGTTGACTTCAATTTTCTCTCCCACACAAAAAAATTGTCATCTTGTGATAAAAAAGGCACTGACAATTAGGTGACAAATAAAAATAAGATACTAGATTTTATTTTTTTTAATTTATGCATAGTTTTCTTTCTTTTAGCTGCATCCTTCATAAGCTCATCTGTGATGGTCAAGTGTATGTGTCCACTTGAGTGGTCCATTAGGTGCCAGATATTTGGTAATCCATTTTCTGGATATTTCCATGAGAATGCTTTCAGATTAAGTAAACTAAGAAAGCAGATGGCACTGCATGAAGTAACTGGACCTCATCCAATCAGTTCAGGCCTAAATAGAACAAAAAGCTGACTCTTCACTACCTAAAAAATCTCCCTCTGCCTGGTGGCCTTTGAACTGAGATACGGGCTTTTCCAGGTTCTACAGCAGCTTCCAGCCTTTGGACGCAAGGTGAGGCACTGGGTCTGCACATTTTGGACTTGCAAGCCTCCACAATACGGTGAGTTAATTTCTTATTACAAATCAATCAATCAATCAGTCAGTCACCTTGGTTCTGTTTCTCTGGAGAAAGTGCCTACCACATCATCCAACAACCCTTCTTTTTTCCTTAAGGACTACAGTTCCTATATTTTCATGTAATGCATATTAGAGTACCACCTGGATTTCCCATTTTCAGGTTAAAATTTATCATATAAGAGAAATTAAAATTGATTAGAAACATTAAAATCCTGGCATTAGAATGATGATTATACTGTAGAAGTCAAGGTTTGGTTTAGGAAGTAAAATGAATAATTTAAGCAAAAATTCATGTCACACTGAGTAATACTGGAGTCAATCAACATTTGTTCTCATAGTCTCAATTTCTATTTTTATCCCTGTAATCTTGCAAATTGTTTTTTCTCTTGTGCTATTTTAATGAATGCTGGCATAAAGATTTCCATTTTAATACAAGTTTAATAGAAAATTGATTTTATTTAACAGAGAGTAAGATAGCATATTGAAAAGCAGAGACATTACTTTGCCAACAAAGGTCCGTCTAGTCAAGGCTATGGTTTTTCCTGTGGTCATGTATGGATGTGAGAGTTGGACTGTGAAGAAGGCTGAGCGCCGAAGAATTGATGCTTTGGAACTGTGGTTTGGAGAAGACTCTTGAGAGTCCCTTGGACTGCAAGGAGATCCAACCAGTCCATTCTGAAGGAGATCAGCCCTGGGATTTCTTTGGAGGGAATGATGCTAAAGCTGAAACTCCAGTACTTTGGCCACCTCATGCGAAGAGTTGACTCACTGGAAAAGACTCTGATGCTAGGAGGGATTGGGGGAAGGAGGAGAAGGGGACGACAGAGGATGAGATGGCTGGATGGCATCACTGACTCGATGGACGTGAGTCTGAGTGAACTCCGGGAGTTGGTGATGGACAGGGAGGCCTGGCATGCTGCCATTCATGGGGTCGCGAAGAGTCGGACATGACTGAGTGACTGAACAGAACTGAACTGAGGATAGCATCGTTCCATAGCTAAAAAAGTTTATACTTCCAAACTATGATGGCTCTCGGTGATGGAAATTGGTTAATAAAATATTAACATGACCCTACTACTAACTTAGGTCACTTGCATTACTACATGGGTCTCATTAACTCATCTCCTATCTTCAGTCTTGCTCCATTACACCTAGTTTGCCACAATATTGACTATGTTGTAATATGAGAATACGAATAGGAGCAAAGTGAATTTTCGGAAACACTAGTGTGATTACATCAGTCCCTTGTCACTGACTTCTTACTATGTTCCAGGATACGTCGGGCACTCTTCACACAGCTCCAGCAGGCTTATTTCCTCACCTTCATTTTCCTGCTCTCTCACGCTAGCCAAAGTTCTATGAATGTTTCCCAAGTTCCTCAGTTTTCCACATTTCTATCCTTCCCACTTCCTTTCTTCAAAATGATTCAACTTTCAGTTGTTGTTTACTTGCTAAATTGTATCCAATTCTTTTGTGACTCCATGGACTGTAGCCCACCAGGGTCCTCTATGGCATTTTATAAGCAAAAATACTGGAGTGGGTTGCCATTTCCTTTTCCAGGGAATCTTCCCGACTCAGGGATCAAACCCACGTCTCTTCCATTGGCAGGTGGATTTTTTACCACTGCACCACCTGGAGGAAACTTCAGAACTTCCTTCAATTTCCTAAGAGGCAGCTTTTCAATCCCCCAAGTTGTGCCCAATAGTATGATACACCTACTAGGCCACTTTGATGTTATTTATTTTTAGATATTATTTATTTAATGTCAATTTTATTTGATCCCCTCTCTCTTTTTCTCACTGGATTGCAAACTCTTTGAGGGCATCAACAGGCTTTGACAGTCATTTTTTAGCTTGTTTTGCCTTGGACTTCTCAGTGCCCACAAAATATTTACCACATACTAAATGTTCATCGCATCACTGACTCAATGGACGTGAGTTTGATCAACTCTGGGAGATGGCAAAGGACAGGGAAGCCTGGCATGCTGCCAGTCCATGGGCTTGCAAAGAGTTGGACACGACCTAGCAACTGAACAAGAAAAACAAATGCTAAGAAACAAATGTTGAAGTAGTAAATAAATAAATCACAGTGTTGTATGATCCATTCAAACACCCTAGTTTGGCTTAGAAATATCAACAATTCTAGAGGAAAAAACATGTATAAGTATTATGTGAAAAAAAAAAACAAAACAGCAGCATTCTTTTTAAGCACCCAACTTAAAATCTTTGTTTTAACTTATTTATAAAATGAAGTGGCATTTAAATTTTAAGTGAAAGTGAAAGTCACTCAGTCATGTCTGACTCTTTGTGACCCCATGGACTATACAGTCCATGGAATTCTCCAGGCCAGAATACTGGAGTGGGTAGCCTTTCCCTTCTCCAGGGGATCTTCCAAACCCAGGGATTGAACCCAGGTCTCCAGCATTGTGGGCAGACTCTTTACCAGCTGAACCACAAGGGAAGCCCCTTATTTAAATTATAAGTAGGTCCTGCGCATTACTGTGTTACTTGAGCAACTTTTGTGCTAAGTCAACTTTCTCTTATTAAACTCACCTCATAGTTTTGCCTAGCTCCTGTCTTTTCCTTTCCTCCTTTTATTCACTCATGAATACAATCAAACAGGATAAAGATAAATGCTGAATAAAAGGGGGGAAATGCACTGAATAGACACTGTGAAGAAAGACCTAACTTTAAAAGGACTCAAAGGTATCCACAGGATATAAACATTAACAAAACTATGGATATGTAAAGATAGTTATGGAGGCAATATTTTTCAAAGTTACTATGTTACAAGTTTGGGGTAACTATTTGTTGCTGAGAATATGTTAAATGATAGAAGGTTTTTATTTTTCAATATGTGTAATTTACTTGAATTTAAACATATAGGACATATGAGCATGGTTAACTGGACAAATACTTTTATGCATTCCTTTCCTCTACTCTGTTCTATTCACTGTCAATTAAAAATTTCATCACTTTGCCAACCAAGGTTCATATCATTTCAGTTCAATCATTCAGTCGCATCTGACTCTTTGTGACCCCATGGACTGCAGCACACTAGGCTTCCCTGTCCATCACTAACTCTCAGAGCTTGCTCAAACTCTTGTCCATTGAGTCGGTGATGCCATCCAGCCATCTCATCCTCTGTTTGTCCACTTCTTCTCCCGCCTTCAATCTTTCCCAGTGTTAGGGTCTTTTCAAACGAGTCAGCTCTTCGCATTAGGTGGCCAAAGTATTGGAGTTTCAGCTTCAGCATCAGTCCTTCCAATGAATATTCAGGACTGATTTCCTTTAGAAGGTCCTTCTAGTCAAAGTTTTGGTTTTTCTTGTAGTTGTGTATGAATGTGAGAGTTGAACCATAAAGAAGGCAGAGTGCTGAAGAATTGATGCTGTTGAACTGTGGTACTGGAGAAGACTCTTGAGAGTCCGTTAGACAGCAAGGAGATCCAACCAGTCCATCTAAAGGAAATCAACCCTTAATATTTATTGGAAGGATTGATGCTGAAGCTCCAGTACTTTGACCACCTGTTGTGAAGAGCCAACTCATTGGAAAAAATCCTGATGCTGGGAAAGACTGAGGGCAAGAGGAGAAGAGGGTAACAGAAGATGAGATGGTTGGATGGCATCACAGACTCAATGGACATGAGTTTCAGCAAACTCCAGGAAATAGTGAAGAACAGGGAAGCCTGTCATGCTGCAGCCCATGGAGCTGCAAAGAGTCAAACACAACTTAGTGACTGAACAACAACAACAACAAAAAATAAAAATTGCATTGGCTAATAACTCATGCACATTTGCCAGTAACTTTACGTACAACAGAGGACTTTGGAGTGTAAACATAAAAGAGAAAACCATACTGTAGAATTCAGGAAGTGTAGAAACCAAACTGGGATTTTCCACCAGAGAATTCTGAAAACCAATGGACCCCAAACTTCAAGGGAAACATCAGATACCCACTGTCTGCCTGTTGCTGGGACATGATGTTAGTGTCTTTATGCACGTGAGCCTGCTTCATCAGTTGGCTTCCATTCAACTCCAAATCGGATCTGTCTCATGAGAAAATTCACAATAGCTTTCAATATGTTCCAAGCAGCATAGGCTTCTTCTGTATCACAGAAATGTCCTGCACCTCCATCTTCAGCTTAATGTGCTATTTGTTCACAGCTTTGACTTCTTCCTTTTGGTTTTGATTTATGGTTTTGTTTTGATTCAGACATGGTAATTTTTGGCCTTTCCTCAGCTGCCAAACTATAGAAGAACTGTGATGACAGAGCTTGAGAAGAATTCAGGTACATCGATATTCACCAAACCTGTTCACATACATATGCCCTTACTGGTTCTTAGAATTGGCTGCACGTCATTTTAACTTGGGCTTCCCAGGTGGCTCAGTGGTAAAGAATCTGCCTGCCAATGAAGGAGATGCAGGAGACGTGAGTTCCGGCCCTCAGTCAGGAAGATCGCCCTAGAGAAGGAAATGTCAACACTCCAGTATTCTTGCCTGGGAAATTCCATGGACAAAGGAGCCTGGCGGGCTACAGTCCCTGGAGTCACAGAGAGTCAGATAAAACTGAGCACCCATGCACACTTTAACTTTCTGGAGATTAAAAAATTCTGATATCTTTGTTATATCACTAAAGATTCCTATTTATTTTGACTAGTGTGTGACCTGGAGATCAGGATCTAAAACTCTCTCCAGGTGTTGCTAATATGGATGTTTTTGAGTTAGAAATAAAGATTGATATTTGATATTTAGTTATTGAAGCTAACATTGTAAGTAATGTACTTCTAAAGATGTATAACTTTTGAAATGGGATACTGGAGTTTGTGACATTAATCATCTTTAATTAAGAAATATTATAGGGAGTGGGAAATGTTTCTAAAGCTATTATATAGAACTGAAAGTTTACTGCAAGGGGGAATAGCAATGAAACAATGTCTTAATTTATAGATGGCAAACAATCTGGAGAATTCATTCAGTAAGTACTGGTGCTAACACATAAACAACTGTAAATATTTTATGGGAAAATGGGCAGATTATTTCACCCAGCAAAAGCTACCTTTCATGTTAATTACCTATGAAGATTGTTGATATACCTTTATTTGTCTGATTTATGTATATGCATTTTTGTAAATTTCTTTTACACAGGAGAATACAAAGTTATTAGAATTTCATAGTTCCTTTCAGAAGGAAATGTTAAATTTGCACTTATAAAGGACCAAAGGGTTTAATCAGTTCAAGAATGAATGTTGTAAAATATGCTAAAAAGTGTATGTAATTGAAGGATGGAGATACTTCCTAGAAATAGAATGCTCTTGACTATTAATTCCTGCACAGAAACTCTATCAGCATTAAGCATAACATTAGTGAGATTGACTTGGATGGGTCTTTCAGCTTACAGAAATAGATACAGTGGGAAAAAAATTAATCTATACATAAGAAGAAATACAAATTTTTTAATTAAGATATAAATAACCCATGAATGGGCTTCCCTGGTGGCTCAGTGGTAAAGAACCCGCCTGCCAATGTAGTAGATGCAGGTTTGATTCCTGGGTCAGGAAGATCCCCTGGAAAAAGAAATGGCAACCCACTCTAGTTTTCTTGCCTGGAAAATCCTATGGACAGGGAAGCCTGGTTGGCTACAGTCCATGGATTTGCAAAAGAGTCAGACACGACTTAGAGACTAAACAACAACAATTTATGAATAAATTTTAATTGCTAATTATTATATTCACTAGTGATTGGAAACGTAGCTATTTATAATTTTCAGTGCAATCTTAAACTGTGACAAAAGTAAGGGAAGATATGTAAGCTGTGCTGCTTCGTATTTTAGTAGATTCAGTAATGCTGTAAATACTCTAGTTGCATCTGTCTCCTCATGGCAACTCCATTTATCTTTATGTATTATTTGCCCCTTAAATTTTTCCCAGACCTTCTAAACAGATTAGTTTCTCTATTTTGTCCTTGGTTAAATAATTGAAAATCGTTGTAGACATTTGATTTGTTATCTAACAACATTTCATTCCCTATTTATCAGAAGCTTCATTGAGTGACTCTTCAACTTTTTTATTAAAAATATTAAGCTTTAATGGAAAGAAGAGTTACTAGCAGTAACCAAAAGTGTACTGAAACCTGGAAATGATATTGCATAACTATCCCAGGGAAACTCTAAGCGTCTCTGATGTTAATTCTCTCATCTGTAAACAAGGGGTAAGTCTACCCACAGTTTCATTTTCAGAGGCTTTTCAGTGCAGTTCTGGTCTCTCTGGACTCCTAGCTGGATTTCTGCTGATGTCTCTGGCCAGGTGAAGTGCACTTTCACAGGGCCCAGGGCCTGGAGTGGTTAGGTGGTCAGCCCCACAGAGGGCTGAGCAGTTCTTTGCCTCCTGTGTCATGGCAAACCTCCTTTGGTTTCCCTGTGTAATGGAGGCCCTTCCCTGAACCACCAAGTGCATCTGGGTGGACTGTGCAGGTCACTGGGATCACAGAATAGTATTTCCCAGGTCTGATCTCAGCTGCACAGTGTCAACAGCCCTCCGTCCAAAGGAGGGATTTGCCCATCTGGACAGCCTAGAGGAGAGCTAAGAAGCCTAGGCTGCCTGAATGCAGAGCTGGGGGCAGGGATGGTGCCCCTACTGGGCCTGTACCTGGGCCACCCCTGGAGGCTAAGCAGCCCTTGCAGGAGCTGGTTAGGGTGTGGGAATGAGTTCCCCAGCCCTGTCTTCCCTGGTCTCCCTGCTGCTAGTGATACCATTCTCACCTGCAACCACTTGGGGAGGCACGTGTGCTAGTTGCTCAGTCAAGTCCGACTCTTTATGACCCCAGGGACTGTAGCCTTCCAGGCTCCTCTGTCCATGGGATTCCCCAGGCAAGAATCCTGGAGTGCGTTGCCATTTCCTTTTCCAGAGGATCTTCCCCACCCAGGGATTGAACTTGGGTCCCCTGCATTGCAGGCAGATTCTTTACTGCTAAGCCATCAGGGAAGCTGATAAAACACTCATATATATATATATATATATACATATATATATATACACACACACACACACACACACACACACACACACATACGTATTTTTTTTCTTTTGTTAATGTTTTGTTGTGCTTTATATTTTTCTGAGCTTCTTTAATGTCATCTTCCAAATTTCCCATTGGATTTTTAAAATTCTATTTTTTAATTAATTGATTTGTGATTTCTTTTTTTAAAATTAATTTTATTGAAATAGTAGCACAGTGGTAAAGAATTCACCAACCAATGCATGAGACATGAGACACAAGTTCAGTCCCTGGGTCAGGAAGTTCTCCTCCAGGATCTTTAGTCTCTCAGTCATGTCCAACTCTGGAACCCCATAGACCATAGCCCATGGGTTGCCATTTCCTTTTCCAGAAGATCTTTGTGACTCAGGGATCAAACCCACATCTCCTGTCTCCTGAATTGGCAGGTGGGTTCTTTACCACTGAACCACCAACGAGGAAATGGAACCCACTTCCAGTATTCTTGCCTGGAAAATTCCATGGACAAAGGGGCCTGGCAGGCTGCTGGGGTCACAAAGAATTGGACATAACTGAGTTACTGAGCATACACACACACACACACACACACACACACACACAGAGTTGTTTTACAATGTTGTATTAGTTTCTGCTCTACAGCAAAGTGGATCAGCTATATGTGTGTATAATATATATATATATATATTATATATGATCTACTATTTTTTTTCAGGAAAAATATTTTTTGTTCTTTAAATCTCTTTTGAAGCAAGAATTATTTTGAACAAAATTATTATATTTGTGTGGCAGTCAAATCTTTCATCTTTAAGATGTTAAGGTTAATTTCAGAGTTTCTTCTTTCCTCTTAGCACAGAGACTTCTGATTTCCATTTTTTTTATTTGATTATTATTATTTGTTTTTTCTATTTCAGTCTTTCCTCAAGTCTCTGAGGACCTTGGTTCACCATTCACATTTGCTACTAAGGGACTAAAATGGCAATAAAAAATACCGTGCACTCCATGGCATATTGCTCAGGGGTTTACCTGGAAGGAATTTGTTTTTCTTTTTTCTTTTTTTGTCTTACAGAATCTCATGAAGGATGACCATTACAATCCTAATGGTTCTCGTTAGTATGATTCTCAGTATTTCTGAGCAAACCTTGGTTTCACTGTACAGAAATAACTATAGTTGGGAGAAAGTCAGATGTTAATGGGGGAAGTAGCTTTGTTCAGATTATACAGTACCTTACAACCATATTATGTAACACCTGTTTCGCAGAGTTAAGTGGCATATTCATTCAGAGGAGATGGTCTCTGTGCACAGGCTGCAATGACGGAGTTCAGAGAGAGATAAATGCACTTCTTGGAGTTCTGAGATGAACCTCACTCACTCAGGCACTATTACTGGAATGTATGCACCATTTCATGAGGCATTCAGAAGAGGACTGCGGCTCTCTGCCATGCGTCCTAAAGGACTGACTTTCTTTTGTATTGTCTCATCAATAAAGCTGTTGATTTACCATGAAACCTAGGTTTGTTCTCTCCATTACTCTTTAACTTTCTATTGTTGCTTATTAATATACTAGTCACATAAACTATATTTGTAGAACTACTCAGTTCCTCTGCAGAGGGATTTTTTTCAGGTTTCTTCCAAGGACCCATAAGCCCGTCCACCACTGTTCTGGGAGCCAAGGGTAAAGGGTGAGAGAACATTCATATTTCAGTGTGCAAACCTCAGTTTCCTCATTCTGTTTGTTTGTTTTTTTTTTTTTTTTTTTATTACACCTTTCCCAGCATCAGTAAGTCCTGGTTTCCACTTATTCAGGTCATTTTTCATTCATGTTGCTATGGACTGATCTCTTATTTTCTGCTGAGTTGGCAGAGGATTAATTATATAATCTGCTAACCAAGAGATCCTGGAGGAGGGCTGGGCTACCCACTCCAGTATTCTTGCCTGGAGAATCCCCATGGACAGATGGGCCTGGTAGGCTGCAGTCCATGGTTTCGCAAAAAATCAGACATGACTGAGCAACTACACACAGCACAGCACAACCAAGAAGTTTCTCAGCACAGTAGCATTCCTTATACAGACTTCCAACCAGTCCAGCTCTTCACCAACCCTGAGGGATTCTTGTGTCTCCAGATCCTAAAACTTATTTAGGTTCTGTGACATGAATCACTCTGGCTTTAAAAATTTTTTCTCTAATCTGATAAATCTGCTACCATCATATAATGTACTTGCCAGCTACCAAATTCTGTTGGCATGTTGTGGTTCTTATACTATTATCATTAACTTGGGGACATTATTCTTTCTCAATTAGCTTACTGCCATTTTATGAGAATTTCAAGAGGTAATAGAGACAAAGCTACATGTTCAGTCTGTTATTTTAAAAAAAAAGTGCATATTCTTTTTCTGTATGAATTTGGACATCAATTCAGTAAATATGATCTGGTACTATTTAATTTTAAGATTTCTTATTGTGTTAACATTACATTTATTGCACAAAAATAGATGAATATGCTCCAAAGAAGTCTCATAGAAATGGCAAAATTAACTAAATACAGCATAAGGAGAATGGAGTAAGAATGCTACTGAAATAGTGAAACATTTTATAGAATTATTCCAAGAAATTTCCCTTAAAGTAATCAACATGAAGAGCCCACAATATCATGTAACCTAAATAACTAGATCCCTTTGGTCCTTGCTGCACACAACAGCATAGGCAGATCACTTTTCATCTGTTGTCAGTTAAAGAGAAAAATCTTTAATCCGACAGTGACAAACATAGCAGAAAGAGCTTATTCTATACAATTAGAGTGTAATCAACTCTAGTTTAAAGTGTTAGCTGATAAACTTTTTAAAAACAATTTCTAAATTACTTGAAAATAAGTTATTTTTAAAAATTTATGTTTTTTGTTTCCCATAAGATTTGTTCATTCCCACTGCCAATCCAGCTCTGCTATTAAGTATTAAGAAAGCATATATTAATAAATTTAGATTGTCAGATCTTATCAATTTTAATGTAGCTACTGTTAACCATATGCGATGGTAATAAGTAACTTACAGTATTATTTTTATGACATATTGTGAACTCTAACAGATATAGTCACAGAATTCAGAAAAGAAGACTTAATGCTGCAGCTACCTCTACTCCTAATACTGATAGCATCTGGGTTGTTATTTTATGTTTTAGGCAGAATAATCATTAAAGATCATGGCATCCAGTCCCATCACTTCATGGGAAATAGATGGGGAAACAGTGGAAACAGTGTCAGACTTTATTTTGGGGGGCTCCAAAATCACTGCAGATGGTGACTGCAGCCAAGAAATTAAAAGACGCTTACTCCTTGGAAGGAAAGTTATGACCAACCTAGGTAGCATATTCAAAAGCAGAGACATTACTTTGCCAACAAAGGTTCATCTAGTCAAGGCTATGGTTTTTCCAGTGGTCTTGTATGGATGTGAGAATTGGACTGTGAAGAAGGCTGAGAGCTGAAGAATTGATGCTTTTGAACTGTGGTGTTGGAGAAGACTCTTGAGAGTCCCTTGGACTGCAAGGAGATCTAACCAGTCCATTCTGAAGGAGATCAGCCCTGGGATTTCTTTGTAAGGACTGATGCTAAAGCTGAAACTCCAGTACTTTGGCCACTTCATGCGAAGAGTTGACTCATTGGAAAAGACTCTGATGCTGGGAGGAATTGGGGTCAGGAGGAGAAGGGGACGACAGAGGATGAGATGGCTGGATGGCATCACTGACTCGATGGACATGAGTCTGAGTGAACTCCAGGAGTTGGTGATGGACAGGGAGGCCTAGTGTGCTGTGATTCATGGGGTCGCAAAGAGTCGGACACGACTGAGCGACTGAACTGAACTGAATCATCAAAAAGTATGCCTAGAATGGGTTAAATTAGATCATCAGAAAAAGAAAAAAAAATCCATCAATACCATATTAGTAATCAAAGTGGAAAGATTGAGTACAAGAGGAGACAGGGGTGACAGAGGATGATATAGTTGGATGGCATCACCAATTCAATGGACATGATTCTGAGCAAACTCCAGGAGATAGTGAAGGACAGGGAAGGCTGACATGCTGCAGTCCAGGGGTGGCAAAGAGTCAGACATGACTTAGCAACCGAACAATAACAAAAAGTAGAATAAAATCATATGAAACTATTAATATTTTACTGTTCTTAAACATAAGAGAAAGAGGCAACTTTATTTCCAAATGTACTCCTTATTTTGCAAGCAAAGTTTTCAAACAATTTATAATTTTGACATTGAAACTTAACCAAAAAAAAAAGCATTATTCAGTATTCTTTGATCCAGTTCAGTTCTGTTCAGTTGCTCAGTCGTGTCCGACTCCTTGAGTCGTGTATGATTCTTTGGCTGCAAATGAGATAATTACAAGTTGATCAATTTATGTAATAAGGGGTCTTGGTTCGGCTCATGCAGCCAAATTTTAAAAAGCTCATAGATGACTGAAAATAGATTAGAAAGTTACAAAACTCATTCTCTCTCTCTGCTTCCCTCTATAGGCCTTCTTTACTCCTTTCAAGAAATAGACCAGTTTTGTCTAAGCGAAGGAGGGTGTAGTTTAAGTCATTTACAAAATGCCATCCTCCCAGCCTTGGAATAATGAGGCTTAAAGCCCTGAACTCCAGCTTGAGCTCAAAAGTCCTGAGAATGAACTTTCACTGGATTTAGAAGTCATGAGTACTGTCACATCTGAATGGTATCTTTCTCCCAGTTCTTAAAAGCCATTCTCCCAAAGCCCTAACTCTTAATCCCATAGAGTGGGAGGGCCTTGGTAGATAGGTAAGTTAAAATGAGGCCATTAGGTTGGGCCCCTCTGTTATATGACTGGTATCCTTACAAAGGTCCGTATAGTCAAAGCTATGTTTTTTCCAGTAGTCATGTATAGATGTGAGAGTTGAACCACAAAGAAAGCTAAATGCTGAAAAATTGATGCTTTTGAATTGTGGTGTTAGAGAAGACTCTTAAGCGTCCCTTGGACTGCTAGATCAAACCAGTCCATCCTAAGGGCAATCAACCCTGAATATTCATTGGAAGGACTGATGCTGAAGCTGAAGCTCCAATACTTTGGCCACCTGATGCAAAGAGCTAACTCATTAAAAAAGACCCTAATGCTGGGAAAGACTGAAGGCAGGGGAAGGGGACAAGAGAGAACGAGATGGTTGGATGACATCACTGCCTCCATGAATATGAGTTTGAGCAAACTCCAGGAGAAGGTGGAGGACAGTGAAGCCTAGACATGGGGTCTCAAAGAGAGGTCTCAGATGAAACCAAATTTTTGACATCTTGCTCTTAGACTGTCAGCCTCCAGATCAATGTGAAAATAAATTTCTTTTGTTTAAGTCACACAGTATGTAGTATTTTGTTATGGGAATCCTAGCAAACTCGTGTGTGTGTGTGTGCATGCATGTGGCACTAAATCATGTCTGACTGGCTTCCTTTGAGGTTCAGCTGGAGAGACCTGGATTCGATCCCTGTGTTTGGGAAGATCCCCTGGAGAAAGGAAAGGCTACCCACTCCAGTATTCTGGCCTGGAGAATTCCATGGATTGTATAGTCCACAGGGTCCCCAAAATGTTGGACACGACTGAGTGATTTTCACTTTCACTTTTGTGACCCATGGACTGTAGCCCGCCAGTATCCTCTGTCCATGAGATTTCCCAAGCGAAAATACTGGAGTGGGTTAACATTTCTTGCTCCAGGGGATCTTCCCAACCCAGGGATTGAACCCACATCTCCTCCTTTGCAGGAGCAAACTCATACAAGTTCCACAATTGGCTATGATCCCTGACTCTCCCTATAGAAATGGGAACAAAAATCTGTAACTACTAGTTCCCGCCAGAGAGGCATAGCTGTAGTGGTGATAAGAATAAATAGTGAAAAAAAAAAAAAAGAATAACCAGTTCTACAAATACATAGAAGTGGGGGGAGCATATTTCCATAAAGAGAAAGAAATCTTCAGCAGACAAAAGAACACCAGCAAATCAAATCATCTGTAAATGGTTAATGATTAAGTTTTCATATCTAAATAATATGTAAAAGAATGAAAATAATACATAAAAGAATGAAAAATAAAGTGAAAGGTAATATTAAAATGGACATCAGTGTCCTAACTACCAAGCTAAAGAAATCAAATGTTACTGATATTTTTTATCATGTGACTTTTGTTTCAGTCCCTTTTTGCCTAATCCTTACCTCAAGAAGTAGTCACTATTTCAAATATTTTCCTTTTTATTCTCTTTCTTTTCATTATATTTTAGGAAGTAGATAGCCCCAGAAATACATATTTTTTTGAGTTTGGCATCTTTGCAGATTTTACATAGAGTCTAATTCAAGTATTCTTATGTGCTGTTCTTATTTTTTCAACATTGTGTGCCAGTTGCCCAGTTATTGCACTAAACAGTGGTTTGTTCTTTTCTTTTCTTTTTTTTTTGCTATTACGCAATATCAAAATTATATAATATTTCATTGTGCTAATGTATCATGTTATACTCACATATTTTCTAGAATTATAACTATTTTTTTCTGTTTTATAACAATGCTACTCTGATTTATATGCATGCTTCCTAACACAAATGTATGTGTTTTTTGCCATAAATATCTAGGAGTAGAATTGCTGAAAGTAGAATAGCAGTTTTCAACCAGGGGTGAATTTTCCTTCCAGGAGACATTTGGTAAATTTGGAGACATTTGGGATATTGCAACCAAACGGAATAAGGAAAGCTACTGGTGTTTAGTGGACAGAATCCAGGGATGCTGCTAAACATCTTTCAGTACATGTCCAGCCCCACAACAAAGAATGGCCCAGTTCAAAAATGTCAATATTGCCATGGCTGAGAAAGCCTCATGTAAAGGATGTGTACCTTCAAATTTATGGTCCTACTGTTTTACCACCAACCTATAGCTTAGAAGAATTTCTTTCATGCCAAATCTTATCAGTGCTTTAGATATATTGACAGATTTTTATTGTCTTTTTGAAGTCATTGGGAATCTAATTTTGCTATTTTCCTAATAACCCCCACTCTGTGAATTTCTTCATTGTTTTTTTAACTTTTTAGATCTAAGCTTATGGATGGCATTGTCTTACAACACAATCTTTCTGTCATCTTTATTCAACTTTTTCTTTCTTATCAGGAAGAGAACCTTAAAAAACTCAAATCCCCAGACCTCTAGGAAGGTCAGAAAGAACCAGTCACTGACTTCAGCATTTGTTATCTGCTCTAATTAAGCCTTCTTTCTTTTTTCTTTTGTTTCTTCTTCTTCCCCATCCTCCTTCATTATTTGCTTTTTTTCTTTCTTTTTCCTCCACCCCTCCCCCTTGGTAATTTATTCCCTTATCTGTGAATTTACATGTATTTAAAAATATACTTTATCTAGTAATTTTGGTGTTACATTATTTATTTACACTATTATTATTTATTTAGTATTCTATACAGAACAGGTTTATAAGATGTTCAGTCTACAATAATTATAAATAATTAAAATATATAAATTTTATAAATTGCATTTTATAAAATGAAAAATGATATATGTTTATTGAATTTTATCATAATTTCTTTTTCCCCTAAAGCCCATGGTTCTTTACTAAAGGCAAATGTTGTAGCCCCTAACTGCATGATTAGAAGACACAACTGAAACTGTATAAACATCTTATTTGCCAAATGCTATGAAAATTTCCCTAAGCTGACACTGAAACTTAGAGAATATGTGACATGCATCTTAAACCTGATTGTGTCTCTTCATTCTTTCTGTAAATCCTTTACTCCTTTGTCATCTCTCTCTTCAAGAGGCTGCTTGATCATGTTTGCAGCTAGGGGCCCCTTTCACATGGTTGCCAGATTTAGCTTCCTCTAGGTATGTCAATTACCTGTATCATAGACCTTTGTGGAGTTGGTTACACAAATACAAATGCCTTTGCTGCATCCTCCAGCCATCATCCACATCTCTTGCTTTGGTAGGTGGATACTGTACCACTGAGCCACATGAGAAACTTCTAAAAATTGTATGTATCATAACTAAAAAATACTTTATTGCTAAAAAAATAAACATCATCTGATCCTTTAGTAAGTCATGATCTATTTGCTACTGGAGGGTTCTTGACTACATCTTGATAGCTGCTGATTGATCACAGTGGTGGGGTGGTTGCAGCAATTTCTTGAAATAAGAAAACAATACAGTTTGCCACAATGATTGAGTGACTCTTCCTTTATAGAACACTTTATCTGCAGCATGTAATGCTGTTGGATAGCATTTATTATCCATAGCAAAACTTCTTTCAAAATTGGAGTCAGTCCTCTCAAACACTACAACAGCTTTGCCAACTAAGTTTATGTCACATTCTAAATCCTTTGTTGTCATTTCAACAGTCTTCACAGCATCAACTTCTTCTATTTTTTTTTCTACACTGTGTGGTTTTCAGGATCTTAGTTGCCCCACTAGGAATCGAACTCATGCCTCAACAGTGAAAGTGCTGCTAAGTACTAACCACTAGCCCTCCAGGGAACTCCCAATCTTCACAGCATCTTCACCAGAAATAGATTCCATCTCAAGAAACCACTTTCTCTGGTAATACATAATAAGGAACTGTCCATCTGTTCAAGTTTTATTATGAGATTTCAGCAATTCAGTCTCATCTTCAGGTTCCATTTCTAACACTTATTTCTACCACATTTGCAGTTACTTCCTCCACTGAAGTCTTAAACCCCTCCACATTAGCCATTAAGGCTGGAATCAGCTTCTTCCAAATTCGTGTTAATGTTAATATATTGACCTCTTCCCACCTGTCACAAATGTTCTTACTGGCATCTAGAATGGTGAATTTTTTCCAAAATTATTACAATTTACTTTTCCCAGATCCATCAGAGGAATCACGATTTATGGCAGCTAGAGTCTTACAAAATGTATTTCTTGAGTAATAAAACTTGAAAGTCAAAATTAGTCCTTGATCCATAGGCTTGAGCACAAATATTTTCAAGGAAACCTTTTTTTTTTTTTTTCCTGAGTAGTAGGTCTCAATGGTGGACTTAAAATATTCAGTAACCATGCTGTAAACAGATGTGTTACCATCCAAGCTTTGCTGTCCTATTTATACAGAATAGGCAGAGTAGTTTCAGCAAAATTCCCAAGGGCTCTAGGATTTCCAAAATGGTAAATGAGCACTGGCTTCAAGTTAAAGTCATCACCGGTGTTAGCCCCTAATAAGAGTCAACCTGTCCTTTGAATCCAGGCTTTGGCTTCTCTTCTCCAGCTATGAAAATCCTCCACGGTATTTTCTTCCACAGACTGCTTCATGTACACTGAAAATCTGTTTTCACATTTATTAATGATCTTAGTTGAATCTTTCTGGATAACTTGCTGCAGCTTCTCCATCAGCATTTGCCACTTCACTTTGCACTTTTATGTTAACAAGACTACTTCTTCTTCAGCAATGTGACCCAACTTCTGCTAGCTTCAAACTTCTCATCAGCAGTTTCCTCACCTTCTCAGCCTCCATAGAATTGAAGAGAGTGAGAGCCTTGCTCTGGGTTCATCTCTGGCTTAACAGAATGTTGTGGCTGGTTTGATGTTCTGTCCAGACTAGCATACCTTGATCCATCCACAACAAGATTGTTTCATTTGTGTCTCAGGGAATAGGGAGGCTCAAGGAGAGGGAGAGAGACAGGGAACCTGCTGGTTGATGGAGCAGTCAGAACACACACATTTAACTATTAAGTTTGCCGTCTTATATGGGCATGGTTCAGGGTGCCCCAAAACAATTACAATAGTAACATCAAAGATCATTGACTTCAGGTGACCATAACAATAATAATAATAATGGATAAGTTTGAAATATTGCAAGAATTACCAAAATGTGACCCACACACAAAGAAAATGCTGTTGAAAAAGTGGTGCTAATAGACTTGCTGGATGCTGGCTTGACTCAAGCCTTTAATTTGAAAAAAACATGCAGCATCCCTGAAGTGCCAGGTGCAATAGCATGATCTATGCCTGAATTGATGTTTCATTTGCATAAAATCTCCACTTTCCCAGCTTTTCTGGAAAATCCCTACGCTGACATCTAAACTTACCTAAAATCTACCTACTCTACAAAGTTCACTTCAAAACTCAGCAGAATCGGTGACTCCTTTTAGTGGGTCCCATAACATTTTGACATTTTGTTTCATCACTCTGAAACATCATTTATCCTTCAGTGCTAGGTTGATATTTGACAAGACTAATAAATCCTTGTTCTCCTACTTTCAAAGTTTGACATCTACTGAGTGAAGACAGAGGAAGCAGCCATATGGAAATCAAAACGTCAGCTTTGTTACCGATAGAGCTGTTGGAGAAAGTGGTCCCCTGATTTGGCACTCTAGCATGATACAGGCTCACACATCCAGGAAGGCTGGAAAAGCCCAGCGCCAAGGCTGAGAACAGACCAGTGCACATGATCACACCGAGGTGGCCGAGCCTCAGAGGAAGAAGGGCGGCTGAGCCAAGCCCCCTCTTCTCAAGACTCACTCACCTAAGACTGGGAGAAGTAAATGAAGAGGCAGAAGGAAAGCGTCTGCATTAGGCAACTGAACACAAAACAGGAGAAACACACTTCTGCATTTTCTTTTTCCTAGCACCATGCTTAATGCCGAGACTGCATTTTGTAAAGGAAAAGCCATATTCATATATTCGCGTAATTTCCATACCAACTATTTACATAGTATTTTGGTGAGTATTATAGGATTTGGAGCTAAACTATCAAAATTTCAAATTCTAGTTTCTTTATGTGTAATATGAGCATAATACGGGCTTCCCAGGTGACTCAGTGGTAAAGAATCTGCCTGCCAATGCAGGAACTGCAGGTTCAATCTCTGGATCAGGAAGATCCCCCAGAGAAGGAAATGACAACCCATTCTTGTCTTCTTATCCAGAAAATCTCATGGAGGGAGGGGCCTGGTGGGCTACAGTCCACAGGGTCACAAAAGAGCTGGACATGACTTAGTGACTAAGGCTTTCTTGGTAGCTCAGTTGTTAAAGAATCCGCCTGCAATTCAGGAGACCCTAGTTCTATTCTTGGGTCGGGAAGATTCTCTGGAGAAGGGATAGGCTACCCATTCCAGTATTCTTGGGCTTCCCTTATGGCTCAGCTGGTAAAGAATTCACCTTTAATGCAGAAGACCTGGGTTCGATCCCTGGGTTGGGAAGATCCCCTGGAGAAGGGAAAGGCTACCCACTCTGATATTCTGGCCTGGAGAATTCCATGGACCGTATAATCCATGGGGTCACAAAGAGTCAGACACAACTGAGTGACTTTCGCTTTAGTAACTTAACAATGACAACAATATGAGGATAATGTTATACAAGATTTTTATAAAGTTTAAATTAATATAAATAATGTCCTTACTGAATGGCACATCATTAAGCATCAGCTACTTTAATATATACTTAATGGTTTTTCCATGATTGATATATAACATTTTCCTTTCTCCACACTCCTTCAATCTGTTCAAATTTTTTTGATTAAACAGTCTCAGCTACTTTGTTTTGAGGCTTGTTATTAATCAAATGATTAGGAAGACAGAGGAAAAGGGCAAAATAAGCTGAGAAAAGTGAAGAAAATAGTTCAATATGAACATAGAAGGAAGAGAAAATCTCCCTTGCTTTTCTGACTTTAAGAAATGAGGTGTGCTTCTTAAGTAAATTTCCAAGATAACCGAAGCTTAACTGATGGTCTCAACAGCTATTGAGGAGCTTTGCAAGCCTCTAGGACCCCGTCCTTTGCCACTCTCAGAAAACACCGATCTCTGAAATTCTCAATTCAATTGACCCAGAGCTACAAAGCAATCACTGGCAGTTAATTGGAATTCAAATCTCTTAATAGTTCTTTCTTCCGTTAGCCATTTATGCTATTATTTTAAAATACCACTCATATCAAAACGAGACCTCAAGGTAGGCAGTCATTGACTTAGGCTACATGTACAATTTTATGAATCTGGAAAAGCAAAAGAGATGATATAGGAAAGCCTAAAAGGTGTGTTTGTATTTTGTGTTGCCTGCACCCCAATTCCATGTGTGAAGGGTTCAGTTTGTTGGGGAGGAGCAGGGGTGGAGAACACAGGGCAGCTTCTCTGGTTTCCTATGCTTCCTACTCAGCAGGCTACACTCTCAGCATATGATGGAACAATGCAAGCTTAGCACCAAGCAGTAGGTAAGGAAGGTAATTCATATGCTGGGACCCACAGAATAGAGGCTGTCTCCGTGGGCTTCCCTGATAGTTCAGTTGGTACAGAATCTGCCTGTAATGCAGGAGACCCTGGTTCGATTCCTGGGCCTGGAAGATCTGCTGGAGAAGGGATAGGTTACCCATTCCAGTATTCTTGGGCTTCCCTTGTGGCTTAGCTGGTAAAGAATCTGCTTATAATGCGGGAGACCTGGGTTCGATCCCTGGGTTGGGAATATCCTCTGAAGAAGGGAAAGGCTACCCACTCCAGTATTCTGGCCTGGAGAATTATACAGTCCATGGGGTCGCAAAGAGTCAGACATGACTAACTCTCACTTTCCATGGCTCAGCCTATGTCACAAATCTAAATGTAAGTCAGCCTACCCTTATGGAAGCCACCTTGTAGTCCAGGAAACTTAGCATACACCAATCACAATATGCCAACTCAGCTTCAGCAGCTTATCTTACCCTAGAAAATAAAACTTGCCTGACTTATAAGGAAATCCCTGACCTTCGAGCCAATCATGCCCTGTGTCTGTGCTGCATCTTCCAACTTTCTGTAATATTCACTCAGAAGAGCACTCCACTGCATGCGAGGTACTGTCCTCCCCCTGTCCCTGGACTGATTTCCTTTGAATAAAAGACGTCAAACTCCTCACTAATTCATCTTAGTTTTGTCATTTCATAGGAGAGAGCACGAAACAGGTATATAAGGAGAGAGATGAAAGGCTACGACCGTGCATTAGAAAAGGGGTTGCAGTTACTCTTTCCTCATTGAGTCCACGGGGAAGTGATAGGGTCTACAAGGGGGCTCATTGTTAAGAGGGCTCATTATGTTTACCTTGTAAACAAAAAATAAAATCACAGTGACCCTTGAGACAAACCAAATTGCCCAAATGACATTCTGTTTTCTCACTGGCACCTACCTTCTCAAAGCTACGAGACCACCAGATTGCAGACCTCTAGCTACGTGACCACAGGGCTCAACTACAGGCTAAAAATTAACCATCCCTTCAGATAATTTTTCATTGGTGGGGTATAAGAAAGACCCCGTCAGAAAGGGAGGATACTGGTTCTCCTTAAGAGCCAATCACCCTCTCATTTCCCTCTAATAATTTCCCTTTTCTTGCCTGACTGCCCGGCTCACTCTCTTTTTCTCTGCACTCACCTTACAAACAGCAAACCTTTTCTTTATTTCCCCACTCATTCCATTTGGCAAGTACCAAGAATATTCTCTTTACATGAGAATAAAAACAGTTTCTGTTTGAGAGTAGCAAGAAAATTAAGGAGGGCATACCACACAATCAAGCTCGGAAACAGATTATAAGTTTTCTTTGCCAAATAGAATGTGAGAGTGAAGAGGAAAAGTTAAAATTTTACACAACCTCCTGCTCATTCTGGCTCTGTAACTCAGCTTACTCCTTGCAAAGTCTGGATCACATAGGTCCCATAGTCTCAGAAATTGGGGACTTAGAATATTGGGAACCGGAGCTTATCTCACTCGTCCTTGTCCTGCTCTTTGCAATTGCCCAGCCCCTGCAAACCTGCTTAATCATGCCTGTCCATGTAAAGGTCAGACATCCCCCTCCCCATCTTGACTGCTATTCCTGTGCACATGAAATCCCTTAGTTTAAACCAGCCTATTAACAGCAAGTGTTGCCCACGATAGTCTGTCTATAAAAACTCCGTAACCCCTCTGTTCGGGGCTCAGAGCTTGGTGTGTTAACTCCTCTGGGCCTGCTGGCATAATAAATCTGAGTGTGGCTCTTGGTTTCTCGTGCACTGGTTTCTGCAACAAGAGTGTGTGTGCATACCTGACAAGGGAAGAGGGGGATTTAAAGTACTTAGTGAATTGTGTAAGTTGTGAAGTGTCACGTCAGACTAAATTGTAATTTAACCCTAGCATGTATGTCCATAAAAAACAATTTTAGGATAAAAAATCCTGACTATTTAAGAGTCAAGGAGCAATCCGTTTGTCAAGAGATGTTGCTCAGATTGAGCAGGGAAATGGTACAAATTCACTTCCCTGTAAGGGGTTAGTAATTTCAGAGTAGCTGAAAAATATTTTATCAGAATGTGGGTTGTAGGAAAGAGCTATGAGGAAAAGAACCCAGGTGCCCTCTGAAGCCAGTTCAAAAACCTGGAGCTTGGGTATGTAACTGTCTCACTGTTCAAAGAGCCTTATTCAGTGACTACTGTCAACTAAAAAATACAGTCACAACCTGGAAGTAGAGAGCTATTTTATTTGGTGGGAATGTTAAGGACTCAGCCTAGGAGACAGCATCTCAGTAGCTCTGAGAAAACTGCTCCAAGGAGGCAGCAGGGGTGGTTAGGGTATCTACAAGTGCACAAAAGAGGGAGCAGGGAGTCTGAGCATCAGAGATGATTGTGAGGTAAGAAAAATCAGGTATCAAGTTAAGGAATTTAGCATCCCATGTATGGGAAGATGCAAGCCTCTGGGCTCACTGAATCCATTCCTTTCCTTCGCACCTCAGCTCTCTGGGGTCAAATCCTGTTTCCTTGTTTGCCTCAAGGAGTGGCAGACGTGGCGGATGGCTGCTTCTGTCATCCCCCCCACCCCCACCTCCAGCTCCTCAGCAGTCACCGTGGCGGAGGGCAGCATCTGCTGGATCACACTTTTGGGAGCCCTCATTCACATTTGGAGGGCAGAAATCAGCAGTGGCTGTGACATTTCTTGTTTATTGATAGGTTTATTACTATGGGAGGAGATATTTTCATTTCACACTGCCGTCCACCCAAACCTCTCTGAAGAACTGAGTGATCCCCAAGTTTCTTCTCAGTGTTAAAAGTTTGGTGGAGAGGACCTCCTTGGCAGTCCAGTGGTTAAGACTCCACACTTCTACTGCAAGGACTATGGGTTCAATCCCTGGTCAGGGAACTAAGATCCCACATGACTTTGGACACGGTCAGAAAAGCAAAAAAAAAAAAAAGGGGGGGGGGTCAGTGAAGTTAACCAAGGTTAACCACAAGCTGGTTACTTATGTATCAATAAGGGAACACTTAGTATAAATTTTAGGATATTGTAGGAAGGCTACATTTTCTTAAGCAAATGCTTAAATTAATACTGAGTACACTGTGAAAGACCTGGGTTCGATCCCTGGGTTGGGAAAATCCCCTGAAGAAGGGAAAGGCTACCCACTCCACTATTCTGGCCTGGAGAATTCCATGGACTTTATAGCTTATGGAGTCGCAAAGAGTCGGACTTGACTGAGTGACTTTCACTTTCACATATTCTTCATATTTAAATATTAATATAATACAGATAATTCCAAAGCCTTATGCTAAAACATAATAAAACCCCAAGGGGTTTGTCTTAAACCAAAAAGATGTCATAAATTATTTTAAGTTTGATGCCTTTTTCAAGCGTATTTCAAAAAGGAAGCCCATTTCCCTCTACATTTCTATAGTAGTGAATTTTAAATGGTGCAGAGTATGAGAAATATCCAAATGGAAATTTGGTAATTTTAAGTAAAAATTAAATCTTATTGTGTAAAAAAATCAATTCGAAAAGCAACACTTCACAGCATTCCTTCCAGTATTTAATTCAAGTGGAATAACCAGAAAGGGCTCATTGTCTTTGAGGGGAGATGACCTGAAGGGTTGGGCAAAAGGGCAATGTGATTTAGGGAGAAAGAGAAAAGTGATTACATTAATTTTAATGGCACAACAGCAATTTTCAATAAGCTTTATGACACCAAAAAAGATTGATTTTTTTTTTGTACTTTGAGCTAAAATGTGCAGTGTCCTAAACTGCATTTTGCCAGAAATCTAATACCTATAATTTATTGTATCCCATATTCTCAGTGTTCAAAGAAGGAAGTCTGAGGGCTTAAAATATAATGGACTGTAGAATCACTGTGAAAACTCTATTGGAGTCCTGAAGATTTAATTTTAAAATGCACTTAGCAAAAATTAAAATGTACAGGAATACCTGTAAAATAATGTCAGAGCACCGTGTTTTCCACATTCTTTCCATAAGAAATAACATGAATTTCTAGAATCTGAATGTGGAAGCAGAGGGCTTGTAGCTTAAATAGATGGCATGCTGTTTTGAAGAAAGATCTCCTGGTGTATAAGAAATATTTGCTAGACTAAGAGGTCAGGAACCACATTTGTCTTAAGCAGACCTACTTCTCACTCTAGTTGTCAACATCACCCTATTAGTTTGTGATCTTTTTTTCTATCCTAAGGTCAGAATGATACTGTCAGGGGAGTTTGTAATTTCCTCGGTGTCATCTCGTGGCAACAAAAATTTGAAGCGACAAACGGACCAGTGTTACAGCTCAGTTTTATTGAGAAAACAAAGGAAAATACATCCTTGAGGCATGAGGGTGGGTCGACCCAAAAGATGCGAAGAGAAGAGAACCCCCTGGCCCGATTTTGGCTCCTCTTTTTATGTTTTCTCTCCTCCCCTGAGCCTGCCCTATGTAAACTGGACTAGCCAGGATGGGCTGTTTGTTTTACCTGAGGTCCTCACTTGGCCCTGGCACCTTCCCTTGTTCTATTTTCGCGGACTTTTCCCTTCTTTGTCTCTTAGCCACTGCCATTCTGGACTCCTTTTTCCTAGTCTAACTACCTAACAATACTGTCCAGGTCTCTCTGCTATTTGCCAATGCCTTGAACACTACAAAATGTAGCTTCTTACATCCCAAATGTAGGATTTATTTTTCGGCACACCAGCATGAGGTCTTGATAATCACAGAAGGCACTTCAATGAAGGCTTTAAGAACATAGGGAGAAATCAATGCATATTATCCAGATGGTATTCAAATGAAGATGGCCTAAAGATTTCAGTTTTCCTAAATCTCAGCATAAGCCATTAATATAAAGCAACTGTTGGAAGGTACTGAAATAAAAGAGTCAATAGAAATTATTGTTCAGGTGAGAGGAAATATTTTACTTAATATGAATAAGACAATGAAAAATCAGAAGATCTTCAGAGGAGAACTAAAAGGATGAAAAGTCAGAAGCTGTGTTATATAAGGACTCCTTTAGAAGCCCAAAAGTGCCTTCTCTTAAGAAGAAAGGATTTGAGAAGAAGGGGAGAAGGAGAATGATGAGTGGCCTTGGTATTAATGCACAACCAACTTTAATTCAGGGAATGGATTAGAATTCTCAGTAGCTTCTGATGGCAGAGCCAAGATAAAAAGGTGGAAGCTATGGGGAGTTAGATGGTTGCCCATTATTGAGAAAGACTATAGGACAATCGGGGCTTTCCAGGTGGCATTAGTGGCAAAGAACCCACCTGCCAACACAGGAGACATAAGAGATGCAGGTGTGATCCCTGGGCTGGGAAGATCCCCTGGAGAGTCCCATGGACAGAGGAGCACGGTAGGGCATGGTCCACAGGGTCGCAGAGAGCTGGACCAACTACAGTGACTTAGCACAGGACAATCCAGGTTGTTAATAGAAGGGATTGTTTCAAAAAATAATGACTTATCATACTCAGTGAAGTAAATCAGGGAGTGTATTGCTTTTTATGTGGAATTTTGCTTCTATGTGGAATCTTAAAAAAAAAAAAAAAGATACAGTTGAACTTATCTACAAAATAAAGTTACAGATATAGAAAACAAACATGGTGACCAGCGGGTAAGAGTGGGAGAAGGGATAAACTGGTCAACTGGGATCGACATAAACATACTACTACATGTAAAATAGATAACTAATAAGGACCTACCATATAACACAGGGAACTCTGCTCGAAAGTCTGTAATGACCTAAGTGGGAAAAGAATCTAAACAAGAATGGACATATGTACATGTATACCTGATTCACTTTACTGTACACCTGAAACTAACAAAACACTTGCAAATATTTAACTGCTAATTTCCAAATGCTAAAAAATATAATATGGATATTTTAGAAAACATATTTTTAATTATTAAATAAATTAATTATTTCAGGACTAGTTTTAAAAACGGAGATTCATTTAAGGGAAAAAGTGAATGAGACCTAACTGCACATACTTAATAGTAAGGAGATGAATAAGCAACTGAAGAACCTGAGGGTAACATTTCATGCACAAAAAAACACCACTTCCTAAATTATACCTTAGTGTCCTGGAAGAGTCAATGTACTTAACATGGATGAGCAGTTTCCTCACAAACAGTAGTTTCTCTTTTTGGACCCAATATATTATTTGAATAAAGGAAGGGGCTAAAAAAAAGGACAGAAGTAATCTGTCTTTCGTATACTGATTATAATATTAATCTCAGTGATTACTACTGATGAAGACAAATTTATTCCTGCTAAAATGGTGGAATCCTTGCTTTCAGAGTTAACTTCTTATTGTCTTTTTACATATTTATTAGTCTTTCACAGAGTACCTGATTAATCTTCAGCATCAAATTAGCAAGTCCATCAAACATTTGTCTCATCAAATGCAGGCACTGGTAATTCTAGAATAAAGTGATGCTTAACCAAATTTGTTCCTGAATCAGAATCATGGTTTATGTCAATTTGGTTTAATAAAGCAAGTTCTATAGTTGATTGATAGACTTATCATTTATAATTTACCCACTTTGAAAAAAATAATTTGACTTGTTCACAGTACATAACATATCCACTACTGGAACATTCCCTTTAATCTCCCAGTAAAATTATAGCTGAAGAAAGTATCCCAGGTAGCACTGACAGGCTAGAGGAATAATGGCCCAACCTCCTGAGACATGACAACATAAACCTTTCAATGAAAGCACAAGAACAGGTAAAAGTCTACAATACTACAAGAAAGTATTGATAAGGTACAGTAAGATATGGATGAATTATAAAAGAGCAAGAGTTAATTTATTTCATGAGCTGATCACTTGGCTTCTGCTGCTGCTAAGTCGCGTCAGTCGTGTCCAACTCTGTGTGGCCCCATAGATGGCAGCCCACCAGGCTGGCCATCCCTGGGATTCTCCAGGCAAGGACACTGGAGTGGGTTGCCATTTCCTTCTCCAGCGCATGAAAGTGAAAAGTGAAGTGAAGTCCCTCAGTTGTGTCCGACCCTCAGAGACCCCATGGACTGTGCCTTCCAGGCTCCTCCGTCCATGGGATTTCCCAGGCAAGAGCACTGGAGTGGGGTGCCATCGCCTTCTCCGGATCACTTGGCAGTTAAATATAAAACCATAATTGTCTCCCAAGTTTTAAATGATCTTTCTCATATGAAATAGATATTACATATCCAGCCTGCTGATTTTCACTTCTTTGTATAGATACAGAACACTAAGATCCAAGGCTGGGTTCAAAGGCCACCTCTATGCTTAGGTAGTAATTTTCTTCACTAAGTCCTGTTTTTCCTTCTGCCAACTTCAGTTATCATTCTGGAAATCTTAGTTCTCTTAAGTCTTCCTTAATTTTCATTTCTGGCCATAATGAGGTGCTATGTGTTGAGTTACATCCCTATTCCTATGATGAACTCCTAACCCCAGTATCTCAGAACGTGATGCTAGGGATGCCCTGGAAGGTCCAGTGGTTAAGAGTATATGCTTCCACTTCAGGGGGCTCATGTTTAATCCCAGGTCAGGGAACTAAGATCCCATCTGCCCACAATGTGGCATGGCCAAAAGAAGATGTGTTTCTATTTGGAGGGACAGGCTTAAAAGAGGTAATTGAGGTAAAGTGACACCACTAGCTTTGACTAGACAGACCTTTGTTGGTAAAGTAATGTCTCTGCTTCTTAATATGCAGTCTAGGTTGGTCATAACTTTTCTTCCAAGGAGCAAGCATCTTTTAATTTCATGGCTTCAGTCACCATCTGCAGTGATTTTGCTAAGTCACTTCAGTTGTGTCCGACTCTGTGCCACCCCATAGATGGCAGCCCAGGATCCCCTGTCCCTGGGATTCTCCAGGCAAACACTGGAGTGGGTTGCCATTTCCTTCTCCAATGTGTGAAAGTGAAAAATGAAAGTGAAGTTGCTCAGTCGTGTCTGACTCGTAGCGACCCCATGGACTGCAGCCCACCAGGCTCATCCATCCATGGGATTTTCCAGGCAAGAGTACAGGAGTGGGGTGCAATTGGGAGCCCCCCAAAATAAAGTCTATCACTGTTTCCATTGTTTCCCCATCTATTTGCCATGAAGTGATGGGACCAGATGCCATGATCTTAGTTTTCTGAATATTGAGTTTTAAGCCAACTTTTTCACTCTCCTCTTTCACTTTCATCAAGAGGCTCTTTAGTTCTTTGCTTTCTGCCATAGGGTGGTGTCATCTGAGGATATCTGTATCTGAGGATATTGATATTTCTCCTGGCAATCTTAATTTCAGCTTGTGCTTCATACAGCCCAGCATTTTTCATGATGTACTGTGCATATACATTAAATAAGCAGGGTGACAATATATAGCTTTGACTTACTCCTTTCGCAGTTTGGAACCAGTCTATTGTTCCATGTCCAGTTCTAACTGTTGCTTCTTGACCTGCATACAAATGTCTCAGGAGGTAGGTCAGGTGGTCTGGTATTCCCATTTCTTTAAGAATTTTCCACAGTTTGTTGTGATCCGTACAGTCAAAGGCTTTGGTGTAGTCAATAAACCAGAAGTAGATGTTTTTCTGGAACTCTCTTGCTTTTTGATGATCCAGTAGATTTTGGCAATTTTATCTCTGGTTCCTCTGCCTGTTCTAAATCCAGCTTGAAGATCTGGAAGTTCACAGTTCACGTATTGTTGAAGCCTGGCTTGAAGAATTTTAAGCATTACTTTGCTAGCGTGTGAGATGAGCACGAGGGCAATTGTGTGGTAGTTTGAGCATTTTTTGGCATTGTCTTTCTTTGGGATTGGTATGAAAAGTGACCTTTTCCAGTCCTGTGGCCACTGCTGAGTTTTCCAAATTAGCTGGCATATTGAGTGCAGCCCAGCATCATCTTTTAGGACTTGAAATAGGTCAACTGGAATTCCATCACCTCCTCAGTTTTGTTCATAGTTATGCTTCCTAAGACTGAAGAACCAACTCATTGGAAAAGACCCTGATGCTGGGAAAGATTGCAGGTGGGAGGAGAAGGGGATGACAGAGGATGAGATGGTTGGATGGCATCACTGACATGATGGACATGAGTTTGAGTAGGTTCTGGAAGTTGGTGATGGACAGAGAAACCTGGCATGCTGCAGTCCACGGGGTCACAAAGAATCAGACATGACTGAGCGACTGAACTGAACTGAGGTCACTTGGGTGGGCCCTATCCAAGGATCAGTGTCCTTATGAGAAGAGATCAGGACACAGACAGACACAGAGGGAAGACCCTGTGAAGATACAGGAAGGAGACCACCACCTACAAGCCAAAGGGAGAGGCCCTTGGAAGAAAGCAAACCCTTGATCTTGGACTTCCATTCTCCAGAACTGTGTTTCTATTTTTCAAGCCTCCCAGCCTCTGATGCTTTGTTATGGTAAAAAACTAAAACTAGAAAATTAATCCACAGAGAATTGTGGAAAACTCTGGAAAAAGTTATATTATAGTTGAAAGAACTCATAATCCTAAGAGTTATTGATACTTAGAAAAATACCACACTATAGGGGAAATGATGTGCTGCAGACAGATTTCTCTAAGTTTGGAGTTTTATGCTTTAATCGTCTAAGACAGGCATGAAATTCAGTGATATTCAATATCTTTAGCCCTCTGGTTGTATATAGTTCATTGTATCAACTACTTTTGGCACAGAATGTTACATTTTGAACTGAATCCTATTTTTTCAAGAGATACAGATAAAGGTTGTGCATGTCTGAGCTGAGAGTTGATTATTATAAAGCAATTAAACTTTTTACTTTCATGTGATTCCTAACTCAAAGAAATATATCACTGCTTAATTTTATTACAATAAGATACCACAAAAGTAAAGAACAGTTAAAGTGTTAGTTAAACGACCTCCAGTAGTGATATCATCCAATTATCCAAACTTGCCACATTTCCTTTATTTATAACAATCTATCTATCTATATTTAATGAAGTAGTTTAAAGTAAATCCCAAGTGTTATTTCACTTCACCTTTAGGTATTTCACATTATCTCTAAAAACATGTTTTTTAAAAATGTAATGATAATGTTGTTATTATATCTTACTAAAGTAAAATAATTTTGCTATCATCAGATCATTCCATAGTCAAATTTTCATGGTCTTTTTTGGAGATCTGAAATAAGGCCTATGCATTGTATTTGATGGTTATGTTTCTTCAGTCCTTTGATCTAAAGTGAACATTCCAGCCCTCTCCCTGCCCTTGATTTATTTTTTTCTCTTTGTTGTAGAAACTGAGTCAGTTGTCCTATGGAAAGCTTCGCCTTCTGATGTTTCCTTTTTTTTTTTTTTCACTTAACTTGGTCTGTAAAATCTTTATCCCCATTTCCTACAACTCTAGATTAGATCTAGATGCAGGTTCCATGTTTGGGGAAAGAATACTTCCTAAGTATTACTCTGGGTGTTAGATCATGAGTAGTACTATGGGTATCACATCAGGAGGCAGGTAATGTCTGTGGTCCCACATTTAGCTGGTGATTTGTGGTTTCAGGTGTCAGTAAATATCTGATCCTTCTATTACAAGTTTCCCATCAACTTTTCACCAAATGCTTTCACTGACTGATGATTACCACTTTAATCAAGTATTTAACTAGGTACAGTAAATTGGTTATTTTATAATTTTACCATTCCTATAACAATTTATCCTAAGTTTATCTGTAAAGAAAATAAATTCTGTTCTCGACTGAAGTTATTTGGGTACCAAGAAACACAGTTTGAATGAATGAGGACAGAGTAAGTTGTAGGTGCCTTAGTTACTTCCAATAATTTTGATGATTTATTTGCTGTGTATCATTTTGTTTTTCTCTTGTGTCTTTGATAAGCATCATGAACTTAGGGAGGTGTATATATTCAGTATCATTTAGTTATCTGTATTTATTATTATTTTTATGTTCAAATGATCACATAATTGTCAAGTGCTAACCCTTTGCTCCCTTTAACAAAATGTATCATTTTTGCTTTTAGGCATAAACTTTCCTAGGCTCATCTTCAAATTTCTTACCCCAGGTCTGGAATCAACCATGTGCCTAAGAAGCTGTTATTCCCTTTGGTGGCTGTGAGTGTAGAAGTCAGTACTTAGAAGCCACAATGAATTATGAATCAGGAATTAATTATGGATTTGCCCACCATTTCTGCTCTGAGGCACTCTGGTATTCTGTGGACTATTCCAATGCACTCATTAAGAGTGCTACAAAAGTAAGAACTGTTTGTGCCTCTTATTATTCTTAATTCAGAACTCTTTTTCATAATCTAGTGATATTTCTGATTATTTTTCATTCTCATCACTTGCATCAACAGTAGAGGTACACTGTTTAAGTCCAGAATATAATGTACAAGTGCATTATTAAGGTCACACCACCTAAGAGTAAAAACTCAGCTAATATATTCATTCATTGGTCTGCAGATTTACAATAGTATCACCCATATGAAGGGCTTCCCTGATAGCTCAGTTGGTAAAGAATCGCCTGCAATGCAGGAGACCCCAGTTCAATTCCTGGGTCAGGAAGATCCACTGGAGAAGGATTAGGCTGCCCAGTCTAGTCTTCTTGGGCTTCCCTTGTGGCTCAGCTAGTAAAGAATCTGCCTGTAATGCGGGAGACCTGAGTTCAAACCGTGGGTTGGGAAGATCTCCTAGAGTAGGGAAAGGCTACCCAATGCCAGTCTTCTGGCCTAGAGAATTCCATGGACTGTATAGTCCGTGGGGTCACAAAAAGTTGGACATGACTGAGTGACTTTCATTTTCACACTCATATGAAAAGGCATGAAAAGAGAGAGGTCAGAGAAGCAAAAAAGTGTGAAGTGGCACACTGTCTGTACACTCTGGAACATAGCAGAAGTGACCTCCTGTTCTTACCTTTTCCATGGGCAGCATAGGTTATCGTGGGATAAATACACGTGACTCTGGTCCAGAATCTGCCTTCTTCACAAAGAGAAACAAATAGTTTCTGTAATTGACATGAAGGACAACTTAGAAAGCCCTCCATTTGCTATTCCAAGTGGACCAAGTGAAAATGTTACCAAAAGAGGTCTCAGAGACTTTAGAACTTGAGGAGATCTTAAGAAATATCTAGGGAATCATTTTATGTAAGAGCAACTAATGGCCAAATGGTGTGTCATAATCTCCTAGTGCAGAGATCCAGCCAACTGGAGAATTTGGCTCCTGGCTTTCAACTACTGTTGTGTTCCTCTCTATTATGGAAATAATCATTATGTTCTTTCAGTTCTTTATATTCTTCATAAGAGAAATATTAATAAAATAAAAACCTTATATTACCATAAGAGAAATGATCTTAATAATTTTTTCAGGTATTTTTAGCAACCATAATGTCTTCTTCACATTTTAATGGAATTTTACAAAAGGTTATATATACATAAAATATAAATATATATGAAATGTAAATATGAATGTGTGTGTGTATGTATGGGCTTCCCTGATGGCTCAGTGGTAAAGAATCTACCTGCAAAGTAGGAGATGTGGGTTTAATCCCTGTCACGAAAATTCCCTGGAGAAGGGAATGGCAATCCACTCCAGAGGAGAATCCCACAGACAGAAGAAGGTGTGGGCTACAGTCCATGGGGTGGCAAAGAATTGGACATGACTGAGAGACTAACACACTACACTACACACAAACACACCTACACACATATATAGTAAAAAAAAAATTAAATGATTAGATATAAATCCAAAAACAGTCTTATCTCACTTTGTTTACATGTAATTTACATGTAATTTACACTGTATATAAAAATGTCATTATTTGACCAAGATGCTTTTCCCCCCTTAAGGCATTTTTCAGAATTCTGTGAATTATCACTGCTCTGCAAGATATGAGTAATCACATTTTGTATTGTCTTATTAAACAATTTGGAAAACTGACCCAAATTCAATCACTGACATACAAAAAGAAAATTACTTTCAAAACATCAGTCTGACTTTCATCCTTCAAAGAACACTCTGACATTAGATGTTGATAGTTTAGCAGAAATCTGTGGCCCAATGCTGTTTTACAGCAGCTGCTTTATTGATCTAGACCATATTCAGTTATTTGTCATGGTCTTTTCTAAAAATCTAACGTGCTTGTGTTCAGAGGTGGAAGGAAAGATCAGCAAATGCTTGCTATTGCCTCCCAGCAAAATAAAGTGAAAACTCTGCCATTGTCAAGTAACTTGAGACTTTCCTCATCTTTAATTCAAACATTTCAGGAAAATACAGATTTTCAAAATTCCCAAGCATATAAGCACTATAGAAAAGTATACTGCAGTGGTTAATGATATAGGCTCTAGATTCATACAGACAGACTTTTATTAGCTACTTGATCTTGGGCACACTCCTTGGGATCAGTTCAGTTGAGTCGCTCAGTCATGTCCGACTCTTTGTGACCCCATGAACCGCAGCACACCAGGCCTCCCTGTCCATCACCAACTCCCAGAGTCCACCCAAACCCATGTCCATTGAGTCAGTGATGCCATCCAACCATCTCATCTTTTGTTGTCACCTTCTCCTCCTGCCCTCAATCTTTCTCAGCATCAGGGTCTTTTCCAATGAGTCAGCTCTTCACATCAGGTGGCCAAAGTATTGGAGTTTCAGCTTCAGCATCAGTCCTTGCAATGAACACCTAGGACTGATCTCTTTTAGGATGGACTGGTTGGATCTCCTTGCAGTCCAAGGGATTCTCAAGAGTCCCTTCTCCAACACCACAGTCCAAAAACATCAATTATACAGCGCTCAGCTTTCTTTATAATCCAACTCTCACATCCATACATGATCACTGGAAAAACCATAGCCTTGACTAGATGGACTTCGTTGGCAAAGTAATGTCTCTGCTTTTGATATACTGTCTAGGTTGGTCATAACTTTCCTTCCAAGGAGTAAGCGTCTTTTAATTTCATGGCTGCAGTCACCATCTGCAGTGATTTTGGAGCCCAGAAAAATAAAGTCTGACACTGTTTCCACTGTTTCCCCATCTATTTCCCATGAAGTGATGGGACCGGATGCCATCATCTTCGTTTTCTGAATGTTGAGCTTTAAGCCAACTTTTTCACTCTCCTCTTTCACTTTCATCAAGAGGCTCTTTAGTTCCTGTTCACTTTCTACCACAGGGGTGGTATCATCTGAATATCTGAGGTTATTGATATTTCTCCTGGAAATCTTGATTCCAGCTTGTGCTTCTTCTAGCCCAGTGATTCTCATGATGTACTGCATATAAGTTAAATAAGTAGGATGAAAATATACAGCCTTGACATACTTTTTCACATTTGTAACCAGTCTGTTGTTCCATGTCAAGTTCTAAGTATTGCTTCCTGACCTGCATACAGATTTCTCAAGAGGCAGGTCAGGTGGTCTGGTATTCCCATCTCTTTCAGAATTTTCCACAGTTTATTGTGATCCACACAGTCAAAGGCTTTGGCATCGTCAGTAAAGCAGAAATAGATGTTTTTCTGGAACTCTCTTGCTTTTTCCATGATCCAGTGGATGTTGGCAATTTGATCTCTGGTTCCTCTGCCTTTTCTAAAATCAGCTTGAACATCTGGAAGTTCACAGTTCACATATTGCTGAAGCCTGGCTTGGAGAATTTTGAGCATTACTTTACTAGCGTGTGAGATGAGTGCAATTGTGCAGTAGTTTGAGCATTCTTTGGCATTGCCTTTCTTTGGGATTAGAATGAAAACTGACCTTTTCCAGTCCTGTGGCCACTGCTGAGTTTTCCAAATTTGCTGGCATATTGAGTGCAGCACTTTCACAGCAACATCTTTCAGGATTTGAAATAGCTCAACTGGAATCCCATCACCTCCACTAGCTTTGTTTGTAGTGATGCTTTCTAAGGCCCACTTGACTTCACATTCCAGGATGTCTGGCTCTAGGTCAGTGATCACACCATCATGATTATCTGGGTCATGAAGATCTTTTTTGTACAGTTCTTCTGTGTATTCTTGCCACCTCTTCTTAATATCTTCTGCTTCTGTTAGGTCCACACAATTTTTGTCCTTTATCGAGCCCATCTTTGCATGAAATGTTCCCTTGGTATCTCTAATTTTCTTGAAGAGATCTCTAGTCTTTCCCATTCATTGTTTTCCTCTATTTCTTTGCATTGATCAACGAGGAAGGCTTTCTTATGTCTCCTTGCTATTCTTTGGAACTCTGCATTCAGATGCTTGTATCTTTCCTTTTCTCCTTTGCTTTTTGCTTCTCTTCATTGCACACCTATTTGTAAGGCCTCCCCAGACAGCCATTTTGCTTTTTTGCATTTCTTTTCCGTGAGGATGGTCTTGATTCCTGTCTCCTGTACAATGTCATGAATCTCTGTCCATAGTTCATCAGGCACTCTATCAGATCTAGTCCTTTAAATCTATTTCTCACCTTCCATTGTATAGTCATAAGGGAATTGATTTAGGTCATACCTGAATGGTTTAGTGGTTTTCTCCACTTTCTTCAATTTAAGTCTGAATTTGGCACTAAGATGTTCATGATCTGAGCCACAGTCAGCTCCCAGTCTTGTTTTTGCTGACTATATAGAGCTTCTCCATCTTTGGCTGCAAAGAATATAATCAATCTAATTTTAGTGTCAACCATCTGGTGATGTCCATGTGTAGAGTCTTTTCTTGTGTTGTTGGAAGAGGGTGTTTGCTATGACCAGTGCGTTCTCTTGCCAAAACTCAATTAGCCTTTGCCCTGCTTCATTCTGTATTCCAAGGCCAAATTTGGCTCTTACTCTAGGTATTTCTTGACTTCCTACTTTTGCATTCCAGTCCCCTGTAATGAAAAGAACATATTTTGGGGCGTGTTAGTTGTAAAAGGTCTTGTAGGTCTTCATAGAACCATTCAACTTCAGTTTCTTCAGCATAGACTTGCATTACGGTGATATTGAATGGTTTTCCTTGGAAACAAACAGAGATCATTCTTTTGTTTTTGAGATTGCATCCAAGTACTGCATTTCAGACTCTTTTGTTGACTATGATGGCTACTCCATTTCTTCTAAGGTATTCCTGCCCATAGTAGTAGATATAGGCAGCACGATATAGGTCATCGGCATTAAATTCATCCATTCCAGTCCATCTTAGTTCGCTGATTCTTAGAATTTCAATGTTCACTCTTGTCACCTCCTGTTTGACCACTTCCAATTTGCCTTGACTGAAGTGACCTAGCAGCAGCAGCAGCATGGACCTAACATCCCAGGTTCCTATGCAATATTGCTCTTTACAGCATCACATCCACAACTGGGTGTTGTTTTCACTTTGGCTCCATCCCTTCATTCTTTCTGGAGTTATTTATCCACTGATCTCCAGTAGCATATTGGGCACCTACCGACCTGAAGAGTTCATCTTTCAGTGTCCTATCTTTTTGCCTTTTTATACTGTTCATGGGGTTGTCAAGGCAAGAATACTGAAGTGGTTTGCCATTCCCTTCTCCAGTGGACCACATTCTGTCAGACCTCTCTACCATGACCTGATAATCTTGGGTGGCCCCACACAGCATGGCTTGATTTAATTGAGTTAGACAAGGCTGTGGTCCATGTGATCAGATTGGCTAGTTGTCTGTGATTGTGTTACATAATATTTAATTTCTTCATTGAAAAATCAGGATCATAATTGCAGATCAAGAAGCAAGAATTAGAACCAGACCTGGGACAACAGACTGGTTCCAAATTGGAAAAGGAGTACGTCAAGGCTGTATATTCTCACCCTATTTATTTAACTTATATGCAGAGTACATCATGTGAAATTCTGGGCTGGATGAAGCACAAGCTGGAATCAGGCCGGGAGAAATGTCAATAACCTCAGATATGCAGATGATGCCACCCTTATTGGCAGAAAGTGAAGAAGAACTAAAGAACTTTCATGAAAGTGAAAGAGGAAAGTGAAAAAGTTGGCTTAAAATTCAACATTCAGAAAACTAAGATCATGGCATCTGGTCCCATCACCTCATATCAAATTAGATGGGAAAACAATGGAAATAGTGACAGACTTTATTTTGTTGGGCTCCAAAATCACTGCAGATGATGACCGAAGCCATGAAATTAAAGGACACTTGCTTCTGGAAGAAAAGTTATGACCAATCTAGACAGAATATTGAAAAGCAAAGACGTTACTTTGCCAACAAAGATCTGTCTAGTCAAAGCTATGGTTTTTCCAGTAGTCATGTATGGATGTAAGAGTTGGACTATAAAGAAAGCTGAGTGCCAAAGAATTGATGCTTTTGAACTGTGGTGCTGGAGAAGACTCTTCAGAGTCCCTTGGACTTGCAAGGAGATCCAACCTGTCTATCCTACAGGAAATCAATCCTGAATATTCATTGGAAGGACTGATGCTGAAGCTCCAATAATTTGGCTACCTGATGCGAAGAACTGACTCATTGGAAAAGACCCTGATGCTAGGAAAGATTGAAGGCAGAAGGAAAAGTCGGAAGACAAAGGATGAGATGGTGGATGGCATTACCGACTCAGTGGACATGAGCTTGAGCAAGCTCTGGGAGTTGGTGGCAGACAGGGAAGCCTGGCATGCTGCAGTCCATGGGGTCAAAAAGAGTCTGACAGGACTGAGCGACTGAACTGAACTGACTTAATTGGAGCTCTGCAATAATATTATTTTGTGATGATGCCTGTGGGACTGCCCCGGTGGCTCAGATGGTAAATAATCCACCTAAAAAGTTTCCATTACATGTCATCTATTATTATCCCCATTAGTAACATAGATCATTGGGCTTCCCAGGTCGCTCACTTGTAAAAAATCTGCCTGACAATGCAGGAGATGCAGATTCAGTCCTTGGGTTGGGAAGATCCCCTGGAGAAGGAAATGGGAATTTACTCCAGCATTCCTGCCTGGAAAGTCCCATGGACAGAGGAGCCTGGCATGCTTCAGTCCATGGGGTCAGAAAGAGTGGAACATGACTTAGTGATTAAATATCACCACCAATATAGATATTTATTTTATGAGTGTGAATAGTATAACTCATTCCCACATAGACTTAATTCATTGGCTTATACTACATTTAAAGAAATAAGTTTTACAAGTTTTACTTTCATTAGTTGGTGATGAAAACTGAAACTTAAAAAAGAAAGAAAATGAAAGTGTATTTGAAATAACAAATGGTTTCTTAAGAAGTTTTCCTGTTATTATGTAACTTAACTGTCCCCCTAACTGTGTGAGGCAACTATGAATTGTTCAAGTTCATATATCAGGTCCAATTTCATGGTCAGGTTCATAGTATTTTAAAGAAAATGAATAATGTTCTCAGAAGAGATCATCTATATTCTCTGGCTTGGGGACTACTTTACCATGCAACTCTCATAAGTGGAAATAAAAGTCCCAACTCAACCTACAAATTTCTTTCTTTTTTTTTTTTTTTAGGTTGATGATCCATTTTTTATTTTTATTTTTTTTAATTTTATTTTATTTTTAAACTTTACATAATTGTATTAGTTTTGCCAAATATCAAAATGAATCCGCCACAGGTATACAAATTTCTTAAATGAGATTTGCTGTTAAGAAATCTAAATTTGTTTCCTTCTACATATTGAAAAGAGCAAGCCAATCAAAAACCTATTATATTTATTTTACCTATAACAAAAACCTGTTATAACACTTGTGTGTGTTTTTAATATAATACTTCTGTAATAAAAATTGCTACTAAGTGCCTGCAAGAGCCACAGGCATGGGATCTTAGAAGAGGGTGGCAGAGAGAAGATGACATGCAAAATCAGAGACATCTCAGAGCTAAGATCCTCCAATAGGTATGGCATAAACCTGAATAGAGTTAATTTAAATGATATCAAACTAAGGTCTTTAATAATGTGTAAATGTTTTAGGTATTGAAACTCAATATCTAGTTGAAAGATGGCATGCTTTGAAGAATCTAGAAAACCTAGAAAATCCAGACAGGCAAGCAAAGGCAAACTTTAAACTTATTTTGTGAAGCTTTTCTTCAATTCCTGCCAGGTACGAGTTAAAGATTTCCTCTGTGGTTATACAGGTTTTGTATACACAGACTCGTGTTGTACTTAAGTTAATCTTCTGAAAATGTGCACACACACACACAACTTCTATTTCCCAAGGAGATTATATATATATATATATATATATATATATATGTATATATATACACATATATATGTATATACATGTATATGTATATACATATGTATATGTGTATGTATATATATACATACATACATTATATATATGTATATATAAAACTCCTTCACATCCAATCCTGATGGCTTCATTCCATGGGCATATCTATCTTCAGGTAACATGGTAACCCAATCCAGTATTCTTGTCTGGAGAATCCACATGGACAGAGGAGCCTGGCAGGCTATAGTCCATGGGGTCACAAAGAATTGGACACGACTGAGTGACTAACTACACAGGGGAAAATGCAATCTCTAACTAAGCAGCCATGTGTCGTGGCAAATGTAGAGGTGTTGTGATCGATTTAAGGAGGGAATATGGACATGAAAAATTCAATAAGCAGTCTATGCCACGTCATACAAGGAAAAACAATGTAATCTTCAAAAAATCAAAAATGGTACAATCTTCAAAGAATTATCTGGTTGAAATCATGGTGGCTTTTTTTATGCTATGATGCCAGACTGTTTTGGGGCCCCAACAATGAAGCTACTATGTGCTCCCACTTCTCCAAACCCATTTACCTGCTCTGAGACTGCCTTAGCTACACAAATAAGGACATGCTAAGGGACACATCAGAAAAGAACAGACATAAACTCCTGCCCTCATGGAGTAGGAGATATGCTGATATAGATAGGCATCTCAAGCAACAGAATTTCCCAAGAATTTAGGCTCCAAATACTGAGACCAATATGCGAGGGGAAAAAATGGGGAAAAAAGGTTATATGAGAATACTTTTTATGAGATAAAATTGAGGATCATATTTATCATCTCACTGTTATGGTTCTCATTTTCTTTAAAACACAGAAATACAAAGGATCATAAGAAATTACTATCAGCAATTATATGCCAATGAAATGGACAACTTGGAAGAAATGGAAAAATTCGTAGAAAAGTACAACTTTCCAAAACTGGACCAGGAAGAAATAAAAAACATTAACAGACCCATCACAAGCACAGAAATGGAAACTGTAATCAGAAATCTTCCAGCAAACAAAAGCCCAGATCCAGACAGCTTCACAGCTGAATTCTACCAAAAATTTAGAGAAGAGCTAACACCTATCCTACTCAAACTTTTCTGGAAAAATTGCAGAGGAAGATAAACTTCCAAACTGATTCTATGAGGCCACCATCACCCTAATACCAAAACCTGACAAAGATGCCACCAAAAAAGAAAACTACAGGCCAATATCACTAATGAACATAGATGCAAAAATCCTTACCAAAATTCTAGCAATCAGAATCCAACAACACACTAAAAAAATCATACACCATGACCAAGTGGGCTTTATCCCAGGGATGCAAGGATTCTTCAATATCCACAAATCAATCAATGTAATACACCACATTAACAAATTGAAAAATAAAAACCATATGATTATCTCAATAGATGCAGAGAAAGCCTTTGACAAAATTCAACATCCATTTATGATGAAAACTCTCCAGAAAGCAGGAATAGAAGGAACATACCTCAACATAATAAAAGATATATATGACAAACCCACAGCAAACATTATCCTCAATGGTGAAAAATTGAAAGCATTTCCTCTAAAGTCAGGAACAAGACAAGGGTGCCCACTTTCACCATTACTATTCAACATAGTTTTGGAAGTTTTGGCCACAGGATTCAGAGCAGAAAAAGAAATAAAAGAAATCCAAACTGGAAAATAAGAAGTAAAACTCTCACTGTTTGCAGATGACATGATCCTCTACATAGAAAACCCTAAAGACTCCACCAGAAAATTACCAGAACTAATCAATGAATATAGTAAAGTTTCAGGATATAAAATCAACACACAGAAATCCCTTGCATTCCTATACATTAATAATGAGAAAATAGAAAGAGAAATTAAGGAAACAATTCCATTCACCATTGCAACGAAAAGAATAAAATACTTAGGAATACATCTACCTAAAGAAACTAAAGACCTATATATAGAAAACTATAAAACACTGGTGAAAGAAATCAAAGAGGACACTAATAAATGGAGAAATAAACCATGTTCATGGATTGGAAGAATCAATATAGTGAAAATGAGTATACTACCCAAAGAAATTTATAGATTCAATGCAATCCCTATCAAGCTACCAATGGTATTCTTCACAGAGCTAGAAAAAATAATTGCACAATTTGTATGGAAATACAAAAAACCTCGAATAGCCAAAGCAATCTTGAGAAAGAAGAATGAAATGAGGAATCAACCTGCCTGACTTCAGGCTCTACTGCAAAGCCACAGTCATCAAGACAGTATGGTACTGGCACAAAGACAGAAATATAGATCAATGGAACAAAATAGAAAGCCCAGAGATAAATCCACGCACATATGGACACCTTATCTTTGACAAAGGAGGCAAGAATATACAGTGGATTAAAGACAATCTCTTTAACAAGTGGTGCTGGGAAAACTGGTCAACCACTTGTAAAAGAATGAAACTGGACCACTTTCTAACACCATACACAAAAATAAACTCAAAATGGATTAAAGATCTCAACGTAAGACCAGAAACTATAAAACTCCTAGAGGAGAACATAGGCAAAACACTCTCCGACATACATCACAGCAGGATCCTCTATGACCCACCTCCCAGAATATTGGAAATAAAAGCAAAAATAAACAAATGGGACCTAATGAAACTTAAAAGCTTCTGAACAACAAAGGAAACTATTAGCAAGGTGAAAAAGACAGCCTTCAGAATCGGAGAAAATAATAGCAAATGAAGCAACAGACAACTAATCTCAAAAATATAGAAGCAACTCCTACAGCTCAATTCCAGAAAAATAAATGACCCAATCAAAAAATGGGCCAAAGAACTAAATAGACATTTCTCCAAAGAAGACATACAGATGGCTAACAAACACATGAAAAGATGCTCAACATCAATCATTATCAGAGAAATGCAAATCAAAACCACTATGAGGTACCATTTCACGCCTATCAGAATGGCTGCAATCCAAATGTCTACAAGCAATAAATGCTGGAGAGGGTGTGGAGAAAAGGGAACTCTCTTACACTGGTGGTGGGAATGCAAACTAGTACAGCCACTATGGAGAACAGTGTGGAGCGTCCTTAAAAAACTGGAAATAGAACTGCCTTATGATCCAGCAATCCCACTGCTGGGCATACACACTGAGGAAACCAGAAGGGAAAGAGACACGTGTACCCCAATGTTCATCGCAGCACTGTTTATAATAGCCAGGACATGGAAGCAACCTAGATGTCCATCAGCAGATGAATGGATAAGAAAGCAGTGGTACCTATACACAATGGAGTATTACTCAGCCATTAAAAAGAATACATTTGAATCAGTTCTAATGAGATGGATGAAACTGGAGCCTATTATACAGAGTGAAGTAAGCCAGAAAGAAAAACACCAATACAATATACTAACTCATATATATCGATTTTAGAAAGATGGTAACAATAACCCTGTATACGAGACAGCAAAAGAGACACTGATGTATAGAACAGTCTTTTGGACTCTGTGGGAGAGGGAGAGGGTGGGAAGATTTGGGAGAATGGCATTGAAATATGTATAATATCATATATGAAATGAGTCGCCAGTCCAGGTTCAATGCACGATACTGGATGCTTGGGGCTGGTGCACTGGGACGACCCAGAGGGATGGTATAGGGAGAGAGGAGGGAGGAGGGTTCAGGATGGGGAACACATGTATACCTGTGGCAGATTCATTTTGATATATGGCAAAACCAATACAATATTGTAAAGTTAAATAAAATAAAATTTAAAAAATAAAAATAAAAGGTATGTGATTGGTTCATTGATTCTGAAAATTTCTTCCAGCTCTCCTATTCTATTAAATAATACTTCAATGTCTTTAAGGAATTAGTATACTGTTATAGAGGGCAATTGCTTAAATCTAATAATTTATATTTTCTTTAATTTCACTATTTTGCTAAAGCTTTTAAATATCTACACTTTAGTTCAAATTCTACAAGTTAAAATTAGTGCTCAAGTGGAAACCATTAAATTTAGTGATATTAAGATGATATAGATGAACACACTTCCATTTTCTAATTGAATCCTACCTGAGTTTGAATTCTTTTTTTGTTGTTTCCTATAAAGTAAAAGGTGGTAAAAAAAATTATTATATTGTCCACATATAATACCTTAGTAATTTGCTTTCTACTCAGAGACTATTAGAATACCTGACCTCAAAGATGTTGTTAATGCAGTTTTGAAATTTAATTTTGATGCATTGATTTTTTTCCTAGGGGATAAGAACAATTCAAAATGGAAAATATGATTTGTACTTTATTCTTTACAAGTAAGAAAAGCCTCAGTAAATTTTAATAAGATTTAGTTATAAAATAAAATGAAAATCAGAATTAACTTTTGTTTATAATCATGCCAGTTGTTAATATCAGCCAGTTACATGATCATTTGGGGCAGTTAGTTAATGCTGAGGAGGGGAAATAATGATGTGATTTTATTTGAGATTTCTTTTTAAGTAAAATAAGTGTAAAACTCTGTAAAATTAATCACTTCATCCACCAAATAGTTCCTTAGCCAAATCCACACCTCTGTTAGGGAAGGAAAGCGTATTTGTAATTAATCAGTCTGTTACAAACCAACAAAAGTGGTATGTTATTTTTTATCAATTATTTTAGTTTAAATGAGCAAGATTAGGAAGAAAATCCGCAAAGACTCAGAGATCAAAGTAATCTCTCCTTTGTCTTAACCCCCAGTATTTCAGGACATCTTATCGTTATAGTACAGTCTTTCCTTTTACTTCTCTTTGCTGTCAGACACAGCGCATGAAATGTGATAGGCACTCAACACATGTGCATGAGCTTGTGTGGGACCAACTTTAATCAGATGAGAAAAGAAAAGACTGAATAAAAGTTTGAATTCTGCATTATATTTACTAAAACAATGTGACATTTTACCTATCTTATTTATGTATATATCTTGTATATATACCTGGCTTGTACATTTCTACAGTTTTACTATAACCAGTCCATTCTAAAGGAGATCAGCCCTGGGATTTCTTTGGAAGGAATGATGCTAAAGCTGAAACTCCAGTACTTTGGCCACCTCATGAGAAGAGTTGACTCATTGGAAAAGACTCTGATGCTGGGAGGGATTGGGGGCAAGAGGAGAAGGGGACGACAGAGGATGAGATGGCTGGATGGCATCACCGATTCGATGGACATGAGTCTGAGTGAACTCCGGGAGTTGGTGATGGACAGGGAGGCCTGGCGTGCTGCGATTCATGGGGTTGCAAAGAGCTGGACACGACTGAGCGACTGATCTGATATAATCTGATCTGAATACTCATTTCTTTTATGCTGCTGCTGCTGCTGCTAAGTTGCTTCAGTCGTGTCCAACTCTGTGCTACCTCATAGACGGCAGCCCACCAGGCTCCCCTGTCCCTGGGATTCTCCAGGCAAGAACACTGGAGTGGGTTGCCATTTCCTTCTCCAATGCATGAAAGTGAAAAGTGAAAGTGAAGTCGCTCAGTCGTGTCCAACTCTTAGCAACCCCATGGACTGCAGCCCCCCAGGCTCCTCTGTCCATGGGATTTTCCAGGCAAGAGTACTGGAGTGGGGTGCCATTGCCTTCTCCCCATTTCTCTTATAGGCAAGGGCAAATTCCTTTGTTGAAGAATCTTTCAGCAAATTTGGGCTTTTATATTATTATTCATATGGACTTTTTTTTTTCCTTTTATGATAGTTTTCTATTGAAACTTCTGCTTTATTCTACAGAGTGATCCTCTCCTGCTGTTCTCTGGTTTCTTGGTATCAGGCCATCATCCTTGTTTTTTCACTAATGCTTGGAGTCTCTTATTGAATGTATACAATCCCCTTGTTCCCATCCAGGGGTCAATGATAGGGTCTACCTTGTAGGCCCAGTACCTTGCAGTGCCTGCTGTCTAATAGGCACTTAATAATGGTTCTTAAAATCACAATAGTTCTAAGTTACAAAATACCTTGTTCATATAATAGTTAAGGCAATATGTATCGTTGAATTACAAGACACTATAATGCAGAAGGATGAATATATATCCTTTTGAGATGGATCACAGAATTGAACCTCAAACTTACCTTGGTGATGTGCTAGCTAGGATTTAAATCTGGAAGCATACACAGTGCTTTTTCTGATTTTCTCCATCTGTGTCAGTCCCAGGAGCAGAGCACATCTGCAATGAAGACAACAAACAATTCTGTGACTTCTTTAAAGCCTTACCCAGCACTCAGGACATCCTTGAGCCCTTCTGGGATTCAGAAAGAGCTGTGCTCAGCACTCTTCCCTTAAGGGACTGGCCCTAAAATGAAGAAACTCTGAGTTTCTGATTTTTATGGCCACAGATTGAATTTATTCACGTTCATTATTTATAAAATGTAAATATGACATTTTTGTAAAAAGGCCAGAAACAATCATCTATATGTATTCCATGCAAATTGACCTTAAAATGTAATTTTTTGGAAGGCAGAAGAAACTGGTTGAATTTTGATTCACTATAAAGGTGTTTTCATTTACTTATTTAAAACATAAGATCCATTTTTTGTCTCATGAAAGACTGAACTAAGTTAAGTCACCCTGTTAAGAGTTGAGCAGGCTTCAGTACTCTTGCCTGGAAAATCCCATGGACAGAGGAGCCTGGTGGGCTGCAGTCCATGGGATCATGAAGAGTCGGACACTACTGAGCGACTTCACTTTCACTTTTCACTTTCATGCATTGGAGAAGGAAATGGCAACCCACTCCAGTGTTCTTGCCTGGAGAATCCCAGGGACGGGGGAGCCTGGTGGGCTGCCGTCTATGGGATCGCACAGAGTTGGATAATACTGAAGCAAGTTAGCAGCAGCATTTATATAAGGCACTGCTTTCAAACTAAGCTCAGATTTTTCTCTTATCAATATGTGTAATTATTTTTAATGATTCCATTGATTCAATATACAGGTTAGAACCCATCCCAATTTCTGAGTTTTGCATCTTAAGACACTTCATTACATCTCCTCAATAGTAATTTTCTTCACACAAAATCAACCAATGGATTAAACACTTTGAAGAATTCTTTGTTACTCTGGCAACTGGGCCCCTTGTAAAAATGGTAGTAATGTTTATTTATAACTTTTTTTCCCAATTGTGTCTCCCTCTTGTAAGAAATTCCTTTAATTTCTTCTCTCAAATAGTTCCACAAACATATTCTAGACACAAACTCTGACTTGAGAAACCACTAGTCCTTTAAAAATTAATCAGAATGTGCAAATTGTATTTCAAAATAGTTTCTTTGAATTCAAGTGTGCTAATTGCAATGTAAAAGTGTAGTGTTATTTATCCATACAGGGCAAAATAATGTCGCGGCTGTAAGTCTGAGAGGAATGAGATGATTAAAGGAAGACCTTAATCACAATGTACACCTTAACTTCAAACGTTCATTTTAGAAGAGTAATGATCTATTGGGCAGCTTTCTTGGTCAAGACTCAGAACCTGACCCCATGTTTTCTCTGCTGGATTTCCCCACCAAGGTCTGCCTTCCAATTGGTATTTATTATTTCTCTCAAACTATAGATATTCTAGAAAGCATGCTTGGCAAGCACATATCACACATTAAAGTTCCTAAAATCAAACAGTAAACCATCAAAAAGTGAGGCTGACCAAAAGGAATAAAAGCAATCCAGCCAACACCCATCTCCCGGTTTAGGAGATGATAGGGAGAGGAAAGTGAAAGTGAAAGTCACGCAGTCGTGTCTGGCTCTTTGCGGCCCCATGGACTATTTATATACAGTCCATGGAATTATCCAGGCCAGAATACTGGAGTGGGTAAACTTTCCCTTCTCCAAGGGAATCTTCCCAACCCAGTGTTCAAATCCAGGTCTCCCACATTTCAGGCAAATTCTTTACCAGCTGAGCCACAAGGGAAGCCCACTCCAGACTGGAGTGGGTAGATCCCCTTTTCCAGAGGATCTTTGTGACCCAGAAATCAAACCAGGGTCTCCTGCATTGCAGGCAGATTCTTTACCATCTGAGCTATCAGGTTGGAGCCTATAAAACCTGAGTTCTCCTGATACATCCCAGAAGAACACCTGCTACTTGGCTCTCCATAGGACAATCTACGTCTACATAAGCTCTACATTTGCTCTCGGTACCAGAGCAAAATAGAAACACAGCTTCTTAGCATCTAATAGTAACCAGTATCCTTTTAGGCACTAGGGATATACTAGCTAACAAGTGTTAGCCATATGTCGGGCCCTGGGCTACATACTAGGATATAGAATTGAGGAGAAATAACCTTTGCCATCACAGCCTCATGGGCCACGTCCACTGCCACAATGGTCTTAAGAGACACTGCCTCCCCTTTAATGTTTTAGTCTATATAATATATAGAGTATGTGAATCCTGAAGCATTTACTAAAGGCTCAAGGATTGGAACAGTGGTAAAGACCCCCCTACCAATGCAAGAGACATGAGTTCAATGCCTGGACTGGGAAGATCTCCTGGAGTAGGAAATGACAACCCATCCCAGTATTCTGGCCCGGAGAATCCCCATGGACAGAGGAGCCTGGAGGGCTACAGTCTATAGGGTCACAAGGAGTCAGACATGACTGAAGCAACTTAGCACTAGCATATTCAAAAGGCAGAAATAAAAGCATTTTTTCCCTGTGATTTCTCTCCTGAGAATTTTTTTGGTGCTTTCAATTACTATTTAGTGCCATACTCCTTGAGACAAAGGGACATTTGCAGGGTTTGAGCTGAACCTCAGGTGCCCTGGGCCCTGCACAGCAACTTGCTGTTTGGTATGTGTCCGAACCTGACCCTCTCTGTGCCTCAGGCCCTGATCACGGAAGAGACAGTTGATGGATAAGGCCAGGAAGGTGGGCAGCTGAGAGATCATCCCGAGGGTGGTAATGGGAAGGGAGACAGCACGTAAAGTGAGACTCTAAGTACATAGCTGCATGCTCATGGGTCCCATCTGACTTTGCTTAATAAACACAAATTCACAGATTAAGGTATTAAGAATTTTAAGGCCACTTCAAACCCAAGTGTGAGACATTTCTGAGCACCGGTCCTGTTCTTATGTCCATAAGCAGACTCCAGCTGTCGGTGAGAGTTGTGGGAGGATCTGAGATGAAGAGCTGGGAGTTGGGAGAGAAGGAGAAAGGGTGGCAGAAGGTTGCCCTTGAAATTCCATCTTTCCTAGATTTGAGCTGGGTCTTGAGACTAAAATGATGTCACCATTCTATCCTATCCCATAAAAATAAGAGTAGGGGCTTCCCAGGTGGCTCAGTGGTAAAGAATCACCTGCCAAGCAGAAGATGCAGGTTCGATCCTTGGGTTAGGAAGATTCCCTGGAGAAGGAAATGGGTACCCACTCCAGTATACTTGCCTGGGAAATCGCATGGACAGAGGAGTCTGGCAGGCTACAGTCCATCAGATTGCAAAAGTCGGACATGACTTTGCAACTAATCAATGACAAAAATAGCAATAAGCCCTGATCTTCTCAGTCACAGACAGACCAGACATTATGGGATGGGAACACAAGGCAGGCCTGGGGGGGATAGTTGGGAAAAAAAAGACTAGTTGCTTCAGAATGACCACAGTAGCCCCTTGGGAGCCTGGGGCTCCTGGCAGTCAGTGGGTACCAATAATTATCATTTCCTCATCACTAACTTTGTCAGGGGGCCTGTTCCTGGCTCCAGGGCTGCTTAAGCCTCCATGGGATCAGGTTGGGCTCCCTTGTATATTTTAAATAAAGTACCCTTGCATTCCTATACACTAATAATGAGAAAATAGAAAGAGAAATTAAGGAAACAATTCCATTCACCATTGCAACGGAAAGAATAAAATACTTAGGAATATATCTACCTAAAGAAACTAAAGACCTATATATAGAAAACTATAAAACACTGGTGAAAGAAATCAAAGAGGGCACTAATAGATGGAGAAATATACCATGTTCATGAATTGGAAGAATCAATATAGTGAAAATGAGTATACTACCCAAAGCAATTTATAGATTCAATGCAATCCCTATCAAGCTACCAATGGTATTCTTCACAGAGCTAGAAGAAATAATTTAACAATTTGTATGGAAATACAAAAAATCTCAAATAGCCAAAGCTATCTTGAGAAAGAAGAATGGAACTGGAGGAATCAACCTACCTGACTTCAGGGTCTACTACAAAGCCACAGTTATCAAGACAGTATGGTACTGGTACAAAGACAGAAATATTGATCAATGGAACAAAATAGAAAGCCCAGCGATAAATCCACTCACATATGGACACCTTATCTTTGACAAAGGAGGCAAGAATATACAATGGATTAAAGACAATCTTTTTAACAAGTGGTGCTGGGAAAACTGGTCAACCACTTGGAAAAGAATGAAACTAGAACACTTTCTAACACCATACACAAAAATAAACTCAAAATGGATTAAAGATCTCAACGTAAGACCAGAAACTATAAAACTCCTAGAGGAGAACATAGGCAAAACACTCTCTGACATATATCACAGCAGGATCCTCTATGACCCACCTCCCAGAATATTGGAAATAAAAGCAAAAATAAACAAATGGGACCTAATTAAACTTAAAAGCTTCTGCACAACAAAGGAAACTATTTGCAAGGTGAAAAGGCAGCCTTCAGAATGGGAGAAAATAATAGCAAATGAAGGAACTGACAAACAACTAATCTCAAAAATATAGAAGCAACTCCTACAGCTCAATTCCAGAAAAATAAATGACCCAATCAAAAAATGGGCCAAAGAACTAAATAGACATTTCTCCAAAGAAGACATACAGATGGCTAACAAACACATGAAAAGATGCTCAACATCACTCTTATCAGAGAAATGCAAATCAAAACCACTATGAGGTACCATTTCATGCCAGTCAGAATGGCTGAGATCCAAAAGTCTACTAGCAATAAATGTTGGAGAGGGTGTGGAGAAAAGGGAACCCTCTTACACTGTTGGTGGGAATGCAAACTAGTACAGCCACTATGGAGAACAGTGTGGAGAGTCCTTTAAAAACTGGAAATAGAACTGCCTTATGATCCAGCAATCCCACTGCTGGGCATACACACTGAGGAAACCAGAAGGGAAAGAGACATGTGTACCCCAATGTTCATCGCAGCACTGTTTATAATAGCCAGGACATGGAAGCAACCTAGATGCCCATCAGCAGATGAATGGATAAGAAAGCAGTGGTACATATACACAATGGAGTATTACTCAGCCATTAAAAAGAATACATTTGAATCAGTTCTAACGGGATGGATGAAACTGGAACCTATTATACAGAGTGAAGTAAGCCAGAAAGAAAAACACCAATACAGTATACTAACGCATATATATGGAATTTAGAAAGATGGTAACAATTACCCTGTGTACGAGACAACAAAAGAGACACTGATGTATAGATCAGTCTTATGGACTCTGTGGGAGAGGGAGAGGGTGGGAAGATTTGGGAGAATGACATTGAAACATGTAAAATATCATGTAAGAAACGAGTTGCCAGTCCAGGTTCGATGCACGATACTGGATGCTTGGGGCTAGTGCACTGGGACGACCCAGAGGGATGGTATGGGGAGGGAGGAGGGAGGAGGGTTCAGGATGGGGAACACATGTATACCTGTGGTGGATTCATTTTGATATTTGGCAAAATTAATACAATTATGTAAAGTTTAAAAATAAAATAAAAATTAAAAAAAAAACAAAAACAAAAACAAAAAGACAGTGATGATCTCCTATTTCAAACCTTTGGTTGTTTCCCATTGTCCTTAGAATCCACTTGCACTTTTTATATGCTTTCCCTAGTTTTGCCCTTTTCCTCCAATATGATACCTTAGTTAGGAATCTTTTTTCTGAATGAGAATAATTGTGTCAATAACATTTGACAATAACAGAGACCTTAGTTATGGCATGTAGAATTTTTAAAGTGAAAGTGAAAGCTCAGTTGTGTCTGACTCTTTACAACCCAATGGACTGTAGCCTGCCAGGCTCCTCTGTCCATGGGATTCTCCAGGCAAGAATACTGGAGTGGGTTGCCATTTCCTTCTCCAGGGGATCTTCCTGACCCAGGGGTTGAATTCGAGTCTCCTGCATTGCAGGCAGACTCTTTACTGACTGAGTGACAAGGGAAGCCCTAGATTTTTTACTGATACATTATTTTCCCGATTAGTTTTAAGCTCTTTGAGAGGAAAAATGTTCTCCTGTTTCTTATTGACTTCCTAGGATCTCACAGAGCCTGCCACCTCAGAAGCTCAATAAATATTAGTTAAGTGAATAAATGTTGATCTTAAAACTTCATGTATGGAGGATCAGATGCAACAACCTGATGAGAATTTGGAGAAAGAAAACACCCAAGGATATTCATTGCAGAATGAAAGGCTTCCTAACCCCAAAAGTAGCAGCTGGCCCGGCTCCTTCTCCCTCATCACAGCTGGTCTGACAGCAGAGAGAGGAGGAGGATTGGATTTTCATCAGTTCAGCTTCATGGTCCTTTGGAACCACACTGACTCCTCCACGGGCTCCATCACCGGAAGGTCTGTGGCAGCCACAGCTGCTGCCCTGTCTACTCAGAAAGCTGCTTTCCACGTGTTGGGCTGTGTCCTGTTGAAGGCACTTTACAATGTGGGAGCAGCTGCTGAAACATCTGCCACAAGCTGACAGTGGATCTTTCCCAAGAATGTTCATCAATTTTAAAGCACTTTCAAAGCAAAAGGCAGGACAAAACGCAGAATCTGATAACAGAGACAGCTGAGGCTATAAATGCAAGGTCTTCAAAATTGGTGCCTTGTCTGTCATTTATGTGCCCATTAGTAAACAGTGCTTTCAGAGAAGAACGTCGGTGATCATACTTTCAGCTATCATGGACCTGTTTTTGACTCTACTAGTTCAAATCTATGGGGGAATATTATAAAACTTATTACATTGCATATAGACCACTCTTGTCCTTGAAACCAATATTTCTGAAATTTTAGTTTTCCACATCCTGACTTCTCCATTTTACTGTATGCTTGTATTCTTTGCCACAATTCTTTAAAAGGTCAATAAATTAAATCATGCTTTTATTTAATAAAAGGAAATTTTTCTAACACTAAAACAAAAAATAGAAGCAAGGGTAAAATTCTCTTATATACAAACTGTCAAAATAAACAAAATGGAAACAAAAGTATTCAACTAAAAAGCAAGCATGAATCATAAAATTTTAAATAAGAAAATAAAAATTAAAATAATCTACCTCGATGTTTCTTCATTTAAGGCCGGTAAGAAGTACTCTTGCCTGGTGGCTCAGATAGTTAAGAATCTGAGAAAATAAAAATTAAAACAATCTACCTCGATGTTTCTTCATTTAAGGCCTGTAAGAGGTACTCTTGCCTGGTGGCTCAGATGGTTAAGAATTTGAGAAAATAAAAATTAAAATATCTACCTCGATGTTTCTTCATTTAAGGCCAGTAAGAAATACTCTTGCCTGGTGGCTCAGATGGTTAAGAATCATAAAATTTTAAATAAGAAAATAAAAATTAAAATAATCTACCTCGATGTTTCTTCATTTAAGGCCAGTAAGAAGTACTCTTGCCTGGTGGCTCAGACAGTTAAGAATCTGCCTGCAATGTGGGAGACCCAGGTTCGATCCCTGGGTTGGAAAGATCCTCTGGACAAGGAAATGGCCACCCACTCAAGTATTCTTGCCTAGGAAATCCTATGGACAGAGGAGCCTGGTGGGCCCCAGAACATGGCGTCCCAAAGAGTCAGATACAACTGAGCATCTAACATATGTGGTATGGTAAGAAGTACTTTATCAACAAAAAAACTCTTTGCAGGTGTGTTAGACAGATCTGAGAATTGGATCTCACTTGTACATTCCTTTGGAAAGAACAAAATATTTGGCTATCTCCTTGGATACAATGGGCTTCCCTGGTGGCTCAGATGGGAAAGAATCTGCCTTCAATCCAGGAGACCCAGGTTTGATCCCTCTGTCGGGAAGATCCCTTGGAGGAGGGAATGGCAACCCAATCCAGTATTCTTGCCTGGAGAATCCCATGGACAGAGGAGCCAGGCGTCTCTAGTTCAGGGGTCACAAAAAGTCGGACATGACTGAATGACTAACACTGTCCCACTCCTCTGGTTTACACGAAGGAAGGCTTTCCATAAACACACCCTGGCATCTCTCTAGCTTGTTCTTCCTGCACCATGAGGAAAGTGATGAATATTTGCCCGCTGAGAGTTTCTCACAAAGAATTGGGCATGCGCAGTGCTGCTTCTCCCGCTTTCCTCTTGGGGGCAGGTATGGCCTCAGGGACCTCTGTCCTGCTAGGAGTGATTCTGCTCTTCTTCAGAAGGGCCAGCAGCACCAGAGGAATAAGGATTCTATTTTGCTACTCAGGGGGCTGGTTTTCACTCTCATGGAGAAGCCTTCTTTCCTTCAGTGTTGCTGGATTTATCTCAGGAGGAAGTAGATTAAGTCTATCTAAATTGTAGGTCCAACGTAAGTTTGATCATTTAACTAAAGTTGTCTCAAATCATGTCCTCCAATTTGGAGTAATAAATATAATGCACTGGTTTCTCATATGTTGCTCTTTTGTTTCTCACATTGTTCAGAAACAGGACAAGGAAGAGGATAATGTTTTTGAGAGGTGGTCTTCTGTGACTCGCAACTTTTTCTACAGCAAGAATGAATTCCTTACCAGAATTAGTGATTTTATGGAGTTTCTTGACTCTCAGAAGCCAGTTGAAATGTTTCTTGAATTTGTTCTTCTTCTGAATGTGTTAACTTATTTGGTTCTAACTTAAAAGTGATGGAAGAGAGATTTCTTTTCTACTCCAAACTAACTTAGGAAAATACATAAGAAGAATTTATCAAAGCTTTACAAGTTTTCTTTATAATGTTAAAAAATTCTCAAGGAATTTTCAAATAATAATCAAGTGATTAAAAAAGTAAGCGTGTTTAAAGCAATCTCAGTTGATTGTCCATATAAATGCAGTTGGAGGATTTGCTCCCAGGACCCTGGGTATGGAACAGAAATGATGATTACAGCACAGTTTGGGTATTAGTAGTAGTCTAAACCTTAGAGTATATCTTCCATTTTGACAAGCCATGAGATAGGTACTCATTTCTTTCTTTGCAGCAGCTTGAAACAAAGCATAAAAAAATGGAGTTGCATTAATCATACAAACTATAAGTGAAAGAATCCGTTCAAGCCTGGTTCAGGCCTATCTAATAGTAGGCCAAGCCCTGATGGCTGCATTTTCTTTCTCACTGGAACTGTACTGGAAGCAGAGACAACAGTTTGGGTTTAAGAGCATGTGGTATTCTAAGAGGAGAGAGAGAGAAGTTTTAGCTAGAGATTGTCATCAGTGATAAGGCATATCAGAGAAATATAAGTGGATGCAGCTGGAGAGAGGGCTTCCCAAGTGGTAAAGGAAGAGTGAGCAAAGGCTTAAGAAAGAATATGACATTAGTGTCATATTAGTGCACAGACAAGAAATTATTTTGATTCCACTAAATAAAGTGGTAAGTGAATAGGTTAATGGAGATGAAGAAGTATCTGAAAATCCAGACAGAAAGGCTTGGCCTGTGTGGTAGACAATGGGACACTGTGAAGGAGGGATAAGAATTGACTTTAAGTGAATTTCTCTCAGGAGCCAGGTAGAGAGTTGCTGCTGCTGCTGCTAAGTTGCTTCAGTCGTGTCTGACTCTGTGGGACCCCATAGATGGCTTCCTACCAGGCTCCCCCATCCCTGGGATTCTCCAGGCAAGAACACTGGAGTGGGTTGCCATTTCCTTCTCCAATGCATGAAAGTGAAAAGTGAAAGTGAAGTTGCTCAGTCATGTCTGACTCTTAGCGACCTCATGGACTGCAGCCTACCAGGCTCTTCCATCCATGGGATTTTCCAGGCAAGAGTACTGGAGTGGGGTGCCATTGCCTTCTCTGAGGTAGAGAGTAAGACACATTAAAAATGATCATTCTTTTAATTCTCATAATATCCAATCAGGAAGAAATTTTAATTCCTATTTTATAATAGAACAATAGAGTTTAGTAAATTACTATCAATCACACAAGCAGTCATTGATAGATCTTAGATTTGAACCTTACCTTAGAGTGACCCTAAAGCAAAGTGGGACACTTAGCAAGGGGAATGGGTAGGGGAAGAATGAGTTCAGTTGAGCTGAGTCTTACTTCAGGTGGAAACATAGTATCATGTGGGAAAAGTCTTATTTGTTGGTAGTTTATAAGACTGTTCAAGGTTTAAGAAAGATACTGGGAGTTACAGAGTACATTCAGTTCAGTTCGGTCACTCAGTTGTGTCCAACTCTTTGTGACCCCATGGACTGCAGCACACCATCACCAACTCCCAGAGTTTACACAAACTCATGTCCATTGAGTCGGTGATGCCATCCAGCCATCTCATCTTCTGTCATCCCCTTTTCCTTCTGCCCTCTGTCCTTCCCAGAATCAGGGTCTTTTCAAATGAATCAGCTTTTCCCATCAGCTGGCCAAAGTATTGGAGTTTCAGCTTCAACATCAGTCCTTATCTCTCAATTGTGTAGCAAATAAGAGGTTTGGAGGGATTAACCCAAAGTAGTGTCTTCTACTTTGTCATGGAAACTCTGTCTTCATTATCACAGTATCTGGACAGGGAAACTAAAGTACATGGGGTATTCTAGCCACAAGCTTTGATTCAAGGGTGGTCTAGTCACAGTAAAGCTCAAGATTTTTATCTGATAGTTGCAAAAAGGCCCTCTCTATTTCTTTCCCTGAATCTGAACACATAGCCCTGCTGCCATTAGAACACTTTTTCTCATGAGATGTCAGCCAGAAGATGCAACCTACACATAGAAGAGGGCAGATTCGGAAGTCTGAAGCTGCCTAGCTTTGGAAATTTAGTTGATTGAGTCTTTAAGTTCCCCAATAAATTTATTGTTTAATCCAATTTAGATTGACTTTTCTTAATTACCATAAGGAATTCTGAGACGGCATTTGACACAATAAATGTATTCTTATAAGAAGCAGATCCTAAAATGTGGGTTAAGCAGTAGAAGCAATAAATACCAATTTACCAAGGTACCAAAAGGGGCCTAATATTCTATTCTGCTCTAGACAGGCTTCTTCCTGACTCTAAAGCTCCAAAAATGTTTATTTTGGAAAACTTGTAATTATAAGTTCTTTCTCTGCCCTTCTGAGATGTAAATCTTTTTGAAAGCCTCTTTCTGGTTTTACAACCCAGGAATGTTTGTTTTGTTTTTTTTTTTTCAAGAACCTAGGAGTCATCTCTTTCCAATGTAGCCATTGAAGGAGTTAGAGAACCCACTCTTCCAAACTCTGTTTTAGAGTTGAAGTCTAACTTTGATGGCCCCCTTGATCCAAGTTAGAGCATTACCTCCTATGAAGATACAAGAAAGCCTATTTTCCTTTTTGCTGTCATTTAGTTGCTAAGTCGCATTTGACTCTTTGCTAACCCATGGACTGTAGCCCACCAGGCTCCTCTGTTCATGGCATTTTCCAGGCAAGAGTACTGGAATGGGTCCATTTCTTTCTCCAGGGGATCTTCTTGACCCAGGGATAGAACTCTTGTCTCCTGCACTGGCAGGCTAGTTCTTTACCACTGAACCACCAGTGAAGCCCTAGGTTTTCCTCCGAGTAAAGCCAATTAGCAAACACAGATGGGCTCATGATACTCTCCCTGATTCAATTCAGTTCAGTCGCTCAGTTGTGTCCAACTCTTTGCAACCCCATGAACTGCAGCATGCCAGGCCTCCCTGTCCATCACCAGCTCCCAGAATTCACCCAAACTCATGTCCATTGAGTCGGTGATGCCATCTAACTGTCTCATCCTCTGTCATCCCCTTCTCCTCCAGGCTTCAATCTTTCCAAACATCAGGGTCTTTTCAAATGAGTCAGCTCATCTCATAAGGGGACCGAAACCTTAGAGTTTCAGCTTCAACATCAGTCCTTCCAATGAACACCCAGGACTGATTTCCTTTTGGATGGACTGGTTGGATCTCATTGCAGTCCAAGGGGTCAAGAGGTCAGGGGCAGCAGCCGAGAGGAGCTACCCCATGTCCAAGGTAAGGAGCAGCGACTGCACTTTGCTGAGGCAGCCATGAAGAGATACCCCATGTCCAAGGTAAGAGAAACCCAAGTAAGATGATAGATGCTGAGAGAGGGCATCAGAGGGCAGACAGACTGAAACCACAATCACAGACAACTAGCCAATCTGATCACATGGACCACAGCCTTGTCTAGCCAATGAAATTAAGCTATGATGTGTGGGGCCACCCAAGATGGACATCATGGTGGAGAGGTCTGGCAGAATATGGTCCACTGGAGAAGGGAATGGCAAACCACTTCAGTATTCTTGCCTTGAGAACCCCATGAACAGTATGGAAAGGCAAAAAGATAGGACACTGAAAGATGAACTCTTCAGGTCAGTAGGTGCCCGATATGTTACTGGAGATCAATGGAGAAATAACTCCAGAAAGAATGAAGGTGTGGAGCCAAAGCAAAAGCAACACCCAGTTGGATGGGACTGGTGATAGAAGCAAGGTTCTATGATGTAAAGAGCAATATTGCATAGGAACCTGGAATGTTAGGTCCATGAATCAAGACAAATTGGAAGTCATCAAACAGGAAATGGCAAGAGTGAATATCAGCATTCTAAGAATCAGCAAATTAAGATGGACTGAAATGGGCAAATTTAACTCAGATGACCATTATATCTACACTGTGGGCAGGAATCCCTTAGAAGAAATGGAGTAGCCATCATAGTCAGCAAGGGATTCTGAAATGCAGTACTTGGAGGCAGTCTCAAAAATGACAGAAAGATCTCTGTTCATTTCCAAGGCAAACCATTCAATGTCGTCATAATCCAAGGCTATGCCCCAACCAGTAAGGCTGAAGAAGCTGAAGTTGAATGGTTCTATGAAGATCTACAAGACCTTTTAGAACTAACACCCAAAAAAGATGTCCTTTTCATTATAGGGGATTGGAATGCAAAAGTAAGAAGTCAAGAAACACCTGGATTAACAGGCAAATTTGGCTTTGGAGTACAGAATGAAGCAGGGCAAAGGCTAACAGAGTTCCGCCAAGAGAACACACTGGTCATAGCAAACAACCTCTTCCAACAACACAGGAGAAGACTCTATACATGCATCACCAGATGGTCAACATCGAAATCAGATTGATTATATTCTTTGCAGCCAAAGATGGAGAAGCTCTATACAGTCAACAAAAACAGGACCAGGAGCTGACTGTGGCTATCATGAACTCCTTATTGCAAAATTCAGACTGAAATTGAAGAAAGTGGGGAAAACCACTAGCCCATTCAGGTGTGACCTAAATCAGATCCTTATGACTATACAGTGAAAGTAAGAAATAGATTTAAAGGACTAGATATGATAGACAGAGTGCCTGATGAACTATGGACGGAGGTCCGTGACATTATACAGGAGACAGGGATCAAGATGATCCCCAAGAAAAATAACTGCAAAAAGGCAAGATGGCTGTCTGAGGAGGCCTTGTAAATAGCTGGGAAAAGAAGATGAGTGAAAAGAAAAGGAGTAAAGGAAAGATATACCCATTTGAATGCAGAGTTCTGAAGAATAGCAAGGAGAGATAAGAAAGCCTTCCTCAGTGATCAATGGAAAGAAATAGAGGAAAACAATAGAATGGGAAAGACTAGAGATCTCTTCAAGAAAATTAGAGATACCAAGGGAACATTTCATGCAAAGATGGGCTCAATAAAGGACAGAAATGGTATGAACCCAACATAAGTAGATTATATTAAGAAGAGGTGGCAAGAATACACAGAAGAACTATACAAAAAAGATCTTCATGACCCAGATAATCACGATGGTGTGATCATCACCTAGAGCCAGACATCCTGGAATGTGAAGTCAAGTGGGCCTTAGGAAGTATCACTATGAGCAAAGCTAGTGGAGGTGATGGAATTCCAGTTGAGCTATTTCAAATCCTGAAAGATGACGCTGTGAAAGTGCTGCACTCAATATGCCAACAAATTTGGAAAACTCAGCAGTGGCCACAGGACTGGAAAAGGTCAGTTTTCATTCCAATCCCAAAGAAGGGCAATGCCAAAGAACGCTCAAACTATTGCAGAATTGCACTCATCTCACACGCTAGTAAAGTAATGCTCAAAATTCTCCAAGCCAGGCTTCAGCAATATGTGAACCGTGAACTTCCAAATATTCAAGCTGGTTTTAGAAAAGGCAGAGGAACCAGAGATGAAATTGCTGACATCTGCTGGATCATGGAAAAAGCAAGAGAGTTCCAGAAAAACATCTACTTCTGCTTTATTGACTATGCCACAGCCTTTGACTGTGTGGATCACAATAAACTGTGGAAAATTCTGAAAAAGATTGGAATACCAGACCACTTGACCTGCCTATATGCAGGTCAGGAAGTAACAGTTAGATCTGGACATGGAACAACAGACTGGTTCCAAACAGGAAAAGGAGTATGCCAAGGCTGTATATTTTCACCCTGCTTGTTTAACTTCTATGCAGAGTATATCATGAGAAACACTCGGCTGGATAAAGCACAAGATGGAATCAAGATTGCTGGGAAAAATAGCAATAACCTCACAAATATGGATGACACAACCCTTATGGCAGAAAGTGAAGAACTAAAGAGCCTCTTGATGAAAGTGAAAGAGGAGAGTGAAAAAGTTGGGTTAAAGCTCAATATTCAGAAAACTAAGATCATGGCATCCGGTCCCATCTCTTCATGGCAAATAGATGGGGAAACAGTGGAAACAGTGGCTTATTTTATTTTGGGGGGCTCCAAAATCACTGCAGATGGTGATTGTAGCCATGAAATTAAAGGAACGCTTACTCCTTGGAAGGAAAGTTATGACCAACCTAAACAGCATATTAAAAAGCAGAGACATTACTTTGTCAACAAAGGTCCTCTAGTCAAGGCTATGGTTTTTCCAGTCATCATGTATGGTTGTGAGAACTGGACTATAAAGAAAGCTGAGCACAGAAGAATTGATGTTTTTGAACTGTGATGTTGGAGAAGACTCTCCCTGATTACCAGGTTTTAAAAAACTCTCTCACACCCTCCTCTTTATTTTTGGCCAGGGTGGGGGTGGGGTAGTGGGGCATGTTGAGCTCAGACTTACTTCTGGTCTCTCCACTACTGCAAGAGCGCTGAATAATATTTTTTTATCTGCTTAACTCTGGTGCAGTTTTGGCTTTGGCACCAATCACTGGAGTCAGCAAAGGCTTGTTAAATGGTCACACACATTTTAATGAAACTGTAGCCTATTATCCTTTGAGATTCAGTGAGCAGCACTGGGAGATTTGATAGCAATGTTTTTAGATTACTGAATGTGTTAGCTTTTTTGTATATATTTTAATAAGGTTCTACTAGAAAGCAATATACTTACTTTGAAACTAAAAACAGATTAATAAGGAAATATGGATTTGCTAAGAGAGATCCTTCTGCCTGAAGGCTGCATTTCAAGGTTATCTATGGTCCATTAATTTGGAGACCCAGAGATAGAAAAGTGAACTTCTCCAAATGAAACTGCAATTTGTGTGAGTTAGGTTAGTGGGAGATTTAGCAGGAGATACAATTGCATCCGAGGAGAAAACTGACCCTTTCAGCCTTTTCCAAGCTTTTAAAGCATTATTTGGCTGACAAGAGAAATAATCACTACAGTCCCAGTGGAAGCCTAAGGGCAAAGGACTAGACACCTGTGTCTTCCCAACCTAAAGCCTTATTTCTAATGCAGGAATGATCCATTTGTTAGATACTAGAAATATAAAGTGTTGTTCCACAGAAATTAAATGTCCAATCATTTGCACTTCAAATGTCTTCGATGCTTCATCACGATATCATAGTATTATTTAATCTAGATATTCAAAGTACTATTTCTAATTTTAACTCACATAATTGCAACTAAATTGTGCTATATTAATTATGTGCTATAAAACCCAGTCCATCCCCATTCTTCAATGAAGGATCAGAGGATTAAAATATTAAGTGTTTTTGCATATTTAATTATAAAATACTCAAGTCATTTATTCAGCTATAATCCATTATGGGTAGAAAGTATATAATCTGCTTGATGATTTGCTTGATAAATGTATTTGTCTTTTTAATGAGCTTCTTTGTTAAGGTGTTTAGAATGATTAATGTGCCAGAGCACATCATCGGTAACCTTGAAAACCAGAAGTCAATATTTGGGAAAAATCCTTACACTGTGAAATACAGTGCTTAAAACTGCAGAAATCTCCATGGGGATGCAGTCAGTTGATTAGCAGACATGTTTGACATGTTGCTATTTAAACAGGATTAAGTGTACTGGGGAAGTGATGGAGAAAACACAGGCAGAGGGAGGGGCCTCAGAAAAGCAGTTATAACACAAGAACCGATCAGCTCCATTATCTCCAAACGAATTTGATAGTTCAGATTACTAATTAGCCTGTCAGAGGGCCCAGAAACTATAGCAAAAGAGGTGTAATTTACTCAAAAAAAAATTCTAAAAAGCAAATGCACATTTTGTATCATATCCACAATTACCTTCTATTTTAATCCGCCATTTGACCACAACGATTGCACTACATTTTGTGTTTTCTATGGATGAAAGCTATTTGTTCTAGGATGTAATCATTTCATATAGTAAGAATTTATAGGAAATAAAATTCATAAAATATAAATGCAATGAAACAGAGTAAGAAATTCATAATAAAAACCAAGATTAAATACTTCTTGTCAGTTGGTTTGCCAGTTTCTCCTAAGCTCACAATAATTCAGTGGAGCCAAAAATAACTGACTTGACATCACTCTGATTCATTTTGGCCAATCTTTTATTTCTTTTTCCACCTTTTCTGCTCTCTTAAGTTAGAATATGAATTAGAATAATCAGCTAGAATGACTTATTAATAACAATTAGAATATAAATTCTTCCATAAGAAACATATTTCTATGATGATAAACAAGGGAAAGGTCACTAAGATGGAGCATATTCATATTTTTGTATGACTGATCCTCTTTACAATTTTTATTTAAACCCTCAGCAATAGAATGAGTTGCAATTTCATAAATAAGATATATAATAATAAATGTTTAAAGAAAGTGCTAGATTCTTTTGAACGAAGGTACAGAGGAGCTACAGGATTATCTATTTTGTAGGGTTTTTTTTTTCAGTTGAGTTTGTCAAACTGTTATTTTTCTTCCTGCTTTGAGTAGTGGCAGCTTGAATAGATCTAGGCTGGCATAGCTTCTGCTCACGTCACATCATTTGAGCCTAACATGCATTTGACAGCATGAACTCTCGGGCCAGACTCCTTGTGTTTGAATTCTGGGTTTACCATTACCTTAGAAGAGGCTTATTATTTTAATTTGTGAGGAGGTCAAAGGAAGCATGAATTTGTTCTGCAATCAAAAAATGGTAGCAGTCTGGTGTCTGTAGTCTGTTTTTATCTTTTTTCAGGCATGAGACTGGAATAGTCATGGAGCATCCTGGCTTGATGCTGATACTGTACGAAAGTGATCATGTTAGTTGGTAGCAACTGGGTCAGCCAATAGCTGAAAGCTCTTAGGGCTGCTTCTGTTTTTCATTTTTCTTTTTTGGTCTTTTCTTTCTCAGTATTTATTTTGGCCAAGGGCTGATAAAGGTAAGTTGCAGGACATTGTTGACTCTACTGATGAAAAAGCTATGCAGGCAACATTTCTCTGATTAACTAGCTAGTCTTTTCTGTTGTAGGATAAGTTATCATCCAATTTGATAAAGACTACACAGTAAATTTTACGATCAGGAAAGAATTCATCAGTCAACTTCAATATAGGCAATTACCAGAAAAAAATAAAAAGGACTATTTATTAGTCCTTATAACAGACAGAGACCAGGAACCTGGATGACCAAACTGTGACTACAAAACACATATCCCACAGTCTTTATCAGAAAAATAAGTGTCTTTTTCTTTGTTTTTCTTTTTTAACTTGGCCTGACCATGCACCATTCCATATCAAAACACCAACAAGTATTTACTTAGCAGACTTCTTTTCTTAGCAAGCCAAAAGAAAATCAAGGGCTCATGTTCATAACAGTGCTGGTTAATGATTATACACTTGTTTGTTAGATTTCCAGAGAAAAACTGATGTCCATAGAAGGAAAAGTACTATGGGACGACAAAATGTATCAGAAATGTAAGAATTATGTGTGGCAATGGGAGTGACATTTGACACCTGCAGGACAGCGGATTTTCTGGGTGAAGTTAAACATGCTCCACAAAGCAACAGAGTTGAAATAAAAGGATCGTCCTGCAATTTGTTTCACTTTTCTCAAGTTATGTTTTGATGAAAAGACTACACTGATTACTACAGAAAAATCTTGTGGACATGGGGTCAAAGTCTACCTTTAATGAAATAGAAATAGGGGTTAATAATAAGATGAAACTGTAAGTAGTTGCATAAGTAAAATGTGAGGGGAAAAAACTAACCTTCTGAAGAATTTAAAGAATGGTGGTTGAATTTTTATCAGCAGGATCAAGGTTGAAAGCTGACATATTCAGCAATGGTTAGATACAGATCAGTAGTTATGGTCCAAAAACAAATCTCACAAGGGAGTTTTTTCCTTCCTTAAGTAACAGGTAACAAACTAGGGTGTGGAGGTAGAAAGACAGAGTTAGAGTGGAGCATGTTGAGTACCATTTAATGGATCACAGACAGCATGGGAATGTGATAATAGATAAGATTCGATTCAGTTCAGTTCAGTCGCTCAGTCGTGGCCGACTCTTTATGACCTCATGAATTGCAGCATGCCAGGCCTCCCTATTCATCACCAACTCCCGGAGTCCACCCAAAACCATGTCCTTTGGCCGGTGATGCCATCCAACCATCTCATCCTCTGTCGTTCCCTTCTCCTTCTGCCCTCAGTCTTTCCCAGCATCAGGGTCTTTTCAAATGAGTCAGCTCTTTGCATCAGGTGGCCAGAGTGTTGGAGTTTCAGCTTCAACATCAGTCTTTCCAATGAACACCCAGGACTGATCTCTTTTAGGATGGACTGGTTGGATCTCCTTGCAGTCCAAGGGACTCTCAAGAGTCTTCTCCAACACCACAGTTCAAAAGCATCAATTCTTCAGTGCTCAGCTTTCTTCAGGATTAGTAGTACTGGAAAAACTATAGAAATATTGAAAAAGTAGTATTGTTTCACCTTTTTGGTTGAAAATTGTACACTTTGGGTTTTTGTTGGTGGTGATGCTTTTTACCAAAATATATGTATATTTTATCATTTAAACCAAGAGTCTTGGAGTAAGCTATCTACTGTCAGAGAAAAAATACACCAGACAAGAGAAGCAAAGCGTCATTGATTTCATCCTGATATTGTTTCCAGCGGGCCTCCCTGGTGGCTCAGCAGTAAAGAATCTGCTTGCAATGCAGGAAACGCAGGTTCAATCCCTGGGTCAGGAAGCTCTCCTGGAGAAGGGAATGGCAACTCACTCCAGTATTCTTTCCTGGGAAATACCATGGATAGAGGAGCCTGGTAGGCTACAGTCCATGGGGTCACAAAGAATCAGACAAGACTTAATGACTACACCACCACCACCACAATTTTCAGTAATAGGAAAAAGCACAGGCCAAGTTGCATACTCAGACAAAGGCTTGAAAAGTTTTTAAGAGCAGGATTAGAGGGATCTTAGGGCTTGTGTCTTTACTAACTGGCTTTACCCCCAAGGAAAAGCAAACTTTCTGTATCCTTCATGATAGGAAGTAGTGTTAAAATTGGAGCAATAGGATTATCAAAGTTAGGCTCCTACCCTAACACAGAGACTGCAAGATAAGGACTATATTTACTTCAATGGCTACTTTTGAAAGGGATAGCTCCCAGGGCCTGGAGAAAGACATTTCTCAGTTGTAAAACTTGAAAGAAGCTTTTAAAAAGATGTACATCTCAAAGGGGGCAGAAAGGGCATTTAATTACTATAATTTTTCTAAAGCAAATGCTCTCAGAAGATTAAGAGTCCTAGAGTAAGGAAGAAGCTCATCTAAAAGGTAGTCAAGCTGAGGGGGATGTTAACTGTCTCCCAAGATTATCTACATCTACAGGATTCTGAAGGCTGCTCAGTTCAAGATTCCCCAATATCATGGAAGTTCAGTCAAAGCTATGGTTTTTCCAGTAGTCGTGTACAGATATGAGAGTTGGACCACAAAGAAGGCTGAGCAGCAAAGAATTGATGCTTTCAAACTCTGGTACTAAAGAAGACTCTTGAGAGTCCCTTGGATGGAAAAGGAGATCAAACTAGTCCACCTAAAGGAAATCAACCCTGAATATTCATTGGAAGGACTGATGCTGAAGCTCCAACACTTCGGCCACCTTTTGCAAAAAGCCTGCTCACTGGAAAAGACCCTGATGCTGAGAAAGATTGAGGCAAGGAGAAAGGATTGACAGAGGGTGAGATGGTTGGATGGCATCCCCGACTCAGTGGACATGAATTTGAGCAAAGTCCAGGAGAAAATGAAGAACAGGGAAGCCTGGAATGCTGCAGTCCATGGGGTCACAAAGAGTCGGACACGACTTAGGGACAGAACGACAACAACCAATGTACAATAGATGAGGACTGCATCTTTTTAATCAGAAAACAGAAATCCAAAGACCAAGGGCTGATCTTTCTTGGTGATAATAGTTAATGATATGATAAATTCCTTTCCATAGAGGTTAAAGACTGGAGATCTCTCTCTTTCTCTCAGATATTCCAGGAGCTGTTTATGTGGTGATCTTGGAAAGGCTGCTTCTTCTGACTTAATGATAAGACTTTGTTGGTATAAGAATTGTTTGTATTCCTGTTGGTTTTCTATAGGATATTGTCTCTAATCAAATATAAAATTCCAATGGGGCACAGGTAGTCTTTTTCTAAACTTATAAGGGGGAATAATCAAGATTTCCATAGAAAATCATGGAAGTTCTAGAGCATTGCTCTCCAACAGGACTTTTTATAAAAATGAATATGAGCTTTACAACTAATATGGTAGCTATTAGACAGCCATAGCTATTGAGCACTTGAAATGTGGCTACAGTAATTGGAGAACTGGATTTGTATTTTACCAGTTTCATTCATTCAAATTTAAATATCCACATGTGATTAGTGGCTATCATATTGGAGAATGCCATTCTAGAATTCTTAGAGCTTTGCCAATTTTGGTTTTAGAATTCCATCTGCATTTCTACTTTTTCCTGAAGATTCTGTATAATAATACTTTTTTCAGTACTCTTGCCTGGAAAATGCCATGGATGGAAGAGCCTGGTAGGCTGCAGTCCATGGGGTTGCTAAGAGTCAGACACGACTTAGAAACTTCACTTTCACTTTCATGCATTGGAGAAGGAAATGGCAACCCACTCCTGTGTTCTTGCCTGGAGAATCCCAGGGACGAGGGAGCCTGGTGGGCTGCTGTCTATGGGGTCGCACTGAGTCAGACATGACTGAAGCGACTTAGCAGTAGCAGCAGCAGTAAATTGCCTTACGAAAATTTTAAATATCGTGCATCGAACCTGGACTGGTGACTCGTTTCATATATGATATTATACATGTTTCAATGCCTTTCTCCCAAATCATCCCACCCTCTCCCACAGAGTCCAAAAGACTGTTCTATACATCAGTGTCTCTTTTGCTGTCTCGTATACAGGGTTATTGTTACCATCTTTCTAAATTCCCTAATAAAATGTAGTTAACCAGCAAAGAAAATCCACTATCCAGACTGAAAATAAGCAAGAAGTTACCAAAGCATTCTAGACCATATGTAAAGCTTGTATAAATAATTGGTCATTTTGTTTTGCTACCTGGCAGTCCAATCAAAGTCAATTAACTCAGTCATCTGAATGGATTTAGCTTCTGGGAGCTAATAATCCAAAAATGAATTGGAATCTGTGATAATATTGCCTGCTGGACAATGTCCAGTTTTAGCTTTTAAAATGACCTATTAATTAACAGAATTAAATCAGGATTATCTCACGGAGTCTCTTAAACTGCTATATAAGGTGTACATACATTTTTAGGAGATTAAAAAATGGAGGAATTTTCTTTTCTCAGGCAGGGGAAGGAGATTTCTAGTTTTAGGTTGCTATAGTGCCAGACAGTGATATATGAAGGGGAAAGGAATCATGAGGGTATTAACACATCTCCAGAGCCTTGTGCTCATCCCGTAAAGCATATTATGATAATCTCTAATTGACAGCGGTGTTTAAACTGGGGTATCTGGAAACAAATACTTTGTAGCAACATGGTGCTAGTGGTAAAGAATCTGCCTGCCGTTGCAGGAGACACGGGTTCGATCCCTGGGTTGGGAAGATCCCCTGGAGAAGGAACTACAACCCACTCCAATATTCTTGCCTGGGAAATCCCATGGACTGAAGAGCCTGGCAGGACCAGAGTCAGACACAATTGAGTATATGCCTTCGTCCTTCTCTGTTGTACCAGTATGAGTGTACATTAGTCACTCAGTCGTGTCCGACTCTTTTCGACCCCATGGACTGTAGTCCTCCAGGCTGCTGGACTGTACCAGTAGCTATTATTAAACATTGACAAAGTTTCTTTCAAGTTGTAAAGCATATAAATTAACCTACAGATACTGTTGAAAAATTATTCTCTCAATAGTTTCTAAACCATTAAATCTTCAGTTCAGTTCAGTTCAGTCACTCAGTTGGTGTTGGATGAAGCTTGTTCTTCATCAAACCCAGCATTCCACATGATGTAGTCTGCACAGAAGTTAAATAAGCAGGGTGGCAGTATACAGCCTTGATGTACTCTTTTCCCATATTGGAATCAGTCTGTTGTTCCATGTCCAGTTCTAACTGTTGTTTCTTGACCTGCATACAGATTTCTCAGGATGCAGATCAGGTGGTCTGGTATCCCCATCTCTTTAAGAATTTTCCAAAGCTTGTTGTGATCTATACAATTTTAGGAAAAGACAGATTCAGAATTTGCCTAAGGAGACAAGATGTAAACATAAGGCATTATTAAATGACTTCAGTCAATAGTTTGAAATCTTACTGCATTAAAAAATAATGATGAATAGGAAAATTTTCTCATCTTATGAATCAAGAAGTTAATAGAATACTTATAAAGAGAACTTCTGTTATATGATCATAGGATCAATCAATCAATTCAGTTGCTCAGTCATGTCCAAGTCTTTGCAACCCCATGAACGGCAGCATGCCAGGCTGCCCTGTCCATCACCAACTCCCGGAGTCCACCCAAACCCATGTCCACTGAGCTGGTGATGCCATCCAACAATCCCATCCTCTGTCATCCTCTTCTCCTCCTGCCCTCAATCTTTCCCAGCATCAGGGTCTTTTCAAATGAGTCAGCTCTTCACATGAGGTGGCCAGAGTGTTGGAGTTTCAGCTTCAATATCAGTCTTTCCAATGAACACCCAGGACTGATCTCTTTTAGGATGGACTGGTTGGATCTCCTTGCAGTCCAAGGGACTCTCAAGAGTCTTCTCCAACACCACAGTTCAAAAGCATCAATTCTTTGGCACTCAGCTTTCCTTATAGTCTAACTCACATCCATACATGATCACTGGAAAAACCATAGCCTTGACTAGATGGATCTTTGTTGACAAAGTAATGTCTCTGCTTTTTAATATGCTGTCTAGGTTGGTCATAACTTTCCTTCCAGGGAGTAAGCGTTCCTTTAATTTCATGGCTGCAAACACCATCTGCAGTGATTTTGGAGCCCCCCAAAATAAAGTCAGCCACTGTTTCTACTATTTCCCCATCTATTTGCCATGAAGTGATGGGACTGGATGCCATGATCTTAGTTTCTGAATGTTGGGCTTTAACCGAACTTTTTCACTTTCATTTTTCACTTTCGTCAAGAGGCTCTTTAGGTCTTCTTCACTTTCTGCCATAAGAGTGGTGTCATCTGCATATCTGAGGTTATTGATATTTCTCCCGGCAATCTTGATTCCAGCTTGTGCTTCTTCCAGCCCAGCGTTTCTCATGATGTACTCTGCATATAAGTTAAAAAGTAGGGTGACAATATACAGCCTTGACGTACTCCTTTTCTTATTTGGAACCAGTCTGTTGTTCCATGCCCGGTTCTAACTGTTGCTTCCTGACCTGCATATAGGTTTCTCAAGAGGCATGTCAGGTGGTCTGGTATGCCCATCTCTTTAAGAATTTTCCACAGTTTATTGTTATCCACACAGTTAAAGGCTTTGGCATAGTCAGTAAAGCAGAAATAGATATTATTCTGGAACTTTCTTGCTTTTTCAATGATCCAGTGGATGTTGGTAATTTGATCTCTGGTTCCTCTGCCTTTTCTAGAACCAGCTTGAACATTTGGAACTTCACGGTTCACGTATTGCTGAAGTTTGGTTTGGAGAATTTTAAGCATCACTTTACTAGCATGTGAGATGAGTGCAATTATAATTTAGCCTTTTAACAAAATATATATTTTGCTTTTGTAGGGGACATAATTAATGCAATGATTTTCATAGAGTTGAATTATTAGTATCCTGTCATATACACGTAAATAAATAAACTAGATATAATACTTAAAAATCTTTTTGTTCTACCATGCCTGAGATACTATCCTTCATTGTTCCACATGGAAAAAGCTATCTTACCCCTACTCCCACCATGTTCTAGATCATGGGAATGGGAAAGAGAAAATGAGGACAAGTAGCTTCCGTTACAAGGATGAAACCTACAAGTTGAACATGTCATTTCATTTATATCCACTGGCCATAACTTAGTTATATAGCCAGTTTTACACACAAGGAAAGTTGAGAAGTATACTCTCTGGCCAGGTTTCATGTGCCTCTCTAGAACCAGCAGGGGGAATGGGAATGGGGGATGATGGCGGGCTTCTACTGGGAGACAGTATGTTGTATGCTGCTATGAAACATCACTAACACATGCACACCAGTGTTCACTGCAACAATATTTATAATATCCAGGACATGAAAGATACCTAAATGTCCACAGACAGATGAATGGATAGATAAGATGTGGCACATATATACAATGGAAGGCTACTCAAACATAAAAAGGGACAAAATTGTGCCATTTTAAGAGATGTGGAGAGACCTAGAGACTGTCACACAGAGTGAAGTCAGAAGAAGAAAAATAAATATCATATATTAATACATAAACATGAGGTCTAGAAAAACAGTACAGATTAACTTATTTGCAAAGCAGAAAAATAGAGACACGGAGAATAAACACATCTGCACCAAGCGGGGAAGGAGAGCTAGGATGAATCAGGAGACTGGGATTGACCTATATACACTATTGATACTATGTATAAAATAAATGACAAATGAGAACCTACTGTGTAACTCAGCGAACTCTACTCACTGCTCTGTGGTGACCTAAACGGAAAGGACATCCAAAACAGAGGATACATGTGTATATGTATCATCAATTCACTTTGCTGTACAGCACGAAATACCATAACACAACATTGTAAAGTAACTATATATATATGGAGAAGGCAATGGCACCCCACTCCAGTACTCCTGCCTAGAAAATCCATGGATGGAGGAGCCTGGAAGGCTGCGGTCCATGGGGCCGCTAAGAGTCAGACACGACTGAACGACTTCTCTTTCACTTTTCACTTTCATGCCTTGGAGAAGGAAATGGCAACCCACTCCAGTGTTCTTGCCTGGAGAATCCCAGGGATGGGACTGGAGAGCCTGGTAGGCTGCCGTCTATGGGGTCACACAGAGTCGGACACGACTGAAGTGACTTAGCAGCATATATATATATATATATACACACACACACACACACACACACACACATACGTAGAGGAACACACATCCATTTTTACCTTTAAATGCATGTAGGCTTTTTTTTTTTTTAAGTGAATTTACTTCTTTTTCTCATCTACACATTTTCACCTAGTTTCTTCGCTTATAACAAAATAACTAAAATGTAGGTTCTGCCACAGAATGATCCACACATCATAGGTTCTTCATATACAGTAAATGCTCGGCCATATGCACAACTGAGGTAATTAAGGAAGGAGTGCAAACATCCTGCCTTGGTGGGTGGCAGCTTGGCTCTCAGTGGCATCATAACGTCTCCTGCCGGGCTAAATAGACTCTGAGAAAACACATGTGTTAGTGGGCAACGTGAGAATTTAGAGCCAGCCTGTCTATTTACTGCTCCCACACCCAACTGACAGTCTGTTTAAGTATGTCTTTGGGAAAAGCAGAACTTCACCTTAGGAGAAAAGTTACATATTTTTCAAGTGAACTTCCAAAAAATGACAACTGTGGAAACATTGCATTAAAATCGATGTTACTTTTCACTGTTACTGACAGAGATTTTCCTCCTGGAGGGAATAATTTTGCAAGAAAATTTGATGTCTGACTTGAGAGAACAAATCTCTCCTAACCATTTTTTTTTGTTTGTTTCTGAGGTTCTTAACAATCTTGTCACACAAACCATTTCCATATGCTTAATCTAAACTTTGCCTCTTTGAAGGCTGGCAGGAAGGTCATTGCTTCTTTTTTTTTTTTTTTACTTTATGAAATGTATTACCAGAGAACCATCTAATGACCAAGTTCCATATGCACATAAAATTATGTGAATAACAGGCACAATATTATACTTTAAATTATAAGCTTCATTAGGATACTGACTTTTTTCTATCTTGCTCACTGTTTATCACAGGACCTAGAATACTGCCTGGCCTATAGTATCATTCAAATATTGATTGAATACCAGAGGTTTTTAACATAAAATTCAACTCATGAGTAGATGAATACACTCTTTCTTAGGCTTAACAATTTCTTATGGAGTATACTTTTTAAGATGAAGAAGGTCATGGGAGTTGAGGTTCAGGAGTGAGGTTCAGGGGTGGGATGGTGGGTCGTGTGGGTAGAAAAGGATGGTGTGAGTACATTTAAGACAAGTGAATACACACAGGAACAGTGCCTGCTCTACAGTGAACTATTACAGCCTCTCCTGTATGAGAAAGGGAAGAATGATGTTGGCTTCATGTTTACATCTAATTCTGTAAGATAAATAAACTCCTAACTAGGTCCTTTAAGGAGCTGTGAAAGTCTGAATCTCTTCCATTTTCTGAATAACTATACTGCTACTCGGAGAAGGCAATGGCACCCCACTCCAGTGTTCTTGACTGGAAAATCCCATGGACGGAGGAGCCTGGTGGGCTGCAGTCCATGGGGTTGCTAAGAGTCGGACTCGACTGAGCGACTTCACTTTCACTTTTCACTTTCATACGTTGGAGAAGGAAATGGCAACCCACTCCAGTGTTCTTGCCTGGAGAATCCCAGGGACAGGGGAGCCTGGTGGGATGCCGTCTATGGGGTCGCACAGAGTCGGACACGACTGAAGCGACTTAGCAGTAGCAGCAGCACACTGCTACCATTCAAAAGGTAAAAAAACTATTGACAGGGTTTAAAATGTTATATATGTATAATGCTTACACATAACAAAATAACACACTTGGCAAACATACACATACAAACTTACACACAGGTTTCTAATATATTTGCCTTGTTTGACGATAAAGACAAATTTACATCTAGTGTCTGTTTAAAATATGAGGCACAGGCTAAATGGTCCCTCACTGTCCACTCAGACTCTGCCCCAGACAAGCTCTTAACTCCGGTCTTACCTTTCCTCTGAAGCTTTCCCTGATGCTCTGGGAGGACTGGGGTAATACTTTTCAATCTGGATAATTGTTTTTTAAACTTGGTATGCAGAGCACCCAAAGAGTCTTCATGGTTAGTTTTTATACTGTTGCTGCTACTGCTAAGTCGCTTCAGTCGTGTCCGACTCTGTGCGACCCCATAGACGGCATCCCACCAGGCTCCCCTGTCCCTGGGATTCTCCAGGCAAGAACACTGGAGTGGGTTGCCATTTCCTTCTCCAATGCATGAAAGTGAAAAGTGAAAGTGAAGTTGCTCGGTCATGTCTGACCCTCAGCGACCCCATGGACTGCAGCCTTCCAGGCTCCTCCGTCCATGGGATTTTCTAGGCAAGAGTACTGGAGTGGGGAACCATAACTGTTTCCTAATTTCAAAATTTCTGAGCACTCACAGAAATTGAACATCTCTGTACATCCCAAAAGTCACATATTGGAACCTATTCCCCACTGTGATGATATTTGAAGGTGGGGCCTTTGGGAGGTGATTAGGTAATGAGGATAGAGCCCTCAAGAAAGGGATTAGTGCACTTATAAATCAGATCCTGTGGTAGCATGGGAGATGAGCACAATTGTACAGTAGTAAGGCAAATGACACCCCACTCCAGTACTCTTGCCTGGAAAATCCATGGACAGAGGAGCCTGGTGGGCTGCAGTCCATGGGGTTGCTAAGAGTTGGACACAACTGAGTGACTTCACTTTCACTTTTCACTTTCATGCATTGGAGAAGGAAATGGCAACCCACTCCAGTGTTCTTGCCTGGAGAATCCCAGGGATGGGGGAGCCTGGTGGGCTGCCGTCTGTGGGGTCGCACAGAGTTGACACGACTGAAGTGACTTAGCAGCAGCAGCAGCAGCATGGACATTTTTTGCTACCACTCTTCTTTGGGATTGGAATACAAACTGACATTTTCTAGTCTTGTGGCCACTGTTGAGTTTTCTACTTTTGCTGGCATATTGAGTGCAGCACTTCAACAGCATAATCTCTTCAGATTTTAAATAGCTCAGCTGCAATTCTATCACCTCCACTAGCTCTGTTCACAGTAATACTTCCTAAGGCCCACTTGACTTCACACTCCAGGATGTCTACTCTAGGTGAGTGACCACACCATCGTGGTTATCCAGATTATTAAGACCTTTTTTGTATAGTTCTGTGTATTCTTGTCACCTCTTAATATCTTTTGCCTTCTGCTTGTTAGGTCCACACCATTTCTGTCCTTTATTGTGCTGATTTTGCATGAAATATTCCCTTGGTATCTATAGCGCCTTATTTTTTTGTTTGTTTGTTTTGTTTTTACTTATATAAGAAACACGCAGTTCTGAATGTTTTTGTAAGGCCTTCTCAGAGAAAACCAGAAAAACAGATGCTTCTGCTTCAATGACTACACTACAGCCTATGATTGTATAGATCAAAACAAACTGTGGAAAATTATTCAAGAGATAGGAATATCAAGCCACCTTACCTGCCTCCTGAGAAACCTGTATGCAGGCCAAGAAGCAACAGTTAGAACCAAACATGGAAAAATGAACTGGAAACAGTGACAGACTTTATTTTCTTGGGTTCCAAAATCACTGCAGATGGTGACTGCAGCCATGAAATTAAAGATGCTTGCTCCTCAGAAGAAAAGCTATGACCAACCTAGAAAGCATATTAAAAAGTAGAGATACCATATTGCCAATAAAATTCTCTGTAGTTAAAGCTATGATGTTTCCAGTAGTCATGTACAGATATGACATCTGTACCATAAAGAGGGCTGAGTGCTTAAGAACTGATGCTTTTGAACTATGGTGTTGGAGAAGACTCTTGAGAATTCCTTGGATATTGAGGAGATCAAGCCAGTCAATCTTAAAGGAAATCAATCCTGAATATTCATTGGAAGGACTGATGCTGAAGGTGAAGCTCCAGTACTTTGGCCACCTGTTGCAAAGAGCGTACTCATTGGAAAAGACTGTGATGCTGGGAAAGACTGAAGGAAGGAGGAGAAAGGGGTGAAAGAAGATGAGATAGTTGGATGGCATCACCGACTTGATGCACATGAATTTGAGCAAGCTCCAGGAATTGGTGATGGACAGGGAAGCCTGGTGTCCTGCAGTCCATTAGGTTACAAAGAGTCAGACATGACTTAGCAACTGAACCAAAACAAGAAGTCCTGAGAACTCACTTGCCCCCTCTGCCATTGATACACACTCTGCAGATGGCAGCTCCCACCTGGAAGAAAGTCCTCACCATGTTGATACCCTGTTTCCAGACTTCTAACCTCTAGAACCTGGGAGATAAGTTTCTGCTGTTTATAAGTTGCCAAGCTATTTTTACTTTTTTTATGGCTTCCTGAACAAAGACAATTTGCCTGCCAATGCAGGAGATGCAGGTTTGATCTCTTGGTTGGGAAGATCCTCTGGAGGAGGAAATGGTAACCTACTGCAGTATTCTTGCCTGGAAAGTCCCATGGACAGAAGAGCCTGGTGGGCCACAGTCCATGGGGTCACAAAAGTTGGAAATGACTGAGTGTGCATGCAGGAGTAAAGACAAACATGGAAACAATGAGCATTATAAAATATTACTCCCTCTCAAAAAAAAAAAAATCCAATGAATAAATCTTGGTCCTCTGTTCTCTCTTTTCTCTTACTTTTTTCAATTCCATTTAAATTCCCCAAGAAAGATGCTGCTTATAGCTTGGTTTTTCAGAATGGACTTTTCTACCTAAAACTTTGCTTATCTCATAAACACTAAATATTCATCCATATGACCAGAATCACTCTAGTTTCATCATCCAAGTAGAAGTTTTGAGAAAATATTTGTCATGTTTACTTTATTAGTCAGAATAGCCCTTTAGCAAAATTAAATGATACAAGAAATAATTTCTTCAATATAGAGGAACATATCAAGGTTTGAAGAATGGAAATTTCAAACTGAAACGAACTTTTTACAAGTAGTATTTACTTATGTGTGAAAACATTTTATATATACATACAAAAATTCAAGTGGTATCTTATGGTCTTCACAGGAGGTCCACAAAAATGATATGGAGACTCTGCTCCACTGTGGGAATTCCATGGACTAGGGGCTCTTTTACTACTGGATGTAACACCTGGGTGTTACATCTTGCATTTCCCTTTTATTTTCTGATAACAGGGGCCACCCAACTCCACACTCTTGGAATCAAAATTCATTTACATTCTGGGAAATGTTTTTACTGTGACTCATTCTGGCTATTTCTATATCCCCATATCTAGAAGTTCATAATGAAAGCACTGATTTTTGTTCTCATTAATCCAACCCTAGTTTAACTACACTTTAATTCCTTAGGGTACCTGTATGTCCCCATCTTGTCTCTAGTCTCTGAATTTTGTTATATACTTTTTCTTTTTTTTATAGCTCTCGTTTATGGTAAAACTGAGTCTTGCACAGCAGAAAAGAAAATTTTAAGTCTCATGAGAAACCCATTTTTTCCAATATACTAAAAAGGCAGTGTGCACTAAGCTGATGTATCTACTTTTATTTTCTTTATTGAAACCGAGAATGTTTTTTTTTTTTTCCTCTGTCTGTGAAAGGAACAGAAATCTGAAAAGGCTCAAGTTCAATTTAAAACTCAGATCTAAGCAGTCCGAATAAGTATTAAAGGGAACAAAAAAGCTTTTCCCCATCTCTCTTGAATTTGTTTTTATTTTTATCCTAGTAAAAAGGCATGATCGATCTCTGCTATGTACTACAATAGTCAAATATTGCCTCAGTCAGCAGGTGGAAAAGGGATCAGTTTTTACAAAAAAGCTTTATGAGACCAGTTCTATAAATACCTATAGTTCATCTTCCTTGAAACTCTGCAATGTCAAACTGCCTGGCAAATGCCAACTCAGGCCAAATTCTGGAATATGCATGTGTACCCACATTAACTGTTTGTGGAGGGTCATTACCCTGATGTTCACAAAGGAACCTGAGTTACACATATTCTTTTCACTATGCACTGGACCATATGAGAAAATAAGAAGTAACTGGAATATGAATAATATGAGGCAAATAAGACTTTAGAATTCATTGTAACTTCTAGAATGTGAACTTATAAAGTTATTGTTAAACTAATAGAGTCTTTTGTTTGCATCTTTACTGTACACACTAATTGATCAGGGGTATAGGAAGGAAGGGAAGAACTTTAAATTATATTATCTAGCAGGAGAAAGATAATGCTATTTGCACCAACATAGATGAACCTAGAAATTATCATACTAAGTGAAATACGTCAGACAAAGAGAAACATCATATGATATCACTCATCTGTAGAATCTTAAAAACAAAAATGATACAAATGAACATTTTACAAAGCAAAAATAAACTCACAGACACAGACAACAAATTTATGATTACAAAAGGGGAAAGTTGAGGGGGTAGGGGGATAAATTAAGAGGTTGAGATTAACAAATACACACTACTATATATAAAACAGTCAACAGGTAACTACTGGATTGCAAATGTAGGAAGTCAAGATATATCTGGAGTAACAGGCAAGTTTGGCCTTGGGAGTACAAAATGAAGCAGGACAAAAGCTAACAGAGTTTTGCCAAGAGAACACACTGGTCATAGCAAACGTCCTCTTTCAACAACAGAAGAGATGACTCTACACATGGACATCACTAGATGGTCGATACCAAAATCAGATTGATAATATTCTTTGCAGCTGAAGATGGTCTATACAGTCAGCAAAAACAGGACTGGAGCTGAATGTGGCTCAGACCATGAACTCCTTATTGAAAAATTCAGACTTAAATTGAAGAAAGTAGGGAAAACCACTTGGCTATTCATATATGACCTAAATCAAATCCCTTACAATTATACAGTAGAAATGACAAGTAGATTCCAGGGATTAGATCTGATAGAGTGCATGAAGAACTATGAACAGTGGTTCATAACATTGTATAGGAGGTGGTTATCAAAAAAAGAAATGCAAAAAGGGAAATGGTTGTCTGAAGTGACCTAACAAATAGCTGAGAAAAGAAAAGAAGTGAAAGGCAAAGGAAAAAAGGAAAAATATCCATCTGAATGCAGAGTTCCAAAGAATAGCAAGCCTTCCTCAGTGATAAGTGCAAAGAATTAGAGAAAAACAATAGAATGGGAAACACTAGAGATCTCTTCAAGAAAAGTAGAGATACCAAGGGAATGTTTCATGCAAAGATGGATACAATAAAGGACAAAAATGGTATGGACCTAACAGAAGCAGAGCTATTAAGAAGAGGTGGCTAGAATACACAGAAGAACTATACGAAAAAGATCTTCATGACCCAGATAACCATGATGGTGTGATCGTCACTTACAGCCAGACATCCTGGAGTACGAAGTAAAAAAGGCCTTAGGAAGCATCACTACAAACAAAGCTAGTAGTGAAGGTCATGGAATTCCAGTTGAGCTATTGCAAATCCTAAATGATGATGCTGTGAACGTGCTGCACTCAATATGCCAGCAAATTTGGAAAACTCAGCAGTGGCCACAGGACTGGAAAAGGTCAGTTTTCATTCCAGTCCTAAAGAAAGACAATGCCAAGGAATGTTCAAACTACTGCACAATTGTACCCATCTCACATTCTAGCAAAGAAATGCTCAAAATTCTCCATGCTAGTCTTCAACACTACATAAACCAAGAACTCCAAGATATTCAAGCTGGATTTAGAAAGGCAGAGGAACCAGAGATCAAATTGCCAATATCCATTGGATCAGGAAAAAAGCAAGAGAATTCCAGAAAAAAATCTATTTCTGCTCCACTGACTACAATAAAGCCTTTGACTATGTTGGGGAACAAAGCCTTGCACTTTGTTGTGCATCACAACAAACTATAGAAAATTCTTAAAGAGATGGGAATACCAAACCTTCTCACCCGCCTCCTGGGAAACCTGTATGCAGGTCAAGAAGCAACAGTTAGAACTGGACATGGAACAACGGACTGGCTCCAAATAGGGAAAGGAATACATCAAGGGTGTATATTATCAACCTACCTATTTAACTTATATGCAGAGTACATCATGAAAATGCTGGTCTGGATGAAGCACAAGCTGGAATCAAGATTGCCAGGCAAAATATCAATAACTTCAGATATGCAGTTGACACCACCCTTATGGCAAAAAGCCATAAGAGAAACTAAAGAGCCTTTGGATGAAGTTGAAAGAGTAGAGTGAAAAAGCTGGTTTAAAACCAAACATTCAAAAAAACGAAGATCACAGCAACCAATTCCATCACTTAATGGCAAATAGATAGGGAAACAGTGGAAACAGTGACAGACTCTATTTTCTTGGGCTCCAAAATCACTGCAGATGGTGACTGCAGCCATGAAATTAAAAGATGCTTGCTCCTTGGAAGAAAATCTGTGACAAACCTAGACAGCCTATTAAAAAGTAGAGAAATTACTTTGTCAACAAAGGTCTGTATAGTCAAAGCTACCATTTTTCCAGTAGTCGTGTATGTTAGAGGTGGACCATAAAGAAGGCTGAGTACTGAAGAATTGATGCTTTTGAACTGTGCCATTGGTGAAGATTCTTGAGAGTCCCTTGGACTGCAAGGAGATCAAGCCAAAAGGCAATCAATCCTGAATATTCGTGGGAAGGACTGATGCTGAAGCTGAAGCCCCAATACTTTGGCCACCTGATGTGAAAAGCCGGCTCATTAGAAAAGACCCTGATGCTGGGAAAGATTGAAGGCAGGAGGAAATGGGGATGACAGGAGATGAAATGATTGGATGGCATCACCAAATCAGTGGACAAAAGTTCAACAAGCTCTGGGAGATGAGGAAGGACAAGAAAGGCTGGCCTGGTGCCATCAGGAGGACACAGAAAGTTGGACACAACTGAGCGACTGAACAACAACAAACTAGTGCATAGTACAGTGAACTCAATATTCTGTAACAACACATGAATAGAATTTGAAAAGGAACAGATATATGTATAACTGTATCACTTTGCTGTACGCCTGAGACTGGCGCTCAGACAGCAAAAAATCTGCCTGCAATTTGGGAGACTGGGTTTGATCTCTGTCGGTAAGATCCCTTGGAGAAGGGAATGGCTACCCACTCCAGTATTCTTGCCTGGAGAATCCCATGGACAGAGAAGCCTGACGGGCTACAGTCCATGGGGTGGCAAAAAGTTGGACACAACTGACTAACACTTTCACTTTCCCTTAGTCTAACAACGTTGCTAATCATCTATACTCCAATAATAAAAAAAAAAATTAATGGGAAAAAGAGAAAGACCACTTAATATTTAGCATCTGATTTGGATCATAATTTTGTACTGCCACATGGGTTCTCCAGAAAACAGTCTTTGTAATGTAGATGAGAGATAGAGGAGGAAGTGTGCTATGAAGGACTCCAGAAATCAACATGTGGAGGGAAGAATAGACCCAGGCAGGGGGAGAAGCCAAGCTGTGATACAGTGTAAATAAAGCTCCCGTTAACCATGGAAGGTGGCTTCCAGGTGCCTCAGATGGATAATGTATCTGCCTGCAATGCAGGAGACCTCAGGTGGATCCCTGGGTTAGGAAGATCCCCTGGAGAAGGGATTGGCAACCCACTCCAATATTCTTGCTTAGAGAACCCCATGGACACATGAGTCGGGTGGAATATAGTCCATGGGGTCACCAAGAGTTGGACATGATTGAGTGACTAACACTTTCACTTTCAACCTCCCATGGGGTTCTCTCTCTCACGTTGGGGTGAAGGAGCTGAACTTTATGTCCTCTTGATCAGTTGTTATGGCTAAAGATTGCCCAGGAATCCAGTCTTGCAAGATTCTCTGCAGAGAACCTGTAAAGCATTGACAGCTGAGGGCTGCCTGACATTTTTTCCCCCAGAAACTGGAGAACAAGTCCTTCATGCTTGAAGGAGGACCAGGCAGCACAGTGCCCACTGCAGAGAGGCATGCCCTAGGCCATTGATCAATCATGTCAATTGTCTCTATTTAAATTCAAAAGGAAATATTCAAGTGGAAATTATGTTAGTCATTTAAAACTCACAAAGTAGCATAAGCCAAGTTACTGTAGTTAACAACATACCTGTTATGCTAATCGCATTTTCCAAGGAATATTTTTGAATACAAAATCATTCATGTTATTTATGGAATAAGCATGTTAGAAATTAAGAAAATAGAAAAATGAACAAGATAGTATAACTATGTAACAGAGTTTACCTCCAGCTCCGACACTTTAGAGCAGACAGGATAGTGACATAAGTATTCTGTAAGGATGAACACCATCAGGTAGGGTCAGACAAAGTGTGTTGGGAGTTCAGAGAGTTTAGAGATCATTGTAAAAAAATCCTTCACACATAAAATGTATTTGGAATGGATTTTTAAGAAAGAAGAGTATTTGGTTATTAATCACAGATATTGGCTGGAAGAGGTGCAGGAATATTATTAAACAAAATGAACAATTGAATGAGTTTAGAAATCACTGGCTATATATGGAAAACAAGAAAACAAATCACTGTGATTATAGCCAAATGTGTGGGATGGGGAAGAGAGGGTGCTATTGTGGTAGTTAGAATGAAGACAACACAGATAATCCCTAGCTTCCAGATATGGAAACTTTAAGTTTTTCAGTTCTAAAAAATGAAAATTTAAAATGTGTCAAAACTGTCAGCTTAGAATTCTATACCCTGTGGAAACATCATTCAAGAATTAAGATGCAAAAGACTGTTCTATACATCAGTGCCTCTTTTGCTGTCTCGTATACAGGGTTATTGTTACCATCTTTCTAAATTCCATATATATGCGTTAGTATACTGTCTTGGTGTTTTTCTTTCTGGCTTACTTCACTCTGTATAATACGCTCCAGTTTCATCCACCTCGTTAGAACTGATTCAAATGTATTCTTTTTAATGGCTGAGTAATACTTCATTGTGTATATGTACCACAGCTTTCTTATCCATTCATCTGCTACAGTCTTTTGGACTCTGTGGGAGAGGGAGAGGGTGGGATGATTTGGGAGAATGGCATTGAAATATGTATAATATCATATATGAAACGAGTCGCCAGTCCAGGTTCGATGCACGATACTGGATGCTTGGGGCTGGTGCACTGGGACGACCCAGAGGGAGGGTATGGGGAGGGAGGAGGGTTCAGGATGGGGAACACATGTGTACCTGTGGCAGATTCATTTTGATATATGGCAAAACCAATACAATATTGTAAAGTTAAATAAAACTAAATTAAAAAAAAAAAGAATTAAGATGCAATAAAGATGTTTTCAAATACACAAAATCTAAGAGAATTTCTCCCTGGGAGACTCTCATTCCAAGGAATGCTAAGGAAGATTCTTCAGGCTAATGAGAAATAATTTCAGAAAGCAGGCTGATTCACCAAAGAGGATGAAATGCACTGGCCAGGATGAAAGGTGGGTAAATACAAAGATTCTCTTTCCCTCTAAATTTCTTCATAAGGTTATTGACAATCAGAAACAAAAATAACAATCTATTGCTAGCTTTTACTACATAGAGAAAATAAATTACAAGAGTACAAAGAATGGGAGGGACAATGGAGTTATATGCTATTGCACAGTTCTTACTTTATAAATGAAGTAGCTAAACGATAATTCAAATAGAATGTTCTCAGTTAAAAATGAATTTTTGGTTCTTGCTACTGCTTCCTTGGACTTCCCTTGTGGCTCAGCTGGTAAAGAATCCACCTGAAATGCAGGGAACCTGGGTTCAATCCCTGGGTTGGGAAGATCCCCTGGAAAGGGAAAGGCTCAGATCAGATCAGATCAGTCGCTCAGTCGTGTCTGACTCTTTGCGACCCCATGAATCGCAGCACGCCAGGCCTCCCTGTCCATCACCAACTCCCAGAGTTCACTTAGACTCACACATCCATCAAGTCAGTGATGCCATCCAGCCATCTCATCCTCTGCCGTCCCCCTCTCCTCCTGCCCCCAATCCCTCCCAGCATCAGAGTCTTTTCCAAAGAGTCAACTCTTTGCATGAGGTGGCCGAAGTACTGGAGTTTGAGCTTCAGTATCATTCCTTCCAAAGAAATCCCAGGGCTGATCTCCTTCAGAATGGACTGGTTGGATCTCCTTGCAGGCCAAGGGACTCTCAAGAGTCTTCTCCAACACCACAGTTCAAAAGCATCAATTCTTCAGCGCTCAGCCTTCTTCACAGTCCAACTCTCACATCCATACATGACCACAGGAAAAACCATAGCCTTGAGTAGATGGACCTTTGTTGGCAAAGTAATGTCTCTGCTTTTGAATATGCTATCTAGGTTCGTCATAACTTTCCTTCCAAGGAGTAAGTGTCTTTTAATTTCATGGCTGCAGTCACCATCTGTAGTGATTTTGGAGCCCAGAAAAATAAAGTCACACTGTTTCCACTGTTTCCCCATCTATTTCCCATGAAATGATGGGACCGGATGCCATGATCTTCGTTTCCTGAATGTTGAGCTTTAAGCCAACTTTTTCACTCTCCACTTTCACTTTCATCAAGAGGCTTTTGAGTTCCTCTTCACTTTCTGCCATACGGGTGGTATCATCTGCATATCTGAGGTTATTGCTATTTCTCCCAGCAATCTTGATTCCAGCTTGTGTTTCTACCAGTCCAGCAGTTCTCATGATATACTCTGCATATAAGTTAAATAAACAGGGTGACAATATACAGCCTTGACGTACTCCTTTTCCTATTTGGAACCAGTCTGTTGTTCCATGTCCAATTCTAACTGTTGCTTCCTGACCTGCATACAAATTTCTCAAGAGGCAGGTCAGCTGGTCTGGTATTCCCATCTCTTTCAGAATTTTCCACAGTTTATTGTGATCCACACAGTCAAAGGCTTTGGCATAGTCAATAAAGCAGAAATAGATGTTTTTCTGGAACTCTCTTGCTTTTTCGATGATCCAGCAGATGTTGGCAATTTGATCTCTGGTTCCTCTGCCTTTTCTAAAACCAGCTTGAACATTGGGAAGTTCACGGTTCACGTATTGCTGAAGCCTGGCTTGGAGAATTTTGAGCATTACTTTACTAGCGTGTGAGATGAGCGCAATTGTGTGGTAGTTTGAGCATTCTTTGGCATTGCCTTTCTTTGGGATTGGAATGAAAACTGACCTTTTCCAGTCCTGTGGCCACTGCTGAGTTTTCCAAATTTGCTGGCACATTGAGTGTAGCACTTTCACAGCATCATCTCTCAGGATTTGGAATAGCTAAACTGGAATTCCATCACCTCCACTAGCTTTGTTCGTAGTGATGCTTTCTAAGGCCCACTTGACTTCACATTCCAGGATATCTGGCTCTAGGTCAGTGATCACACCATCATGATTATCTTGGTCGTGAAGATCTTTTTTGTACAGTTCTTTTGTGTATCCTTGCCATCTCTTCTTAATATCTTCTGCTTCTGTTAGGTCCATACCATTTCTGTCCTTTATCAAGCTCATCTTTGCATGAAATGTTCCCTTGGTATCTCTGATTTTCTTGACGAGATCTCTAGTCTTTCCCATTCTGTTGTTTTCCTCTATTTCTTTGCACTGATCGCTGAAGAAGGCTTTCTTATCTCTTATTGCTATTCTTTGGAACTCTGCATTCAGAATTTTCTTTCCTTTTCTCCTTTGCTTTTCACTTCTCTTCTTTTCATAGCTATTTGTAAGGCCTCCCCAGACAGCCAGTTTGCTTTTTTGCATTTCTTTTCCATGGGGATGGTCTACTGTATAGTCTGGGGTCACAAAGAGTTGGACGTGACTGAGCGACTTTCATTTTCAGTACTTCCTCCCTTCTACCCAGAACACAAACAAGATAGTGAGGGCTGCAGCAGCCCTCTTGGACCGTGAGACAACCTTAAACAAGGAAGTAATATGCCAAGGACGGTGGAGCAGAAAAGAGGAAGTCTCTGATGAATTTGTCTATGTCCTTGGGGCACCTCTAGACTTTCTTTTTTAAGGAAAAAAACATGTAGTTTATATAAACAATTGTAATTATGTCTCTGTACTAACAGTTAAATATAATCCATCACTCATTACAATTTGCAAAGCTCACAGCAATATGCACAGCGTGAAGCAAGTGTGATATTTGATTAAAAAAAAAAAAAGAATGCATTTTCTAATTCATAATACAGTGGTTCACAAAGAGAAGTTCCTTGACCTGCAACATCAGCATCACCTGGGGACTTGCAGATTCCAGCGTTTACCTCCACCTGCTGAGGGACCAGCTGCCTCTATTTTAATAAGTTATCCAATTTGTTCTGATGCATGTTAAATTTTAGTGTTGGTGTGGATATGGTACAGGCACTACCATGTGCCTTTTGGGGTGTTTTTATTGGTTTAAATACTTCGGAAGTGTGTGTAGTTATATATATATATATATATACACACACACACACACTATATATATACACATATATAATGTATATATATATTCATACCAGTTTACCTCATAATTCTTTTCTTTCCTTAAACTTAGTCTAAATTGACATTTTCAAATCATGCAATAATAAATGTGGAGGTACATTACTGCACATAATTTATAATATTAAATACATGGGACCTATCTGTGCTCTCAGGAGAAAGGAAAATGTTTGATAAAATATGATACAGTCAAATCATTCTGTTTTAAAAATGGATGTTAGAACTACTTTTGTAGACATGGAAAACTAACTAAAACAACATGTTATTCAATTAAAAAAGAAACTGTAAAACATTATATGTGGTGTGATTCTATTAATCTCAACATGAAACTATATATAGCTTGGACAATTATATTTCTGGGTTAAAAAGTTTATAGTTACAAAACATGAGCTTAACATATGGTTAAAAAAAAAAAAAGGCAATTCAGAGGAATATAACATAAAAGTTCTCAGCCACACAACCTAACTAAATATTCTTCCAAAAGCCAAGCATTTACCTAGAGAGGCGATGGCACCCCACTCCAGTACTCTTGCCTGGAAAATCCCATGGATAGAGGAGCCTGGTAGGCTGCAGTCCATGGGGTCGCTAAGAGTCGGACACAACTGAGCGACTTCACTTTCCCTTTTCACATTCATGCATTGGAGGAGGAAATGGCAACCCACTCCAGTGTTCTTGCCTGGAGAATCCCAGGGACGGGGGAGCCTGGTGGGCTGCCGTCTATGGGGTCGCACAGAGTCGGACACGACTGAAGCGACTTAGCAGCAGCATTACTTTGCCAACAAAGGTCCATCTAGTCAAGGCTATGGTTTTTCCAGTGGTCATGTATGGATGTGAGAGTTGGACTGGAAGAAAGCTGAGCACGGAAGAATTGATGCTCTTGAGAGTCCCTTGGACTGCAAGAGTCCATTCTAAAGGAGATAAGTCCTGGGTGTTTTTTGGAAAGAGTGAAGCTAAAGCTTAAACTCAATACTTTGGCTACCTCATGCGAAGAGTTGACTCATTGGAAAGGACTCTGATGCTGGGAGGGATTGGGGGCAGGAGGAGAAGGGGACAACAGAGGATAAGATGGCTGGATGGCATCACCAACTCAATGGACAAGAGTTTGGGTGAACTCCGGGAGTTGGTGATGGACAGGGAGGCCTGGAGTGCTGCAATTCATGGGGCTGCTAAGAGTCGGACACGACTGAGCAACTGAACTGAACTAAAGAGTTATCATTACCTTGCCTTTTCCCTAGGCACTCACTTTTATTACACCTTTAATACAGACATTTCTTTTTTTTAATTAATTTTTATTGGAGTATAATTGCTTTACAATGCTGTGCTAGTTTCTGCTGTACAGAAAAGTGAGTCAGCCTCACATATACATATATCCCTCTATTTTTTCAATTTCCTTCCCATTTATACATGGGCATTTCTTCTAACTAAACTACTTATTACATTCAGTACATGCTCTTCTAAAGACTGGCCTTGCATGAGGCCTACTCCTTTCTGCTAAAGCATAAACCATTTGCTCTAGGGGATGACTGCATACTTAGCTGTTAAACTAGGACTTCTTTTCCTTGTTTCTATTGTTTCTTTGATCTTAACTATTCATCTTGTCTGCTTACTATTTTCATCTAAGCATTATATAAACCTTTTTTTTTTCCAGGAAGAATTTACAAAAGGTACATTTTCTGAGACTATATAGATATGTGAAAATTCATATTGTCCTTGTATTTGACATAATGCTGACTTCCTATAAAATTTTATGCTTACAATAATTTTCCCTAAGTACACTGAAAATATGTTTATCTGTCTTCTAGTATCTAGTGTTGCTGATGGGAATTTGGATGCCAACTCAATTTCATTGCTTTACAGATATAGTTACCAGAAGTCACACTGTGTCTGGGGCAATCTTGGGTTATTCTTACTGTCCTAGAATAATTTTAGCAGCAACCTCTTAACTATAAACTTGTCCAGAATTGGATTAAAAATTACACAGTGAGCCTTTTTAAAAATTGCTTTTAAAAATATTTACACTTTTCAAGATTCTTATAAAGTCTGTGAGTCATTTTTCATATTTGTATTTAGCAATTAATACCTCATTATTTGAAGGTTTAACTTTGAAAAGGTACTTTTAATTATTATTATTGTTATTATCATTTTACTTCTTGTTCTTATCATATTTGATATTTGCCATCTTTTATAATTCCTTTTTAATAGTTTCTAACTCATTAGTTTTATGCTGAATATTTGGAAAAACACCTCTTTTTATCTTCATTTATTCAGTGGACCTTTCTTTTTTTTTTCTAATAAATCACAGTTTAATTTTAAATAACTCTTTATCTCTGTTTTTGTTTTTGATGACAGATTTTTAGGTTTTCATTGTATTATATATTTACACCTTTAAATGAATACTAAGCCATTCTTTTTTAAATTCTACTCTGAATTACTGTTTCTTCTCAAAATAGTCATGTTTTTTATCTATTTAGATCCATTTTCACTTTAGGGCTTCCTTGATGACTCAGATGGTAAAGAGGCTGCCTGCAATGCAGGAGACCAGGGTTCAGTCCCTAGGTTGGGAAGATCCTCTGAAGTAGGAAATGGCAACCCACTCCAGCATTCTTGCCTGGAGAATCCCATGAACTGAATAGCTTGGTGGGTTATAGTCCATGGGGTCACAGAGTCAGACGTGATTGAATGACTAACAACACATTTTTGTTCTGGTATTATCAAATATTTGATGTAACTTTGGAAGTCCATTCTTACTTGAAAATGAAAACTAAATTGCCTCCCATTAGCAGTGGGTTGGTATTTTTCCTTTACCACATATGTGAGCATTCTTCTCTTGGACCTTCACCCTTCACTTATGAAAGAGTTGGCTAGGAGCTCTGCTTGTACAGACAAGTACTTCAACTGATGATCTTTGCTCTGAGGCTCTTGGCTAGAGAGCAGACAAGCCCACACAAGTATCTTAGAAGCTAGGATATGCTGGGTAAGTCAGGAATATTGATCACATCAAAAGCTCAGTTCTGCCCTAAATGTAATAGAATGTATTCAGGGTTCCAACATTTGCCTGGGAAATGGCTGCTGTGTGAGCTACTCAGCACATGGCAGGTAGGAAGCACTGGGGGCCAGGGAGGCTTTGTGAGGAGGATTCTCTGATTAATCATCCTTTCCTGGGTCAGCCCTGTTCTTGGGCGATCCCTATCCAAGGATTCTGACTGTCCTTGCTCTCCAGGGCTCTGAAAAGGAAACAAAGCCACATCAATTATGTCTCTCCTAGGACCATCTTCTGGGCCATTTCCTCCTCAACTCTAATTATATGTCAACACCCTTCCACCCACTTCCCATTTTCCACAAATCCAGTCACAGCTCTGACAAACTGATGACACCACACCTCTTTTTCTTTGCTCTTGTGCCTTGAAACGCTTCTGCACTTTTTGGTGACATTTCAACAAGGTTTTAGAAGGGAAAAAAAGGAACATTCCATTTTGAACTATTCCTTTTAAATAAAGAATGATATTAATATTTGGGGAGAGAAATTCTTCTGTAAAAAAAGAGTTTATGCTAAAAATTATTGTGAAATATATTCAATAAATTTAGGGGTCTGCATGACTATAGGATTTCTCAGTCTTTAATAAATCCATTTTTCAAGGTTAATTTCCAAGAGCAAGATATGCTAGGGTAATTCAAAACCTCTTTATCTTGTATGCAATGTTTATAGGGCAAAAATAAATGTTCTTATGCAAAAAGTTTAGATACTAAACTAAGAAACTAAAACACCTAATGAGCTTTTAAAAAATAAAAACTCTCAAACTTAATACAGAACTAAGGTTTGTATTTCAACAACTGTGACATTTTTCACTAAATTCAAGTTTAAGTTTTATTAATATTTCTACTAGTCCTGCCAATATGATTTTCAAAATTAGTATTTTACTAATTATATACTGTTATGGAAATGGTTTATATTCAGTCCCTTTTGCTTCATAAAAGGAGACTAAATGACATTACAGATAAGCTCAGGTGACTTGGGGATTGTTTTAAATAATAATCCAAAATCTAGACTTCTATTTAAACTCCCAACACTTCTTTGAGATACTGTAAAAGTAGTTTCCTTATGAGATTTTTGTTTAGACTGGAAATTCAATGAGAAAACCTGGTTGGCAATATTTCAACATTTCTTGCTCTGTTTCGCTTATTATCTGAAAGCACTGAGGGATCAACAATAAAAAAATTGTAGTGAAAATGGGATTTTTCTTTAATATTTTTGAACTTCTTAAAGGTTTGACTCAAGACAAAATTTAAAGAAAAGGTTGAAACTGACTTTGGCATATGTATTTCTCTCTTATTGGGCCACTTGATTGAAAATAAACAAAATAGCAATAAATGCAGAAAGTTGCCTAAATTAAAGTTAATAAACAATTTCAATAAAATGGATAAATAAAATTTAAGTGTAATATAAAATCTTAAAATATATTCTTTGCCAAGTTTTTTTTTAAACATTATAGTTGAGATTCGATATATATTTGTTTGAAATAGTACTACTGGATGTAACATATGCTGATCTCTAAATGACAGACCCCTATGTATACAAAGTTATTGGCAGCATCATTATCTTTAGGAATATTCTTACACACAGAGAAATTATTACACAATATTCTTACACACAGAGAAACTTATAGCATGCTTATAAGTTTCTCTGTGTGTAAGAATATTGTTAGACAGGTAACACTATTTTTAACAACATATTAAAAGTATTTGTTTGAACATGCGATTTCTTCACCCACACAAATATACAAAGACATGCTAAAAGAAATTTTAAAATATCCTTCCACCCTGCTGCTAAGTCGCTTCAGTTGTGTCCGACCCTGTGCACCCATAGATGGCAGCCCACCAGGCTCCCCTGTCCCTGGGGTTCTCCAGGCAAGAACACTAGAGTGGGTTGCCATTTCCTTCTCCAATGCATGAAAGTGAAAAGTGAAAGGGAAGTTGCTCAATGGTGTCCGACTCTTAGCGACCCCATGGACTGCAGCCTACCAGGCTCCTCCATCCATGGGATTTTCCAGGCAAGAGTACTGGAGTGGGGTGCTATCACCTTCTCCACCTTCCACCCTAGATATGGAAAATTTAAAAGACTAAACTGGGAAGAATTTGGAAACAAGATAAACAGCAATATCATGAACAACTACCATCCAAATGAAAGCATACAGGCAGTACAAATCTGCTTTGATTTTGCTCACTTATGCCAAACACCACGCCTGTTCTCCTACCCTGGCCAAAATTGCTTCTCTTTCCCTAGCCTAGCTCCTTTTTAAAATCATGGAATGGTGCTTTGTTGTTGTTCCTAACAATTTTCTTATAGTACTTTTGATTTCTTAAAAGATTTCTATATATTTCACACTTTTAAAAAGAATGCTAGGCAAGCATCATTATTCCCATAGGAGAGTCTCTCATATGGCAGAGAAAATTCTTGACTTCAGTTAAATAATCACACATTTGTGACAAAGTCAGGCTTCGCAAGGAGGTGCCTAGACCTTCCCACTTTCCCCTTGGCTTCAGCTGCTTTGAATAACTATGGTATCTAAATTTTATTGTAGTCTTAACACTCTGACCCTCAATTTCCCCTTTTCAGAAAGCAGTCTGAGCTACTGACAATGTTTCCATAAAGACTTTAAGGAGAAAAGCATCTTGCTTTATTCAAGTTATACTGCACAATAGTTTGGAATATAGGCTGCACAGAATAGAAGAACCAATTATTAAAATCCTGTAATACCAGAGGGCTACAAAAGAATGCATGAAAAGACTCAAACACATGGTAAGAATTCAGCAAATGGTAGGTTTTGTAATTATTTATGTTTTGTTTCCACAATTACTCCTCATGATAAACAATTAAGGTGAAGTCTTGATCTCAAACTTGAAGAAGCTGAGACAGAGTTGAAATAATGTTATGTGAGAGTTCTCAGGTTAACAGTCTTAAAATCTGGGCTCTAAAATTCAAGGGCCAATCTCTTTCATCAATGGAAAAGGGTTTGACCATATGGCAATTGTCCATCCTCTCCGTGATTGAGAATCATTTGGGGAACTTTAAATTTTTTTCACTTCCAGGCTTTAACACAAGCATAGTGTTAGTCGTTTAACCATGTCTGACTCTTTGCAACCCCATGGACTGTAGCCCGCCAGGCTCCTCTGTCCATGGGATTTTCCAGGCAAGAATACTGGAGTGGGTTGCCATCGCCTCTTTCAGGGGATCTTCCCAACCCAGGGATTGATCGAACCCATGTTCCCTGTGTCTCCTGCAGTACAGGTGGATTCTTTATCCACTGAGCCATCACTGAGCATAGGGTGTAGCCAAAGTGTCTGCAGACAGCTTGTTTTTGGACTTCTGGCTTCCAGAACTGTGATGGGATCAATATGCTGTTTTAAATCACTGCATTTGTGCTAACTTGCTACCGGAGACCAAAGAAATTCATCCCCCATTTCGCATTTGGCCTGGGCATAATACATAATAAATAGATATTAGCTATTATCAGTTATCTTTAGGACACCAAGGCATAGATGAATCCTATGTGAATGAAGGGGAAATTCTTTTACTTAAGTGTACTTACAACAGAGACTTTGCCTTTCAATTCTACAGTTGGTTCTGTTAAACAATAACATACGGTGGATTTACAATGTGTCGAGAATTATGCAGAGAGTTGAGAACGCAAAGATAAACACTGTGGTCCTTGCCCTCATAGATTTCTGTGGAGAGAGACACAAAAACATATACTTGGTATTGAAAGTGTTTTGGTAATTTTAATTGCAGAGACAAGCACAACATGTTTTTGGGGAGGAGAGAAAGTTCATCTGACTCAGCTTGAGAGGGAAATGGAATTAGAAAGACATAAAAAGAAATCTTATCAGAGCTGAGACTAATACTTTATCCTTCAAGAGATAGATCACAGGAATGAGTGTCAAAAGGGCTATGTTGAAGTATCTATAAGAATTTTTACATAACATTGACTTTTTCTTTGGTCCATACATTGCTAACTATCTACGCTATTCTAAGAGTATATTTAGAGTGTTGACTCTATTCCAAAGAACCTAATTGCAGTTTTGGCTTTCACTATGAGTTTTTGGCACTGTTCCTTTTCTTTTTATCTTCATGGTCCAAATTCTTGCAATACACCAAACAGATGGATATTTACGAACTAGATTAATGGCTTTCTTGATAAGGATCATGAACACATTTCCCAGTATGAGTTGAGTTTATTCATTCATTCCTAAATATTTATTGAGTCCTACTATGTTTTAGCCAATATAACCTCAGAATATAAGAAAATTTATTATAAATTATGAGGACTAAATAATTAAAGATATCTATTTTTCTGAGGTGAGACTTAAATAAATATTCCATTCTCTGATTAGGATTATGGAAACTAGGATATTCAATAAATTCATAAAGCTAATTATAGACTATTGTACATGAGCACATTTGAAATCTAGTGCCTTGGGTTTCTTACTTTTAACACAAGAGACTTAGGCTAGACAGAAAATAGGTCAATCTTAGAAATGAGAAAAATAAAAATGTGTTACCAGAAAGAAATACAGCTGATTTTTAAGAGCTGCAGGGTCAGCTGGATGTCTAATATATGACACGGAGACATTAGAGGTGGTCATTTACAGAACACACTATGTGTCCTGTAATTCTCTCTAAAATAATGAAGTGAAGGATCAAACAAACTGGAAGGTTGAATTAGCTTGAAAAAACTTATAACCTTACAATGCAGAAGATGTGGTCCATATTTAACAAGAAAATACTTCCAGGAGTAAAAGGAAAATTATTTGCATATATCCCATGGACATGGTGACTTTGTCTCATAATTTATTCACAGAAAGAAGGATCAGCATCAATGACAAGTATAAATTTCAGTTAGTAGATGAGAAGATATGGATGAACCCAATCAAGAAGAGCCCAACCAATAAAATGTATGGACTGGCAACAATCTGATTTCTACCTGCAAACTTATAAAGAATTGATTCCAAAGAGATCAAATATTTAAATACAAAGTATATAGAAAAATGCTAGAGGTCAGTACAGGTGAATTTAAAGAAGAAATCTTTATTTATTTATTTTTTAATTTTATTTTACTTTTAAACTTTACAATATTGTATTAGTTTTGCCCATTATGTTTTAAACATTAAAACTCATGAATGCTTTTAACTACATAAACATTTAAAGTTTTCTTATTTTTCAAAAGGCCAAATATATTTTAAAAAACCATCCAAACATTATTAATCAGAGAAGAAATTAAAGCCAAAATGAGATACCACTGCACCCCCACCAGTATGGCTCACATAAAAATGTCTGATGACAACTATTCAAATGGACACCCAACAGTGTTCTCAGACATTGCCAGTGAGAGTGTAGATTTGGGCACTTACTTTGGAAAAACTCTTTGATAGGGTCCTATATATTTGATCAAACACATATCCTTTGATCCAACAATTTCCTCTGAAGTATATACCCAACAGTGAGGTGTGCAAGGGTGTACCAAAAAAGACATGCATAAGAGTTATAGCAGCGTTATTTTTAACAGCTCCAAACTGGAAACAAAAAACTTCATTAATGTTTATGTATAAATATGTATAATTGTTTTTATCATTTTCAAACGGTACATAGCAATGAAAATGAATGAAAGAAAACTTCATGCAATAGCATGAGCAGATTTCATAAATATAATTACTGACCAAAAGATATCAGACACAAATAGGTTCATATTATATGATTAACTTATGTAAAGTTCAAAACAAGGGCAAGGGGAGGCACTGCATTTAGGAAGAGGGATAAGGGGGTGGAGAGCTTCTGTGGTGCTGCTTGTAGACAATTCTGTGACCTGAATATTGATTACTCAGATGGATTCAGTTTCTGATAATTCATTGAAGTGCACACTTATAATCATAAGTGGACTCTTATCTATGCATATTCAACTCCAATTACATGATTTAAGAGAAAATTCCATAAGGCAAAAATATCACAGGGAATAACATGGCTAGTAACAATTAGTGTTAGGTACTGAATCTTCCCCTAGCTCTATAAAGTTTAAGCTCTAACCCTGGGACTCCATTTGAAGACTGGGGCTTTCAAGAAGTAACTAAGATCAAATGAGATATAAGGGTGGGTTCCTAATCCAATCTGACTGTGGTTCTTAAAAAAAAGGCATATACATCAAAGATGTGTATGCACAGAGGAGCTGCCACATGAAGACATAGGGACAAGTTCTGCGAGCAAAGGAAGGAGGCCTCAGTTCAGTTCAGTTGCTCAGTCTGTCTGACTCTTTGTGACCCTATAGACAGCAGCACGCCAGGCCTCCCTGTCCATCACCAACTCCCGGAGTTTACTCAAACTCATGTCCATGGAGTTGGTGACGCAATCCAGTCATCTCATCCTCTGTTGTCCCCTTCTCCTCCCACCTTCAATCTTTCCCAGCATCAAGGTCTTTTCTTTTTCTTTATTTTATTAAAGAACTGATTTTGAAGAACTGATGACTAAACCACCATGATGTATGTACATATACTTTCTCTATCCATCTATCATTTATCTATCTACCCACCTACCTACCTACTTACTTACCGACCTATCTACTTATCTAGCTACATAAAATGTTAGGAATATGTATGCTTTTTATACCATACTGATATTTTTCTTTTTCTTTAAATCATTTATTTTAATTGGAGTCTAATTACTTTACAGTATTGTAGTGTTTTTTGCCATACGTCGACTGAATCAGCCATGCATGCACATGTATTCCCCATTCAGAACCCCCCTCCCACCTCCCTCCCCGTCCCATCTCCCAGGGTCATCCCAGGCACCATCCCTGAGTACCCTATCTCATGCATCAACCTGGACTGGTGATCCGCTTCATATATGATATTATACATGTTTCAACACTACCCTCTCAAATCATCCCACCCTCACCTTCTCCTACAGAGTTGAAAAGACCATTCTTTACATCTGTGTCTCTTTTGCTGTCTCGCATATAGGGTCATTGTTACCATCTTTCTAAATTCCATATATATGTGTTACTATATTGTATTGGTGTTTTTCTTTCTGACTTACGTCACTCTATATAATAGGTTCCAGTTTCATCCACCTCATTAGAACTGATTCAAATGCATTTTTTTTAAAGACTGAGTAATATTTCATTGTCTTTTCAAATGAGTCAGCTCTTTGCATCAGGTGGCCAAAGTATTGGAGTTTCAGCTTCAACATCAGTTCTTCCAATGAATATTCAGGACTGATTTCCTTTAGGATGGATTGGTTGGATCTCCTTGCAGTCCAGAGGACTCTCAAAAGTCTTCTCCAACACCATAGCTCAAAAGCATCAGTTCTTCAGTACTCAGCTTTCTTTATAGTCCAACTCTCACATCCATACATGACTACTGGAAAAACCATAGATTTGAATAGACGGACCTTTTTTGGCAAAATAATATCTCTGCCAACATCTTCACCTTGGACTTTTAACTTCCATAATGATGAGAAAATAAAATTTCTGTTGTTTAAGTCACCCAGTCTTTGGTATTTTGTTATGACAGCCTTCAGTTCAGATCAGTCCCTCAGTCATGTCCGACTCTCTGCAACCCCATGAATTGCAGCATGCCAGGCCTCCCTGTCCGTCACCAACTCCTGGATTCACCCAAACCCATGTCCATTGAGTCGGTGATGCTATCCAGCCATCTCATCCTCCGTCGTCCCCTTCTCCTCCTGCCCCCAATCCCTCCCAGCATCAGGGTCTTTTCCAGTAAGTCAACTCTTCGCATGAGGTGGCCAAAGTATTGAAGTTTCAGCTTCAGCATCAGTCCTTCCAATGAACACCCTGGACTGATCTCCTTTAGAAGGACTAGTTGGATCTCCTTGTAGTCCAAGCGACTCTAAATTCTTCCGTGCTCAGCTTTCTTTAAAGTCCAACTCTCACATCCATACATGACCACTGGAAAAACCATAGCCCTGACTAGATGGACCTTTGTTGGCAAAGTAATGCCTCTGCTTTAGGAAACTAGTTAAATGACCAGAGGAAAAAATACCAGTATGGTATAAAAAGTATGCATATTCCTAACATTTTATGTAGATAGATAAGTAAATAGGTAGGTAGGTAAGTAGGTAGGTAGGTGGGTAGATAGATAAATGATAGATGGATAGAGAAAGTATATGTACATACATCATGGTGGTTTAGTTACTAAGTTGTGTCTGGCTCTTGTGACACCATGGATTCTAGCTGACCAGGCTCCTATTGTCCATGGGAGTCTCTAGGCAAGAATACTGGAGTGAGTTGCCAATTCCCTTCTCCAGGGGATCTTCCCAACCCAGGGATCAAACCCAGGTCTCCAGCATTGCAGGTGGATTTTTTTTACTGACTGAGTCACCAGGGAAGCCCACATATTCCTAATATTTTAGGCCGATAGATAAGTAGATAGGTAAGTAAGTAGGTAGGTAGGTAGGTAGATAGATGACAGATGGATAGAGACAAAATATAAATATATATACACAACATATATATATATATATATGATATATATAATAAATATAAACAATAACAACTGAAATAGACAACATTAGTTAAGGATATTATTCCTAAGAGAAGAAACTATATTTAATGATGGTAATAATAAACACAACCAAACAACTTGAAAAAAGGCACTTTTCCAAGCTATAAACAAAGGAGTTTGTACCTTCACTCTCACAAGATCCCTAGAGAGCATGTATTATTTTCACCCCTACTTTATGAGACTCAGAGGAGTTAACTAAGATTCCCTATTTCCTGGAGAAGGGAATGGCAACCCACTGCAGTATTCTTGCCTGGAGAATCCCATGGACAGAGGAGCCTGGTGGCTATACAGTCCATGGGTTCACAAAGAGTGGGACATGACTGAGTGACTAACACTTGCACTTTTTCCCTATCTACTCAGTGGTGAAGTGGGGATTCCAGCCGAAGCTGCCTGACTCCAAAGTTGTGCTGTTGACCACTTGTGTTACACCACATGTATAAATACAAACAATGAAATGTCATTTTTCACTTATCAGCTATTATAAAGATTAAAACGCACAGATACGAGACAGCAAAAGAGACACTGATGTATAGAACAGTCTTATGGACTCTGTGGGAGAGGGAGAGGGTGGGAAGATTTGGGAGAATGGCAATGAAACATATAAAATATCATGTAGGAAACGAGTTGCCAGTCCAGGTTCGATGCATGATGCTGGATGCTTGGGGCTGGTGCACTGGGACGGCCCAGAGGGATGGTATGGGGAGGGAGGAGGGAGGAGGGTTCGGGATGGGGAACACATGTATACCTGTGGCGGATTCATTTTGATATTTGGCAAAACTAATACAATTATGTAAAGTTTAAAAATAAAATAAAATTGGAAGAATAAAAAAAGAAAAAAAAATAAATAAATAAAACGCACAGATAATACCCAGAGTTCACATCCTAAAGCACTTTCAGCAGGAATATAAATTGATATGAACCTTTAAAAGAGGGTAATTTAACAATTTCTGTGAAGTCCTTTTTTAAATCAGGTAAACAAGAAACAATGTAAGGATAGGATATTTATCCCAATGTTATACCAATAATAAAACTGTGACACTATGTAAATATCCATCAAAAGAGAAGTGGGCAAATAAATTTGATATGTACATTAAAAGAATCCCTTGTACCTATTAAACATGATGCAATTGATCTATATTTATCAATAAGAAAAATATGACTTGCTGTTTTTGTACTATATTTTTATTCATATGTTTCTTCTAGTGTAGGCATTGTACCTTCTTTTTTATCTTTTTCTTTTTACAAAATCACTACGAAAACTTTAAAAAACAGCAAAAGTTGAGTTTGCATAATAAGGTAACTAGTTATTCATCCATTCATTCATTCAAGATATATTTACTGAATCTGCACTGTGTGCAAAACCTTTTCCAGGTTTTGAGGACATAGTTCTTGGGGGAAAAAAATACCCTCATGGAACTTGGATCACCAAAGATATTCATTAGTATCTGACAACAATTTAGGTAATTCTTTATGCAGAAAAAAGTAGTTTTAGGGATTGGGCAAAAAGGATATTTGAAGTTCTTTCCACCTCCGAGTGTCTCTGAATCTGTGATTTAAAGAAGGACATGATTTCAAGTGTTAAATGTCTTTTCTGCTCAGTGAAATTCCCAGGAAATTTATTTATTGAGAAAAGAAATTGAGCTATGGTTTCACTATGGAGTTATAGCTTAAAAATGTATTTTTAAGATGATCAAAGCTCTATAACTAACTCAACCATTAAAATGATAGATATGTAACCAGGACTATGTAAGCATATATGATATTCTTTTTTTCCAAAGTGACCTAGAGAGAGAAAGTTGCTAGGTAATAAGAGAAATAAGTCATGGGACATAATTCATCTTTTAGAAACAGCTAAGTAAATCTTAGTTTAGAATTATAATAAATAATAGGGTAGTTGTAATGTCAGGAAATTAACCAGTATTCACAAGTTTCTTTGGCATTGATTTATTACCTTAACCTTAATTCCTATTTCTTTCATTTTTTTATTTCCATTTTTAAAGCTTTGATTTGTTAATGGAAGAACAAGTCTGAGTTCTTAATAGGTTAAATAATAGCCAGTTTTCAGAGTTCCTTAAAATCTTTTAATATTATTTTAACAGATGGATTTCCATTAAAATATTGATGTGTGCTCAGCTGCTCAGTCATGTCTCTTTCCAATCAAATGGACTGTAGCCCGCCAGGGTCCTCTGACCATGGAATTCTCCAGGCAAGAATACTGGAGTGGGTTGCCACTTCCTTCTCCAGGGGATCTTCCCCACCCAGGAATGGAACCCATACCTCTTAAGTCTCCTGCATTGGCAGGTGGATTCTTTACCACTAGTGCCACTTGGGAAGCTCATTCAAGATTGATATGGCAACTGAAATACTGAGATTACAGCTAATGTCTACAATAAACGACATAACATTATGTCAAGAAATATTATAAAACTAATGAATGAGTAGAGTTATAATAGTTGTTTTTAGATCTTTGATGATGTACAGCTGAGTGGGAAGAGAAAGTTGTACAGCCTATTTCATGTGATCTTTAATTTTTAATTAATCAAATAATGGGAAAAAATCTATGTATGCACAGGCATCTGTGTGTATCCACTATACTATATGTGTGTGTGTGTGCATGTGTGTGTATGAATGTAGAAAAAAGAAATACACGTAAGGTTGCTAACAACTATCACCTCACAGAAATGAATTCCGGGAGAAAAGAAACTGGAGTGATGGAGGGCTGGGGCTGAAAGAGAATTGAAGAAAACAAAAAGCATTCTCAGGGGGAAATGTGTGATAGTAACCCAGTTCTGCTAAATCATTCACATTCTTACATAAACTTACAGGTATGTTACAGGTACAGCACAGATTTGCTGAGATATCTGATAATATTTTCTTTCTGACACATATTTCAATGTCTTCTCTGTTTTGTAGTAGAAATGTGTTATTTATATAATGTGAAGAATACCTATGACCCATTCCAGTGTGGAAAACAAAAATGCTTGTTCTTAGTATATGAAGATGAAACATTTCTGTTACTATTAATAGTTTATCATATTAGTCTATAATATAGACTTACTATAGCATTTACTTGGGTTTTCTAGTTTCTTGAGATGATCATAATAATTGATCATTTTCTTTGCTATTTTTCTCCTTTTATTTCTATTTCTTCTCTTGCTGTAATGGTTAGGACATGCAACCCCACCACTAAGTGCCTTTGAGGATAGCAGTCCTGCTTAGCTTGCCCACTTTGAATGGGGAAGCTTTAGGAGCACATAGCTCTTAAATTTGGCTTGAGATAAATCTGTTATGTCAAGGAAGTAGTCTTTTATTTATAATAGAGTTGTCCAGGATGAATGTTGTATTTTAACCATTATTATATATTTTTACTTTGGTATATTAGCAGGTTTCCAAATATTAAATAATTGTGACATTTCCAGAAAAAAACACACATTAACTAGGATTATATTTTTAAATGTACTGCCGAACTGTTCTTACTTAAATTTGATTTAGGGTTTATGCAAAAGTGAGATTGACTAGTTCATTACAACCTTTGGCATATTAAAAATATCAGTGTTGGTGATTTACTCTACAAAGTAACGCAAATAAACGGCACGATCATTTTCTGCAATGCCTGTTCTCCTAAACAAATGGGATGAACTCATCCATTGTTTTGCTCATCTGAATGCATGACTCTGGAGTTGCTAGTACCCTCTGACATAGTTGTATTTTCCTTGACATTTCATTAATGTGATGCAGATTAATGCTACTGATATAATGTTCAAAATATGTCACTTTTAAAAGCAATTAAATACAGAGGAGCATTTTAATATTTTGAGTCATTTGAATGTTTTCAACTTCCTGTAGATGGGAAAAGAGTCTAAAAAAGAGGGGTTATATGTATATATATTAATATAATTGATTCACTTTGCTGTATACCTGAAATTAACACCACATTGTAAATCAACTACACCACAATAAAGTTTTTTTAAATAAATAAAAAAAGTATTTTATAATTGTAATATATAGTGGAACCATATATAACTTTGTTCTATATTTGTCAAGTCTCCTATAAATGTGTTATCATACTTCCATAATTTAAAAAATAAAGAAAATTCAAAAAATATTTTAGGGGTGCAAGAGAGTGGGAAAAGTATAAACTGTAGATTGAGTAAATAAAACCATGTCAAATAGCCCTGCTAAAGAGCAAATAGAGCTAAGACAGAGACAGAGATTTCAGATTATAACTTTAATGTCACTTCAATCAAAATGGGCTATTTTGAAAGTTTCTCATTTATAATTCTCCACTGTCAGCAAAAGTTTGAAGTACAGATTGTGCAGAGGTTTTCTTTATGGAGAAAATAGATTATATAAAGTAGCTTTAGTCTAAGAACATAATGTTTAGCAATGTATTATAAGATAAAATTATAATCTTTAACAAAAAAGTAAAATTCTATGCCTTTGTTTTCAGACTGAGTGTGAATATCAACATAGGAATTTGATTAGGTCAGTACCCTAAAGAGGGTAGAATACACTCTATTTAGTCTAGGCCACCTGAAATATTAGACCCTGATCATTTGAAATGGAGATTTTATTTAATAAAACTCATTTTACAGTAGCTATTTGCATATACCTTCAGATTCTTCTATGCAAAGAACTCAGATACATTAAGTAGACACATTTCAAATTAAGAAAAAGAAAGGAGCTTTATTTTGTTGAAGTTGATGTTTAGAGATATTGATTTAAAATACATTTAAATTACTCTCCTTCATTAATTTATTTCTAATGCTCACATGGGGCTAATGAAAAGGTCTCAGAATTGAGTGGTCTCCTCTTATCAAAGTTTTTTTCTGTTCAGTCCCATAGATGAAACATCAGGTTGCCTATGACTCCCAATTTTTTAATCTCACAACCTCACCTTTTCCCCTGCCCTTTACCCATACTATTCCCATCTACCATTTTTTAAAAATTGCCAGTTGAATGTCTCATATCAAATGTAAAACGCCAAAATGCAACTTCAATATGATTAATTACTCTCAACGTATGATTCTTCCAATAAATAACACTAAATTTTATTCCCTGATCTTCTGCACTTCTTTCCATATTTACCACAAAATGAAGTAACTTCAATTATACCTCTAAATGTTTCTCTAATATACTCACATTTCTCCATCTCAACACTCATCCAAATTGCTATCAGCTTTTATTTGGACTAGTGCAGTATCAGTTATTTAGCATAGTCAATGAAGCAGAAAGAGATGTTTTTCTGGAATTCTCTTGCTTTTTGTATGATCCAGTTGATAGTGGCAATTTGATCTCTAGTTCCTCTGCCTTTTCTAAATCCAGCTTGAACATCTGGAAGTTCTCTGTTCACACATTGTTGAAGACTAGCTTGGAGAAGTTTGAGCATTACTTTGCTAGCATGTGAGATGACTGCAATTGTGCAGTAGTTTGAGCATTCTTTGGCATTTCCTTTTCTTTGTAATTGGAGTAAAAACTGACCTTTTCCAGTCCTGTGGCCACTGCTGAGTGTTCCATATTTACTTGCATACTGAGTGCAGCGTTTTCACAGCATCATCTTTTAGGATTTGAAATAGCTCAGATGGAATTCCATCACTGCCACTAGTGAGGTGAGGTAGCAACTTATATATAGGCTGCCTTCCTTCTCAAAGTGGTCACCATTTATCCCTCTCAAATGTGTATTCATTCCCTGGTTTCTGTATCAGGGCAACCAGGTTTGTTGTTTACATTTTACTTATCACAATTTATAATACAGTATTTATATATTACTTATTTATCTGTTTTACATAGTTTGTTCAGTATAAGCAAACCAAAATTTAAAACAAACTGGAGAAGCAGATGAAAGTCTTCGTTTAGAAATAAGGAATTAAGTATATCTTTTAATGTAATCTTTAGTCTGTGCGTATAATTCTGTTTGTAAGTGCCTTAAAAACTATAAGTACAATGGTAAAAAGTTATATGCAACACATAATTATTTATACCTATGCAAATTTATGCTAGGTAAAAAAAAAACATCATTTCAAACATATATTAACACATGTTTTATAAAATATCAAGCACAGGATAAAATGAGTTCTAGCATGGACGGAGGAGCCTGGTGGGCTGCAGTCCATGGGGTTGCTAAGAGTTGGACATGACTGAGCGACTTCACTTTCACTTTTCACTTTCATGCATTGGAGAAGGAAATGGAAACCAACTCCAGTATTCTTGCCTAGAGAATCCCAGGGATAGAGGAGCCTGGTGGACTGCCGTCTATGGGGTTACACAGAGTCGGACACGACTGAAGCGACGCAGCAGCAGCAGCAGCAGCATTGAAATAAATTTCCACATTAATGTCTTGTTGCTTAACAGAATGAAAGAGAAAATTGATGTTTCACTAACATAAAATACAATCATAAGTGTTTCTCTTTCTGTGTGACTAGATTTTATCTTAATTAGTTCTATTCTGTTAGGCACATCAAAAATGCCTTTTCTCTGTTCAGAAGAAATAAAATATTTCATCAGATTTATTTTGTCTTATCTGTAATAATCATATCTCACAGAAGGAGTGCAAATAAAATACAACATATTATTGTCATATTCACTAAAAATTTCTCTACTCTTTCTAAAAAACAATAAAATACTAGTAATCAAGTGAAGTTTTATTGATGGATGGCATAAAGATAAAGAGAAACCAAATCTGAAGTGTTCAACACTATGAGTTTTCATAATGTGAAATTTACAAAGCAAGAAATTTTGAAAAATAGCACATTCCCATCAGATAGGTAGCTTTATCATCTATACTTCCAGTCCCCTTCCAAAGAAACATTACCTTTACTTATATATCACCATTAATTTGTTTTATCTGATTCTGAGATTTATATAAATGGAATCATGCAGAATGACATCTTCTGCCTTTAGCTGCTTTCTCTTAGTATTATGTTTATGACATTTACCCATGTTTTTTATAGTTTTAATATCTTAACTTCCATTATCACTGAATATTATACTGTACAAATATACCACAAATTACTTATGCATTATACACCTGATGGACACGAGGAGCATGCCCATCTTTTGCCTCTTATAAGTAGTGGTGCTTTAAATCTTGTTCCGTATCATTTCTGATGTCTGCAAGTTAGAATGTCTACTGGTTACACACCTAAGAGTGGAAATGTAGGTTCCAAAGGTACCACAGTGATACTGCCAGTTTTCAAAATTGAGTATGTCTGCTCACATTCTGATTATCCATGCATTAATCCGAATCACATTAATGAAATGTCAACAATGTCAAAGGTTACTAACTACTCCAGAGTCCTGCGTTCATGTAAGCAAAACGATGAATCAGTTCATCCAGTTTATTAAAGAAAATCAGGCAATTCAGAAAAGGATTATACTATTTGCTTTCCTTTGTGTCGAGTAAATCACAAACACTGATATTTTTAATATGCCAAAGTTTACAATGAAACAGTCAGTCTCACCTGTGTACAATTCTTAAATCAAATGTAAATAAGAACGGTTCGGTAATACATTAAAATATAATCCAAGATAATGTGCGTTAGTTCTGGAAATGTTGCAACTATTTAACATTTGAAAAACTGCTAATATGTTAATAGACCAAAGTATAAAATCTGATAATGGTTAAAAAACAACATTCATACTGGATAACTTTCTCAAGAAATTTATCCCAAACCATCATCTGAGCATTTAACATCTATATTCTCCTGAAGCCTTCCCATTCAAGTTGGGCAAGCTAAGCAGGACTGCTATCCTCACTATAACTTAACAGTAGTAGTGCTGTTGCATATCCTATCCATTACACATCTCCTTTATCGGTGTTGTTAAGTCACTAAGTCATGTCTGACTCTGCTACTCCACTGACTGCAGCCCACCAGCCTCCTCTGTCTGTGAGATTTCCCAGGCAAGGGTATCGGAGCAGGTTGGCATTTCCTTCTCCAGGGAATCTTCCCAACCCAGGGATTGAACCCAAGTCTCCTGTTTGGCAGGCGGATTCTTTAGCACCAAGCCACCTGGGAAGCCCCACACATCTACTTAAACACTACTTAATCTTCAAATAAGGACAATAAAGGTCATACATGGGACTTCCGTGTTGGTCCTGTGGTTAAGAACCCATCTTACAATACAGGGATGTGGGTCCAATCCCTGGTGGGAGAAATAAGATTCCGCATGCTAGGAAGCAACTAAGCCAATGCATTGCAACTACTGAGTCCATGTTCTGAAGCCCGTGCACCACCACTGAAGAGAAGCCTGCATGCCACCACAAAGAGCCCGTGTGTGGCAAATAACATCCAATGCAGCCAAAAAGAAATTTTATATATATATATATATATATATATATATATTTTAAGAAGATCATACTTGTGCCTCATATGATACAACTATTCTGCATATGACTGAAACATACTAAATCCCTCTGCTACCAAATGTGAATGCCATGGCCTGGAGTAATATACAACTCTTCTTGATGTTCTATAATTTAAAAGTGAATGTGTGTGTGTGTGTGTGTGTGTGTGTGTGTGTGTGTGTGTTCAGTTGTGTCTGATGCTTTGCAAGTCCATGGACTATAGCCAGCCAGGTTCCTTTGTCCCTGGAATTTTCCAGGCAAGAGTACTGGAATGGGTTGCAAATTTCTTTCACCATGGATAACTTAAATAGTGCGATGTAAAGTTAACAGTTCTTAAATAGAATTATACAGATTAATACATCTTATGTTACATATTAAGAGGACAAGAGTGGAAACAAAACAAAGGCCTTTGCTTATTGCACACAGACACAAACACACTTAAAATAAAATAGGGAAGAAATACTCTTGGCAATTACAGTCCCTGTTTTTGTAACTGGTCTTGTGGTCACAGCTGATATGTACAACAACCTTCTTCCACTACCGATTCTGTGTTCCCTTTGCCATGAACAAATACCTCATCTAGTTGTGGTTCTTTCCATATTTTCTGGTTATCTTTCCATCATCAATTTCTAATGTAATTGTTCTGTAGTCAGAGAATATACTGAATGATTTAAATCGTTTGAAATTTCTTAAGTCTTGCTTAAGAAGGGCTTCCCTAGTGTCTCAGACAGTAAAGTGTCTGCCTGCAATGTGGGAGACCCGGGTTCAATGCCTGGGTCGGGAAGATCCCCTGGAGAAGGAAATGGCAACCCACTCCAGAATTCTTGCCTAGAGAATTTCCATGGACTGAGGAGCCTGGTAGGCTACAGACCATGGGGTCGCAAAGAGTCAGACATGACCGAGTGACTTCACTTTCTTTCTTTTCTTTCTTTCTTAAGTCTTGCTTTACTTTCCAGTAAATGTTCAGTTTTAGTTTATGTCCCATGGGCACTTGAAAACAAGGCATATTCTGTCATTGTTGGGTTTGGTGTTATATTTATGTCAGTTCAGTCAGGTGTGTTAATCATATAGCTCAGACAATATATTTTTATCTTTCTCTGTTGGTTATATCAGTTACTGAGAGAGGTAGGTTAAACGTTTCTCATATTGATTACATGCATGCTGTACTACATTGCTTCATGTCCAGCTCTTTGTCACCCTGGGGATTGCAGCCCCCCAGGCTCCTCTGTCCATGGGATTCTCCAGGCAAGAATACTGGAGTGGGTTGCCATTCCCTCCTCCAGGGTATCTTCCCAACCCAAGGATTGGGTCTCCTGCATTCTAGGCAGATTCTACCATCTGAGTCACTAGGGAAGCCTGGTGGTTTCTTTGCTTAGCCCTATTATTTCATCATGATCTACTGAACTACAGAAGTCAGTCAGCACACATTTTCCATCAATATTTACACATGAACTTTTATCTAATAATTACAGTTCATTCTTGGACTTTCATAATCAAATTTTCTTTTCTGTGTCAAACATACATATATATTCATGCACTGAGGTCAAATTGATAATTAAAGTTTTAAAGTAATATTTAGATAGCAGATCATGACTCTCCCATACCTTAATCATAGTTCAATATTACACTTTATTTTACAGAGCAAAAGTAAAACACAACATAGAAATACTCAGAGTTATGTGCTTATCAATACTGCCTCATGCATCATCATTCTTAAGGGCATCTTGCCATCATGAATAAGCAATCTTCTGTAATAAAACAATGAAAATTTCTAGGTCATATATTTCAACCTTTTTTCCAATCAATTGATTACACTGGCTTTCATTTAAATATCCATGTTTATGACCTTTGTATTGGCTTAGTTTCATAAACTTACGGACATAATTTCAACTAATGCAGTATCTTTCCTCAACAGAGCCGCATGAGTGATCTTTTCAATGGAATAAGTCATGTTTCTTCATTTACCTGCTTTAAGAACTTCAAGGATTTCCAATTCACTGTCTTTTATGTATCATCCTTTTGATAAATATTTCTTTATTACTTCTTCACAGACTTTTCACATGCTTTCTCCCTCTTCTTTTCCTAGATTCTTCCTACTTTCTTTCTTATGTAAGTCTGGAGCCAGCTTCAGAGTTACCAGACACTCTCTATTCCACTATATTTAAGGTCATCTACAATCCTGGTGGGATGCAAGAACTTGAACATTTCTAAAAGGAAAAGAATAGAAAGTAGAGTTGACATAATCCCCAGATGAAGCCTTAAGCAGTTTTACTTGAAACTCTACCCTGTAACTTCTTACATTTCAATGATGATTCTTGACTATAAGGAATACTGGAAAATGTAATCCTCCAGCTAGGAATTTTGCCACCTTGAAAAAAAAAATACTAGATTTCTAATAAGAGAAAAGTAGATGTATAAACGTTGTTGTTTAGTCACTAACTTGTGTCTGACTTTTTTGTGACCCCACGGACTGTAGCCCGGCAGTCTCTTCTGTCCATGGGATTTCCCAGGCAAGAACACTGGTGTGGGTTATCACTTCTTTCTCCAAGGGATCTACCCACCCAGGGATCAAACCCATGTCTCCTGTGTGTCTTCTGCATTACAGACTGATCCTTCACTGCTGAGCCACTAGGGAAGCCCTTAGATACAGATACAGGATAGGGAAATAATCTCATGCAGGTAAGTCCTGATGACTTTGAATGACATCATTTTAGTTGCAATATAATATATATATATATATGTGTGTGTGTGTGTGTGTGTGTGTGTGTATAATACTATACCTGTGGCAAAAGAGGAATATTTCCTGAGACAATAAGAGCTGAAAGATACTACTGCTTAAAGGAAATTCATTCTATTTTATTTAAAAATTTTTATTACCTGCATTAATGTAATTTAGCATAATTTTGAAGTTATATGTGACTTTAAGCAATGGATTAGTTATTTGTTTAATAATTTTAAGTTATTTTAAAGTATCTCTCTGAACTTAAAATTATGTTTTATGTCTGCAAATAATTTTATGGCTTTAAGTTTTTTCATCATTGTATATTTAAAACTCATTTTTCTAATAACTGTATTATTAAATTTATTTTATTCTTACTTTGATATGATGGGATTCTATCTAATGGTGCTGAAAAAAGTTTACATTTTAAATAATTTCTCCATTTTGCAATGTTTAAGGATCCAACCCTTCATGTCTGTTTTAGAAGATCATTATAATAGGCTCAGTAAAGTATATACTTAGGGTACATTTTTGGCATCACTGGGTACCAAGTAGTACATTTATTTAACTTCTCAGCAGTTCATTGGCATTTTGGTGAAAAGAGGTGATGGAGACTATTTAATTAACCTCAAATATTTCACTGGTATAAGAAACTGAATCATCTTCCAGAATCATTAGCAATTTATAAGCTGAGTATAGTCGCAAATGGTCATAAATTCAATCATGTGTAACCTTTCCAGTAAGTGACACCAGTCAACTGAAATTTATTATAGGGGAAATCACAGACTTTGACATTCACACTAAATACCTAGAGGATTAAGATTCTGCTTTCCAGAAACTCAGATATCAATTTGTAGATAATGTACAAAATTTTAAGATGCAAAAATGATGGATAAGAACTAAGTAGTTTCTCTGAGGGTTATCCAGAAATATGAGAAATTCAATATTTGATAATGCTTCATTTTCTTCAATAGGACAAACTCATACTGTGGGACCCAGAATGATAACTGTGATCGCTGAAAAGTAAGTATCATAAAACTTTGCTGAGTACATTTGGTTTCATGTATAGATAGTCTGGTTGTGAAGCTTACCTAGCAAATTTCCATTAGGTATTCATTGCAGATAACTTGAGAGAGCAATCAAACTTCTTTTTTTTGCATCTCCAGTGGTGGTGTGAGTTTAAAGATATATATCATAAAATGTAATTGATTTTAGAAAGTTGATTACATTATCAATAGCATGGTATAGGGTCTAAATAATTTTAAATGCAGTGCATTTCTTTAATAGTTTGGGAAATTTTGAAAAGTGATGAAGGGGAACTGCTACATGATCAAATCTATAAGATAGCAAGGGAATTCAGTATCAGTTATCTGATGTGAACACTAATATGATCATTTCCACTTGTTAAATTCAGTAGACTGACAGAATTCTTCATTGAGTATAATCCTTCCAATAAATGACACAAGCTAATCATAATTTACAAAGTGGGAACACACTATTTTGACAATCATGTTTAAGCATGTTTTCCATATTTGAGGTTTCACTTAGCATAAACTGCAATCAATATTTTTGGCATGGAATTACTAAGTATTGATATTGATAGAATTTCACATCATATAGCAAAGATTTAAAGTTGCTTTGAAATTAATGATTGCATTCTCATACAGTATCTTATGTTTTATTGAAATAGCTGAATTTTTAAAAGTAATATAAATATAAGTCATAATAGAGTTGGTTCACCTTCAAAATGAACTGAGATTATGTTTTGTTTTTGAGGATGAACCCAAGTACTGTATTTCAGACTCTTATTGATTATGAGGGCTATTCCAATTCTATGGGATTCTTGCTCACAGTAGTAGATATATGGTCATCTGAATTAAATTCACTCATTCCTATCCATTTCAGTTCATTGATTCCTAAGATGTTGATGATTACTCTTGCCATCTCCTGCTTGACCACATCCAGTTTACCTTGATTCATGGACGTAACATTCCAGATCCCTATACTGTTGTTTTTGCTGCATTAGATTTTACTTGCATCACCAGATACATCCACAACAGAGCGTTGTTTCCACTTGGGCCCAGCCGCTTCATTCTTTCTAGAGCTATTAGTACTTGCTCTCTGCTCTTTGTCAGTAGCATATTGGACACCTTCTGATCTGGGGGAACTCATCTTTCAGTGTCATATCTTCTTGTCTTTTTATACAGTTCATGAGATTCTCACAGCAAGTATACTGGGGTGGTTTGCCATTCCCTCCTCCAGTGGATCACATTTTGTCAGAACTCTCCACTATGACCATCTCTTAAAGAGATGAGAATACCAGACCATCTTACCTGTCTCCTGAGAAACCTGTATGCAGGTCAAGAAGCAACAGTTAGAACCCTGTATGGAACAACTGACTGGTTCAGCATTGAGAAAGGAGTACAACAAGGCTGTTCATTGTTACCCTGTTTATTTAACTTTTATACTGAGCACATCATGAGAAAGGCCAGGCTGGATGAGTTACAAGCTGGAATCAAGATTGCCAGGAGAAACATTAACAACCTCAGATATGTGGATGATACCACTGTGTTGGCAGAAAGTGAAGAGGAACTAAAGAACCTCCTGTTGAAGGTGAAGGAGGAGAGTGAAAAAGCCAGCTTAAACCTAAATATTAAAAAAATGATAATAAGATCATGGCATCCAGCCCCATTACTTCATGGCAAATAGAAGGGGAAAAAGTGGAAGCAGTGACAGATTTCCTCTTGTTGGGCTCCTGAAATCACTGAAGATGATGACTGCAGCCATGAAATTGGAAGAGGATTGCTTCTTGGCAAGAAACCTAAGACAAACTTAGACAGTGTGTTAAAAAGCAAAGATGTCACTTTGCCAACAAATGTCCACATAGTTAAGGCTATGGTCTTTTCAGTAGTCATGTACGGTTATGACAGCTGGATCATAAAGAAGGCAGAGCGCCTAAGAATTGATGCTTTTGAATTGTGGTCCTGGAGAAGACTCTTGAAAGTCCCTGGAACAGCAAGGAGATCAAACCAGTCAATCTTAAAGGAAATCAACCCTAAATACTCATTGGAAGGACTGATACTGAAGCTGAAGCTCCAATACTTTGGTCACCTGATGCTGGGAAAGATTAAAGGCAGAAGGAGAAGAGGGCATCAGAGAATAAGATGGTTGGATGGCATCACTGATGCAATGGACATGAACTTGGGCAAATTCTGGGAGATGATGAGGGACAGGGAGGCCTGGCAGGCTTCGGTCCATGGGGTTGTGCAGAATCTGACATGACTGGGTGACTGAACAACAGAGTTGGTTCAAGTTGATATTTTAGACATCAATTTACAGAGAACTTCCATTAGTAACAAAGCCATTGGCAGAACTATAACTAATTTATATGTATATATTCAATTAAATATTATAATTTATATACAGAAATATCATTTTAGTTATGAGCAAGTACATCTGTTGTTCTTTGCCATGTTGCTGTGCTGTGCTCAGTTGTGTTCGACTCTTTGTGACCCCATGGACTGAAGTCCGTCAGGCTCCTCTATCCACGGAATTTTCCAGGCAAGAATGCTGGAGTGGGCTGACATTTCCTTCTTCTCTGTTCTCAGTACAACTAATTCCTCTGGTCTTGGCCAGCACAGTCTGGCCTATGCTGGGCTCTTTAAAATGTGTGTAGTCAGCTCTCAGGTTGACCAGTAGGTCAGCTGGAAGGTGAATGATTTAGATTGGCCTCACATGCATCTCACATATTTCACCACTGACTGTCAGCTGGGTATATCACTTCTTCTCCACATGGTATCTTCTTCCAAAGGGATAGCTTGAGTTATTTACATGGTAAATAAAGGGCTTCAAGAGCAGCAAGCCCCCGTATGCAAGTGCTTTTCAAGTGTTTGTCTGTATCATATTTGATAAAGCAAGTATCAGTGCAAGAGCATAAAAGCAGGGAGGAGAAGTTTGTCTTTTTTAAATTAGCTCCATACCTATCAATACGTTCTTTATTATGTATGACCTCTCAGGAAAATAGATTGAAAACCTTCTATCATTTCTGAATATTTACATAAGGAAGAATAAATAAAATCATAGTGAAAATCATTTTCCTGATTATTTCTTCAGAGTTAAATATTTGTCAATCATACAGTTGATTAGCATCTTTTATCAAATAAAAATAAGATATTCTATATAAATATAGTTTGCTTTACAGTCCTTGATTTAATCTTCCACAATTTTCAATTGAAATACATGTTAATGTAGGAGGAAAACCACAACCTGAATCTGCAGAGAATTTTCATTTAAGCATAAGGTTAATTGAACTAAACAAAAAATCAAACTCAGTGAATAATACATGATATGCATTCAGAATTAGAATAAAACTGTCTTCATGAAAAAAGTTTAGAAGACTATCTTACCCTCTGACAAAATCTACCCCCTTGTTCACACAGGGTTTGCACAAGCCTGAAAATTAAAAGGCATACACTTGCCTAGGCGTTATCTTTGAGATAACAAAGTGCCTCATTTTTGCCTATCACTTCTCTTTCTCCAAGCTTGTCTCTTGTTTGACAACTGTTTGAGAACTGAAAATCTCAGGGGATACTAGGCACAAAGGGAATAGGAGGGAATATAAAAAGCATCCCATAAAAGTAGATTGTGTTTATTCAGATGATTTTCCCCCATTTTCTTATTGGTATAGAACATCTTCATGAGATGCTCTTCATGGAATTTAGATTTAAACATAAGATATTCACTGTCAGCTATTGGGCTGACAAAGTTTCTTGGCCATCACCCAAGTAGGTATAAGGACAACAAGCACTTCCTGATATTAAACACCAGAGTGAAATAGCTGACTCTTTATCTGAGATTGAGTTAACTGTCAAAATCTTGGCTTATGATGAAAAAATCATCCCAAACTAGTCCATCAGATACAGTATACACATGTCCTCCAGGTGGGTCTTTAACACACAGCTATGACTATATAACGGTCTTTGGTGGTCAGTATTTAATCACCAAGCTCCTAAAACTTATAGCCAACGTTTTCCATTATCTAGCTCCATGTATCCTAGATAGCCTGGGATATTACTATTCCTTTTATTAGATACCACTTTCCAAGGACAATAAACCCTTACTGTAATTATTTTTAATGTTATTGTCCTATATTCTTTACACTAGAGTTAAGTGGCTAACTCTCCACCATATTACAGCATTAGAGGATTCTGAAAATGATTACACATGTACCTTTACCAGTACATTGTATGTTTTCCTGTTCCTAATTATTGCGTGGCCAAGAAGTTTGAATGAAAATTTTGACCAACCCAATAACATTCTTCCATTTCAGCTTAAAGACCTCGTTTCATAATATCTTATAAGGCAGATGGAGTGGTAATGAATTCTCTCAGCTTCTGTTTGTCTGAGAAACTGCCTCTCTTCATTTCTGAAGGATGCTCTGTTTGGTCAAGATTTTTTGGTTGGCAGTTCTTTCTTTTGACACTTTGAATATATTGTCCTATTCTCTCTTGGCCTGTAAAGTTTCTGCTAAGCAGTCTATTATCAGTCTTAGAGGAGTTCCTTGTAAGTTACAAGCTTTTATTCTCTTGGTGCTTTTAAGATTTTCTTTTTTGCTTTGAATTTTGGCAGTTTTAGGCTAATGTGTCTTTAGTAAGTTCAGTTCAGTTCAGGTGCTCAGTCCTGTTCAACTCTTTGCGACCCCATGAATCACAGCACGCCAGGCCTCCCTGTCCATCACCAACTCCTGGAGCCTACCAAAACTCATGTCCATTGAGTCGGTGATGCCATCCAACCATCCCATCCTCTGTCATCCCCTTGTTTCTCCTCCTGCCCTCAATCTTTCCCAGCATCAGGGTCTTTCCAAATTAGTCAGCTCTTCACATCAGGTGGCCAAAGTATTGGAGTTTCAGCTTCATCATCAGTCCTTCCAATGAACACCCAGGACTGATCTCCTTTAGGATGGACTGGTTGGATCTCCTTGCAGTCCAAGGGACTCTCAAGAGTCTTCTCCAACACCACAGTTCAAAAGCATCAATTCTTCGGCACTCAGCTTTCTTTATAGTACAACCCTCACATCCAAACATGACTACTGGAAAAAACATAGCCTTGACTATGTAGACCTTTTTTGGCAAAGTAATGTCTCTGCTTTTGAATATGCTATCTAGGTTGGTCATAACTTTCCTTCCAAGGAGTAAGTGTCTTTTATTTTTTATTTATTTATTTTTTTTACCAGCAGGAAAAGTCATTTATGTGGCTTCACTTAGAACTGCATTTCTTCTGAAATTTCTTTTTTTTTTTTTAACATGTAACTATTTTATTGAACAAGCTTGATTTAAGAGGATATAGGCCAATCTTATTCCCTATCGCTATTCTCTTTTAATCTTTCTTTTTTTTCTTCTTTTTTTTTAATATTATTTTATTTTTAAACTTTACATAATTGTATTAGTTTTGCCAAATATCAAAATGAATCTGCCACAGAGGCTGCAATCACCATCTGTAGTGATTTTGGAGCCCAGAAAAATAAAGTCAGCCACTGTTTCCACCGTTTCCCCATCTATTTGCCATGAAGTGATGGGACCGGATGCCATGATATTAGTTTTCTGAATGTTGAGCTTTAAGCCAACTTTTTCACTCTCTCTTTCACTTTCTTCAAGAGGCTCTTTAGTTCTTCTTCACTTTCTGCCATAAGAGTGGTGTCATCTGCATATCTTAGGTTATTGATATTTCTCCGGCAATCTTGATTCCCGCTTGTGCTTCCTCCAGCCCAGTGTTTCTCATGATGTACTCTGCATATGTTAAATAAGCAGGGTGACAATATACAGCCTTGATGTACTCTTTGTCCTATTTGGAACCAGTCTGTTGTTCCATGTCCAGTTCTAACTGTTGCTTCCTGACCTGCATACAGGTTTCTCAAGAGGCAGGTCAAGTAGTCTGGTATTCCCATCTCTTGAAGAATTTTCCACAGTTTATTGTGATTCACACAGTCAAAGGCTTTGGCATAGTCAATAATGCAGAAATAGTTGCTTTTTTTTGAACTCCCCTGCTTTTTTCCATGATCCAGCGGATGTACGCCATTTGATCTCTGGTTCCTCTGCCTTTTCTAAAACCAGATTGAACATCTGGGAGTTCATAGTTCACGTATTGCTGAAGCCTGGCTTGGAGAATTTTGAGCATTACTTTACTAGCATGCAAGATGAGTGCAATTGTGCAGTAGTTTGAGCATATTTTGGCATTGCCTTTCTTAGGGATTGAAATGAAAACTGACCTTTTCCAGTCCTGTGGCCACTGCTGAGTTTTCCAAATTTGCTGGCATATTGAGTGCAGCACTTTCACAACATCATCTTTCAGGATTTGAAATAGCTCCACTGGAATTCCATCACCTCCACTAGCTTTGTTCATAGTGATGCTTCCTAAGGCTCACTTGACTTCACAGTCCAGAATGTCTGGCTCTAGGTGAGTGATCACACCATCATGATTATATGGGTCATGAAGATCTTTTTGTACAGTTCTTCTGTGTATTCTTATCACCTCTTCTTAATATCTTCTGCTTCTGTCAGGTCCATACCATTTATGTCCTTTATTGAGCCCATCTTTGCATGAAATATTCCCTTGGTATCTCTAATTTTCTTGAAGAGATCTCTAGTCTTTCCCATTCTATTATTTTCCTCTATTTCTTTGCATTACTCATTGAGGAAGGCTTTCTTATCTCTCCTTGCTATTCTTTGGAACTCTGCATTCAAATGGGTATACCTTTGCTTTTCTTCTTTGCTTTTTGCTTTTCTTGTTTTCAGAGCTATTAATGTGTCTTAGAGAGAATCTTTTTAAGTTGATTCTACGTGGTGACCTATGAGCTCCATGAACTTGGATATACAAATCACTCCCTAGATTTGGGATGTTCTCAGCCATTATTTTTTAAAGTAAGCTTTTTGAACCCTTCTCCCTCTCTTTTCCTTCTGAAACTCCTGTGTTTCACAGATTGGTCTTCTTTATGTTATCCTATAGAACACACAGGCTTTCTTCACCTTTTAGAAATTTACATTTTTGTATTCTCCTCCAGTTGGATAATTTCAAAGTTTCTATCTTCAATATCACTTAATCTTTTGCCTGAATGAGTCTGCTGCTGCTCTTTATTGCATTTTCATCTCATTCATTTTATTTTTCAGCTCTGGAATATTTACTTGGTTCATTTTATGATTTCTTTTTACAGACACCTCACTTTGTTTTTGTATTGCTTCCCTGGCTTTGTTGAATTATCTTTCTATGTTTTCTTGTAGCTCATTGAGTTTCCTTAAAACAGCTATTTTGAATTCTTTATGTGGTAAATTGGAGATCTCCATGTCTTTGAGTTCAGTTATAGTCCTGTTATCCTGCTAGTCAAGCTCAAGCTTTTTTTTTTTTTTTTTTTAATGCTTTGGCTACAAAATTTACTTTAGAAATTCAAAATATACTCCATCGATATTCCCAGTTTAAAATTAGACAATAATCATTATTGTAACTACTCTTGATATGGTTATTGACCTATTTTTCCCTCCCTGTATACACTCTTTTGGGCTTTGCAATGCAAAATTGTGGTAAAAGGGAGAGGGTAGAAGGAAAATGATCTAACAAGTCTGCAGTACAGAGCTGAAGATGAAAAGCCCTGGGCATCTAGGAAAGGGACAAGAAGAGCTGCCATGTGGGAGTGATGGGAGATGAAGAGCAGAATTTAAGAGTCATTACAGACTCTGCCCCATCATGGTGGTTGAGTAACATGAGTAAATAATTAATTTTTATATCAGAATACTTCCCTGATACTGCATCACATGACCACAACTTTACTAAGATTATATATTGCTGTTCCAAGTTTCTTTATCTTCATGATTATTTTCCTGTAAAGATTAGGAATACATAATCAGGCAACATAATTTTTTAAATATTCATGATGACAGCATCTTTCTTCAAATAAGTTTAATTCCTAAACATATCATTTATAATACTTGAAACTTTTATTAGTTAGAATTTAATATTATACTTAATATTATACTAATTAGATTAATTTTTAAAATCTCCCTATAATTATCACTACAGCTTTCTACATATAATTAATTATGTAACTTTGTATCAAAAACTAAAGCATATTAGCTAGCATATTGTGTATTTCATGATTGAAATTCAGGACAATGCCTAGATAGACAAGAAAACAGTGACCATAAACTCAGACCTTGATCTGAATGTCCTTGTTTTAAAGATTTAAAACCTTAAAATGATACAAATTTCATTTTAGATATTTAATTTCTTTTTTTTGTTGAGTAATAAAATATTCATAAGTAATGTAGCAGAGGTATAGATGAATGTCTTGAAAGAGATAATTCTTTGGAGAATAAGGGTAGTTTACAATATTAATGCCATGAGCAATGAAGACCAAAGGAAGGGAAGAAATATAGCTTGTGTCTTGTGAGTTTCTATGATATTTATTAATATAAACTTGATAGCTGTTCTCAGAGTTTGAAAATGATTTTGATAATTGGCTGTCAATCACATATTATGAATTATATTTCATACTGCTGGTTACTAAAGCTGCATATTAGGAACATTTAAAATCCACATTATTTTGCTACAGCCAGTTGTAGAATATTCAGGCTTAAGACATAGAAATACCTATGTTTTCTCCTAAGTTTCCAGGTATTTTTGAGACTAAATTTTAACTGCTATTAACCTCAGCTCCTAAAAATTGTCTGGCATTTATGAACTAACAGAAATTGTTGAATAAATCAGCAAAATTTAGGAATCATAGTTTTATGTATCTCATCTTTAACTTACTAGATTAGCCAGACATGCAGTAACCAACTCAGTTGTTACCTATGATTGCAGTACATTAAACTGGTCTTTTTGTAAATCCTATACTTTAAAAATGCTACTTCTTGAACTTCTTTACTGACTTACTTTTTCTGTTTCTTCTTCCTGAAGTGAGATGTCTTTTTATGTGTGTGTGCTCAGTCATGTCCGACTCTTTGTGACTCCATGAACTGTAGCCTTCCAAGCTGTCCATGGAATTTTCCAGACAAGAATACTGGAGTGGGAGAACACAGCGCCATTTCCTGCTCCAGGTCTTTTTACAGTTCTTATATGGAGAGAGCATTACTCACCAAATGATTGATCATTCAATCACTTTGGGAGTTTCTTCTTTCAGGCATTAGAAATATTCATATTTGGAGGTTATAGGTATAAATTTAGTGGCCAAAGATATGCAAAAGAGTTTGTATGTTATATAGTTAATGGGAAGTTGCTGTATAGCAAGGAGCTCAGACTGGTGCTCTGTGACAACCTAGAGGGGTGAGATGAGGTGCAAGGCGGGAGGGAGGTTCAAGAGGGAGGGGATATGTGCATACCTATGGTTGATTCATGTTGATGTACGGTAGAAATAAACACAACTTTGTAAAGCAATTATCTTTCAATTAAAACTAAATTTAAAGAAATAAAGAGACAGAGATAAAAAAGAATATTTATGTTAATGGAATAGCATTAAGATGTTCTTTGACCACAGCACATATGGCACCCAAGTATCTGCCATTCATCCACCACCACCCCATAAATAGTTCCTTGGGGTTCATAGATGCACAAAAACCATAGCAGATAAATGAAGACAGGATGTGTTATTTGTAAAATTTTGTTTCCTAAGCCCACTGAAGATTCCTAATGAATGAGGCTATGACATATGAATATTATACCAGACACAGTCTAGAACTCATATTGATTAGTCAGTTTTTCTCCCATTTTCCCTTCACAAGATTTCTCAGATCCACTTACACTAATGCTGAGGAAAGGCAGTCTGTTGAAGGGCAATATAATTGATAATGACAACCACTACCTCCAGCTCATAGACCAGAGGACGTCTGGGTGCCTATCCCAGGGTGTCTGGTGTTGAAGTGATAGGAGGCAGCCCTTAGTATATTCTCCTCCATGTGCTGGGCTGTTCTTAGTTGCTCAGTCATGTCCGATTCTTTGAGACCCCATGAACTGTAGTCCACCAGACTCCTCTGACCATGGGGATTCTCCAAGCAAGAATACTGGAGTGGGTTGCCATGCCCTCCTCCAGGGGATCTTTCTAACCCAGGGATCAAACCCAGGTCTCCCATATTACAGGCAGATTCTTTACCATCTGAACCACCAGGGTAGCCCAAGAATACTAGAGTGGATAGCCTACCCCTTCTCCAGGGGAACTTCCTGAACCCAGAAATCGAACCAGGGTCTCCTGTATTGCAGGCAGATTCCTTACCAGCTGAGATACCAGGGAAGCCCCTTCTCCATAACCCAAGCCAAATTGGTTTCCCTAAAGACAACTGCAAAACTTCCTAGCCTTATTCAGCTTTCTCTCTCAGTTTACAGTTTATATAAGAGCTCATGCCATCTCTTCAAAACATATATCCACAAAGTGTTACCATCCTGGTCATTATTTTCTGATAATTTCTCATAATAATAAAAATGAAATTTAAAAGTTGTTAGCATTCCCTATATGATGTGACCCTGGGTAACCCTTTTAAAATATACTTCCTCCTTACCAGTGAAGATATATTTCTTCACTGGTAACCTGTGTTCAAGTCATATAGAATTCTTTCTGTATCTGAAACAAACAAGCAAGAAAGAAGAGAATTTCATGAAATGAAGTTTAGCAAGAAAAAAAGTACCAACCTAGAATTCTGTACTCTGCAAAGCTATCCTTCAAAAGTGAAGTAGAAATAAAGACTTCTCTATACACTTTAAAAGAATAATTAATTATACTATGAACAACTCTATGATCATAGATTAGATAATCTACATGACATGGGCCAATTTCTTGAAAATACAGCTGCCAAAACTTATACAAGAAGAAACAGACAACCTGAATAGGCCTCTGTTTATAAATAAAATAAATTCAATCAATAACTAATAAACTTCCCAAAGAGAAAGAATCAGTTACAAACGAGTTCACTGATGAACTCTATCAAACATTTAAGAAAGAAATTATATCAATTTTCTACAGTTTATTTCAGAGGACAGAAGCAAAGGGAATACTAACTCATTGTATAAGACCAGCATTGCCCTAATACCAAAACTGGACAAAGACATTATAAGAAAAGAAAATTTCAGATGAAAATCTTCCATGAACATAGATGTGGAAATCCCCTACAAAATATTAGAAAATTGGATCTTTAAAAGATTAAAAAGAATTATATACCACAATTAAGTGGGATGTACCCCAGATCTGCAAGGCAAGGTTCAACATTCAAAAATCTATTAGTGTAATACATCATATTAACAGGCTAAAAAGAAAAATTACTTTATAATTTCAATAGATGGAGAAAAAGCTTTTGACAAGATCCAACACTCTTTCATGATAAAATTCTCTGTCAATGAGGAAAATAGGGAAACCTCTTCAATTTGATAAAAAAAAAAAAAAGTTTCCCATTAAGATCCAAATCAGGCAATGATGTCCCCTCTCACTATTTTTCAGCATTGTATTGCTAACACCGGTTAATGCAGCAAAACAAGAAAATAAATGAATACAGAAGGGAAAGAAATACATAATTTTGTCTTTTCAGATGACATGATCATATATGTAGAAAATCTAAAAAAAAAAAAAAAAAACCATCTAAGACTCCTGGGCATACTGCTATATTTAAAATGGATAATCAACAAGAACCTACTGTATATCACAGGGAACTCTGCTTGAAGTTATGTGGCAGTCTAGATGGGAGGGGAGTTTGGGGCAGGATAGATACATGTATATGTATGGCTGAGTCCCTTTGTTATCCACCTGAAACTATCACAACATTGCTAAATGGCTATATTCCAACATAAAGTAATAAATTTTTTAAAAAGACTACTTGAACTAGTAGTTATAGCAAGGTTTCAGGGTAAAAGGTTAATATACAAAAGTCAATTGCTTTCCTACATAGCAAAGAACAAGTGGAATTTGAAATAAAAACATAATAACATTTATATTAGCATCCTTAAAAGTTAAATTCCTAGGTATAACTCTAGCAGAACATGTACAAGGTCTACACAAAGAAAATTACAAACCTCTGATAAATGAAATCAGAAAAGAGCTATATAAATGAAGAGGTATGTCATGTTGATAAATAGAAATATTGTCAGGATGCCAGTTCTTCCCAACTTGATCTATAGATTCAGCTATCCCAATCAAAATTCCAGCAAGTTAGTTCATGGATATTAACAAACTGATTCTACAGTTGATACAGAGATGAAAAAGACCAAGATTGGCCAACACAATATTGAAGATAAGAAAGTTGGAGGACTGACACTACCAGATTTCAAAATTTACTATAAACCTTCAGAAGTTAAAGAGGTAAGATACTGATGGCACAGTGTGCCACAGATACCAGGTGGCACAGTGGTAAAGAATCTGCCAGTCAATGCAGGAGATGCCACAGACACAGGTTAGATCCCTGGGTTGGGAAGATGCCCTAGAGAAGGAAATGGCAACCCAATCCAGTAGTTTTGCCTGAAAAATGCAATGGACAGAGGAGCCTGGTGGGCTGCAGTCCATGGGGTTGCAAAGAATTGGACATGACTGAGCACACAATGGCACCCAACTCCAGTCCTCTTGCCTGGAAAATCCCATGGACGGAGGAGTCTGGTGGGTTGCAGTCCATGGGGTCACTAAGAGTCAGACATGACTGAGCGACTTCACTTTTACTTTTCACTTTCATGCATTGGAGGAGGAAATGGCAACCCACTCCAGTGTTCTTGCCTGGAAAATCCCATGGACGGAGGAGCTTGGTGGGCTGCCGTCTATGGGGTTGCACAGAGTCGGACACGACTGAAGTGACTTAGCAGCAGCAGCAGCAGAGCACACATACACATAACACAGAATACCCAGAAAGCATTTTCTCTAAATATAGTCAACTAGTCATGATCAAAGGAGTAAAGGCAATAAAATACAACAAATGATACCAGAACAACTGGACATTCATCCACATTAAAAAAAAAAAAATAAAAGTCTAGGTACATATATTGGAGTTTTAACAAAAATTAACTTAAAATGGGTCATAAACTTAAAGGTAAAATGTGCAAAACAATAAAATTCTCAGATGATTACATAAGAGAAAACCCAGAATGAAGTACGGGTTTGGCAAGGAATTTTTAGATAAAACATCAAAGGCACAGTACAAAAAATAATTGAGAAGCTGGACTTTGTTAAAATTAAAGCTGTCTTTTGTTCTGAAAAAGATAGTATTAGGTGATTGAGAAGACAAGCCACAGACGAGGAGGATATATTTGCCAAAGACTCGTCTGATAAAAATAGTGTTATGGGGGGTGAGATGAACAGAGACGACTGGGATTTAAACAGTACTATGTATAAAATACATAGGGACTTCCCTTGTAGCTTAGTTGGTAAACAATCTGCCTGCAATGCAGGAGACCAGGATTCAATTCCTGGGTTGGGAAGATCCCCTGGAGAAGGAAACCCACTCCAGTACTTGCCTGGAGAATCCCACGGACAGAGTCTGGCAGGCTACAGTTCATGGGGTCGCAAGAGTCAGACAAGACTCAGCGACTAAATCACCACCATTGTGTATAAAATAGATAACCTAATGAGCACCTGGACTTCCCAGGTGGCTCAGTGGTAAAGAATCTGTCACCTGCCAAGCATGAGACATGGATTTGATCCCTGGGGTGGGAGGATCCCCTGGAGAAGGAAATGGAAACCCACCCAGTATTCTTGCCTGGGATATTCCATGGACAGAGGAGCCTTGTGGGCTACATTCCATTGGGTTGCAGAGTCAGACATGACTTGAGACTAAACAATAATGATAAGAACCTACTGTACAGGGAAATCTACTCAGTGATCTGTGACCTAAATGGGAAGGAAATCTTAAAAATATGGGTATATATGTACATACATGTATAATGGATTTACTTTGCTGTATGGCAGAAACTAACATAACATTGTAAAGCAACTATATTCCCATAAAAATCAATTTTTAAAAATAAAATAAAAAACATTATTTGGAAGAAACATTCATAGGCATCACTTGATTGCCAAAAAGTGTCTCTATACAAAATATGCAAAGAATTGTTAAAGTAGAAAATAAGAAAATAACCACCCATTTTGAAAAATGGACCAAAGACATTGAAATACCTTGCCAGAAAAGATGGCAAATGAGCATTTAAAAAGATACTTCATATTATGTCATCAGGAAAATGCAAAACAATAAGATATTACCTATATACATAGGACGCATGCACCTATTAATCAGAATGGCCAAAATTCAGAACAATGACAACACCAAATTGTAGCAAGTATGTAGAGGGACAGGAGTTCTCATTCATTGTTTGTGGGAATGCAAAAATGGTTCAGCCACATTGGAAAATAGTTTATCACTTTCTTACAAAAGTAACACACTCTTACCATAAAATCTAGCAATAGCAAGCCTTAGTTTTTACCCAAATGAGCCTAAAACTTATGTTCTCATAAAAACCTGCACACTTATGCTTATGGCAGCTTTATTCATAATTCTCAAGTCTTGGAGGCACCAAGGTGTGCTTCAATAGGTAAATGGGTATATAAACTGGTATAACCAGACAATGTAATATTATTCAGTGCTAAGAAGAAATCAGCTATTAAGCCATCAAAAGATATGGAGGAATCTTAAATGCATATTACAAAGTGAAAGAAGTCAACCATAAAATGTTACATACTGTATGATTCCATCTCTGACATTCTGGAAAAGCAAATCTACTGAGACAGTATAAAGACTGGTGATTGACAGAGGGTGAGGAAGGTGGGGATGAACAGGTAGAGTACACAGGATTTTAAGGGTAGTGAAATTACTCTGTATGATAGCACAATCATGGATACAAGTCACTATATAGGGCTTCTGCTGTGACTCAGACAGAGTCTGAGGATTCGCAGACTCAGTAAAGGATTCTCCTGCAATGCAGAAGACCTGGGTTTGATCCCTGAGTCGGGAAGATCCTCTGGAGAAGGGAATGGCTACCCATTCCAGCATTCTTGCCTGGAGAATCCCATGGACAGAGTAGCCTGGCAGGCTACTGTCCATGGAATCACAAAGAGTTGAAGACTACTGAGTAACTTAACAATTTCTCCTTATACAGCTGCCCAAATCCATAGAACACACATACCAAAAGTGAACTCTAATGTAAACTATGACCTTTGAGTAATAATTACATGTCAAATTAGGTCTATCAATTGTAAGAAATGTACCACTCTGGTTGAGAGTTGATAATGTGGGAAAGATCCATATGTGGGAACAAGGAACATATGAGAACTCTGTCTTCCTTTCAATTTTGCTGTATATCTAAAATTGCTCTAAAAATTAAAAAGTTTACAAATTGAAAATCAGTAGAATAAGAATGCTTTAAATTGGGTAAGTTTGGACAGGTACTTGGTCAGGTGGGCATTGAATGAGATGGTAAGATTTTTATTTTGAAAAGATTACTGTGGATATAGTATAGAGAATGACCCTGGAAAAAAGAGTGTATTAGGTAGAAGCAAACTGATGAGTTGACTATTCCTAAGATGGTAACTTGGCCATGAAATATGATGATAGATTATTGTTGGAATTCAAAGTATTTTTAAGATAATAATAAGGAAAACATTTGGCATTGAGTGTCTATATAAGATTTAAGGTAATGGGAAACCCTAAGGGCTCTGGCTTGTGTGGCTAGGAGTTTGGTGATTCCATTCTTTATATATTGGACAATGACTAAGATTGGAGTAAGAGAGGAAGAAATGGATTTTATGAGATTAGCTTTGAACAAGTTGAAATTTCAGGTTGGAAATGTTGCTATGTCTGGGCTAAAAAAAAAAAAAAAAGTTTTAATATGTTGAGGGTTTGAACTGAATGACCTATAGAGAAGAACATAGGAAGAGAGCCTAGACCTGAGTCTCACAGAAACCTAGCTTTAATGGCTAATTTATGGTGAAGAAGGATGGGTTCAAATGGTACATGAAGGGTGGCCAGAGAGTTAGAAGTAAAACTAGAAGAGTCCAAGTGAAGTGAGGGTTTCAAATAGAAAATCCTGGCTAATAGTGTCAAAGAGTGTTCACAGCATAAAGAGTATTCACAGTGTAATGAGTACTGAAACATGTTCTTTGACTCCTGACCTTACTCTAGGAAAACAGTCCACCCTACTTGTGTGGAAAGTCTATCACTAGTGAAATGTAACATGCCACTTGGGACTGAAAATGCAGAATTAAGCAGATGTATAGGATTGTTGTTGACTCAAACAATGACAGGGGGTTAGAGGTCCTGAACTCTCACAGTCAAAAAAGCTTAAATACTAATATCATACTATTGATCAGAAGCCTTACTGATAACATAAACAGTCAATTAATACATTTGCATATTTACATACATATATACATATAATCTATGCATTCATGACATGACTGACTTTATCTTAGTTTTTCAATGTTTCTAGGCTTTGTGGTTCATCTGGAAGTTTTTTTTTTTTTTTTTTCCCCAAATCTCCACAATCTTCCATTATATTTACTGAAAAAAATTCACATATAAGTAGGTCCGTGCAGTTCAAACTTGTGTCATTCAGGGGTCAACAGGATTATTTTCATTAAGAGAACAAGAAAATAATAATATTGTGTTTGAAGTCTTACCATTCTCAATAGTTCACTTAAGCACACTTAGTACTTACAGTAGGCACAAATATTCATGTGTAGAATTACATCTAGCATTTACATTTTCATCAAAATGTAAAATCATTAGGAGAGATATTAACTTATTATTAATAAAAATGGTTGATTAGTAATCAAGAACATTTTCATGGAAATGAACACAGATGCATATGAGGTTCCCAGACAGAAGAAATATGCCAAAGAAAATCAGTTTGGGTGGATTATTCCCTCATCAATGTCTGTTTTTAGTGCAGAAATTACATCTGTATCATTTTAGAAAGACTAAAATAATAAAATTTAAAGGTAGACTATAAGAAAAATAGGCAAGTGAATAGATTACAGACTCTTATCAGTGTACAGCTTAATTTTTATAAGTCAAATGTAATACAATTGTAGAATTGTTCCATGGATAAGGAGACCCTCTGCATAGTTACAATCCTGCATCAATATTTGATGATGATAAAATACCTTGCTATTATAAAAATATGCAAGAATCAGTCCTCTGTGTAATACATCAATACCATCTTTACACATCTTTTCACTACTAGAAAAATATACTACACTTTTGTGATAAACACAGCAATTCCAATATGTAGGATAGGAATTATTGGGACATTTAAAGATACACAATTTCAGAGATTTGCTTTGATGGGGTTTGCTCTCAGAACTTACAAATGTTAAAAAAAATTTTATCTTGTTTGTAAACTAAAGGTGCTTGGATGACCCAGCCAAGATGTTCCATTGAATTATATGCTATCTTTACACAAGACATACAGATAAAATAAAATAGATCACAACACTGGAGGCAGGAAACTTAAAGATGCACAATAATATGATGTTTCCCATAACCAAAGAGAAAAGTGTTAAAGTTTTCACAGGTGGGTCCTTTGTGAGGTCACCTCTGTTTAAATTGGACATTTTATCGTCAGATCTTTTCTACTCTCCAATGTGTGTTTTTCTTCCAATATTCAAAGCTTCACTCACCTTTTATTTTAGTTTTTTAAAGTCTCCCATCTCACACCCATACCCTGTGTTTTCCTGCTAGAATATAGTCCTTCAATCTAACAGCTGGGAAAGGAGAGTATGTGATTCAGTTCAGCTCAGTTGCTCAGTCGTGTCCAACTCTTTGCGACCCCATGGACTGCAGCATGTCAGGCTTCCCTGACCATCACCATTTCCCGGAGCCTACTCAAACTCATGTCCATTGACTTGGTGATGCCATCCAACCATCTCATTCTCGGTTGTCCTCTTCTCCTGCCTTCAATCTTTCCCAGCATCAGGGTCTTTTCAAATGAGTCAGTTCTTCACATCAGGTGGCCAAAATATGGGAGTTTCAGCTTCAGCATCAGTCCTTCAAATGAATATTCAGGACTGATTTCCTTTAGGATGCACTGACTGGTTGGATCTCCTTGCAGCCCAAGGGACTCTCAAGAGTCTTCTCCAACACCACAGTTCAAAAGTGTCATTTCTTTGGTGCTCTGCTTTCTTTATAGTCCAACTCTCATAGCCATACATGACTACTGAAAAAACCATACCTTTGACTACACAGACATTTGTTGTAAGTAATTCCTCTGCTTTTTAATATGCTATCTAGGTTGGTCATAACTTTTCTTCCAAGGAGCAAGTGTCTTTTAATCTCATGGATGCAGTGATTTTGGAGCCTCCCCCAAAATAAAGTCTGTCACTGTTTCCATTGTTTCCCCATCTATTTGCCATGAAGTGGTGGGACCAGATGCCAAGAATTGAGTATGTGATAGCAGGACCATAAACCATCACTCATGACACTCCAAGTCCTGCCATATACTCTCCTGCAGCCCTCCTCTACTGTGATTTCAATTAGCTTCATCTTCCCATTCTCCCAATTTTCCTTAGTGGAATTTTTATCTTTGAGTCTATCTCTCTACTAATGCATAGACACACAAACATTAGCTATCCAGATTGGAATTATTGAGCTGTTTGTCTCTCTCTCTGTCTTATATATATTTGTTCAGTGAAAAACATTAATTTTCAGAAGCAATGAAATCCAAACCCACATACGGAAGTAAGGAAATGATTTTCTGACTATCTCATATCTCAAAGAATCAAAACAATAGATATATCATTATTCTGTAAATACTGCTGGTTTGATTCTTTTATTCCTGGTTTTCAAATGAGGCACTTTAGAATCTACCAGAACTAAGAATGTATGGACGTGAGAAAAAAGATGTACAGATGTGAGAGTTGGACCATAAAGAAGATTGAAGTTGAAGAACTGATGCTTTTGAATTGTGTTATTGGAGAAGATTCTTGAGAGTCTCTTGGATGGCAAGAAGACCAAACCAGTCAATCCTAAAGGAAATCAACTCTGAATATTCACTGGAAGGACTGATGCTGAAGCTGAAACTCCAATGATCTGGCCACCTGATGTGAAGAGTTGACTTGCTGGAAAATATTCTGATGCTGGGAAAGATTGAGGGCAAGAGGAGAAGGGAATGACAGAGGATGAAATGTTGTATGGCATCACCAACTCAATGGGCATGAGTCTAAGCAAACTTCAGGAGATAGTGAAAGACAGGGGAGTCTGGAGTGCTGCAGTCCATGGAGTGGCAAAGAGTGAAACACAGCTGAGGAACTGAACAGCATTATCAAAGAAATAAGAATGAGGAAGTTGCTGAGACACAGGTGGTTACAACTTTAGCTAAATGTGCAATTATTTATAATAATACAATGTCCAGCTCTTAGGGGTCCACTTCATGTTCAGGTTCTGGAGGGAGGAGGTTTCTTTCTGTTGTAGTTACATACATGGCTTGTCTGCACTAACTGAAAATAAAGCTCCACATTCCCCAACCTTTTGAAAAGTTTTCTGGGCTTTATAGGCAGGATAATCCTTGGTAAGAAAAGATACTTAAGAGCTTAATTTGAAGTCACCACACTGCTTATTGAGACGTTATATCTGTAATATCTAAGGATGTAGGGTTGATTCATTCATCCTTTACTTATTGATTGAGTCACACAAGTTTTTTTTCCTTTGCTCATTAAAAAAAAATATTGAAGGTTGTTTAGAGTGTCTACAGATTCTCTTCTTTACACTTCCTTTCTATATGATTTGCACAGCTAAATTTACATACTCATCTACTTCAGGTCTTACTATACAGGCTTAGGCCTTACATTGCTTTAATACCCTTCTATTATCTCTCAATGGCAGTAATGCTCCCCAGCAAAATGAACTCTACAGATCCCCAAAGCACTCCTTATTTAGTCAAATAACATCATTTCTCATGGAAGTAGACACTTTGAATAGCTGAGAAGCAACAAGGATCTATTTCCAAGGGCTTTCTGTTCATTTCACATATCACCCCAAATTACAAAGCTCAGTGTTCAGTGATTCACAAAACATTTTGCTTAGGTAGATATCAGGCTGACTGCATGAAAACCCCACAAGATGATTTTTAAAATAACAGTTCTCAGTACCTCAGTAGGTATGGGGTATAGTTCAAGAATCTACTTTTTAAAGCTCTTCTAAGCAATTATGATGCTAAGCCAAATTTGTGAACCTAGGCTGCACTCTGTTTGCCATCTAGCAGATCATACTATTCTAAATTGTTTCAACATTTAATATATATGCTCTTGAATCCCAAGGTTTGCACCCACTATTGATGTGATCTTGTCCAAGTAAGTTAACATTTCAGTGTTTCAGTTTCTTCAGTTATAGGTATTTGGTGAGGATCAAATAAGTTGAATATACATTAAAATGCCGAGAACTACACCCAATACAGGAAGAAGTTACTATTTTCATTTTTCATTATTATTCATTTATTTTGAAATTCTCAAACATTTATTAAGAACTTATTGTCAGGCATAGCATTTCAAGCTTGGAGATATAAAAATAAAGAGCCTCCCATTTTGATGTTATCTCTAAGAGTGTGGTGTCTAAACAAATTTATAAATAAATAATAGATGTTCCTGGATCAAAGATCTAAATGGAAGAGTTAAAACTGTACATCTCTTACAAGAAAACCGAGAGAAATCTTTATGACTTTGGATTTGGCAATGATTTCTGGGATATAACACCAAAAAGCACAGGCTATACCAACAACAATAAACTGAACCATAACAACATTTGAAACTTTTGTGCATATATCAAACTCAGGGGTTCAAGAGGGAAGGAATATATATATATATATATATATATATATATATATATATACACACATACATACCTAAGGCTGATTCAGGTTGATGTATGGCAAAAACCATCACAATATTGCAAAGTAATTATCCTCTAATTTAAAAAAAAAAAGAAAAACTTTTGTGTATCAAAGGACACTTTTCACAAGGTAAAAAGGCAACCCACAGATATCTGATAAAGGATTAACTTTCAAAATACATAGAGAGCCCCTATAATGCAACAACAATAGCAGCAGCAGCAATAAAACTCAGTTTAAAAATGAGCAAAGCTCATTTCATATATGATATTATCCTCCAATTAAAATAAATAAATTTATATTTAAAAAAATGTTTTTAAATGAGCAAAGCTAAATTTATGGAATTACAATAATAGGAATCAATGTTGCAAACAGAAATATTTGGGTAAAAACAATGGTAAAAGAGTCATAAACTTACTTTTGATTTAGTCTTCTCAGTTGGTTGTAAACTCTACTGGAAGGGAGCAGTGTAACTACAATGATATCCCTTCACATCCTTAATGATGGTTATTATTAACAACACAAACACAGATGAAAACAATCTCAATCAGAAAATAACAAATGTTAGGATGCTGGTTCATTTTATATTTCAACCTGGTGGCACCCGACTCCAGTACTTTTGCCTAGAAAATCCCGTGGACGGAGGAGCCTGGTAGGCTGCAGTCCATGGGGTCACTAGAGTCAGACACGACTGAGCGACTTGACTTTCACTTTTCACTTTCATGCATTGGAGAAGGAAATAGCAACCCACTCCAGTGTTCTTACCTGGAGAATCCCACGGATGGGAAGCCTGGTGGGCTGCCGCTATGGGGTTGCACAGAGTCGGACATGACTGAAGCGACTTAGCAGCAGCAGCAGCAGGCCATAGTACCCAGATATTAGGTAAAACATCATTATAGATGAGATTAACATTAATCAGTAGACTTTGAGTAAAGCATATTACCCTTCCTAATGTGGATGGACATCATCCAATCTGTTGAAGATCTGAATAGGAAAATGACACACTTTTCTCAAGGAGAGTGAATTCCACCAGCAGACTCCCTTAGGACTCAAACTGTGGTGCCAGTTCTCTGGGTCAACAGTCTACTGGCCTACTTTACAAATTTTGGACTTGCCAACCTCCACAACCACATGAGGCAATTTCTTAAAATAAATGAAAAATGAAGGGAAAACATACATTTATACACACACACACATATATATATATGTGTGTGTATATATATATATATATATATATATATATATATATATATATATATATATGTGGTACATTTATTCTATCAGTTCTGTTTCTCAGGAGAACCCTAATAACCTAATAGTGTGGAAAAAATAAAGCTTTTGTGCACTGCTTGGGGGAATGCAGAATGGTGTAGCCACTGTGGAAAACAGTATGGCAATTATTCAAAACTTAAATATAGAATTACCACAGGATTCAGCAATTCCATTTCTGGGCACAGATACAAAAGAAATGAAGGCAGTGACTTGAACAGGTATTTGCACTCCCATGTTCATAGCGGCATTATCACAGTAGCCAAAAGGCAGAAGCTATGTCCTTCAGTAAGTTAAATGGATAAACAAAACATGGTATATACATGTACAATGGAATATTATCCAGACTTAAAAGGAAGGGAATTCTGACACATGCTACATGTGGATGAACCTTGAGATATTATTCCAAGTGAAATAGATCAGCTATAAAAGGGCCAATAGTATATGATTCCACTTCCATGAAGTATCCAGAGTAGCAAATTCATAGAGATTAAAGAGTAAAATGATAAGGGCCAGGGGCTTGGGGTGGTGGTATGTGGGGAGGAATGGAGAATTATTATGTAATGGGTGCAAAGTTTAGTCATGCAAGATAAAAAGAATTCTGGGAATTGGTTGTACAATATGTGAATATATGTAACACTTAAAAATGGTTAAAACATTAAAATTTATGTGAAAAAAATTTTCCCTTTACTAAATTGAAAATGTCAATTTTAAAAATTAATATGTTTAGAATTTAAATGGAATTAAGTGTAAATAGCTCTGAGTTCACAGAAGAAAGTTATGCTGAACTTTGTCTGGTAAGGTAATGTAGAAGGGCAGTCAGCTCTTTTTTTAATTTTTTAATTTTTTTACAATGGTATCATATCTCAAGGCATTGATAGAAAAGAATCTGAGAAACAGAGTGAAAAGATGGTGTTTGCAGTCTTTGGAGACATGAGAGTCTCTCAGAGAATTTCAAGTATGTCAAATGAAAACCCACTCCAGTATTCTTGCCTGGGAAAATGTCATGGACAGAGGAGCCTGGTGGGCTTCAATCCATGGGGTCGCCAAGAGTCAGACACAACTGAGCATGCATGCAAGACAGCACAGAATATTGAAAAAAAAAATACATTGAAAAGAATGGAGGGCTTTTATCATTTTCAAACCTGAATGATCATTCAAATTGCCTTAGAAATTGTTTTAAAAGTACAGTTTCACAGCCCTCTTATTTGGACTGCATAGATGATTCTGTACTTTAGACCAATTTGAAAATTGTTTGCTAGAGCATATAATGCCTAGGAGTCCAGACCTTATGTTGAAAGTTCAGTTCAGTTCAGTCACCCAGTCATGTCCAACTCTTTGCGACTCCATGGACTGCAGCATGCCAGGCCTCCCTGACCATCATGAACTCCCAGAGTTTACCCAAACTCATGTCCACTGAATCAGTGATAACATCCAACCATCTCATCCTCTGTCATCCCCTTCTCCTCCCACCTTCAATCTTTCCCAGCACCAGGGTCTTTTCAAATGAGTCAGGTCTTCACACCAGGTGGCCAAAGTATTGGGAATTTCAGCTTCAACATCAGTCCTTCCAATGAACACCCAGGACTGATCTCCCTTAGAATGGACTGGTTGGATCTCCTTGCAGTCCAAGGGACTCTCAAGATACTTCTCCAACACCAGAGTTCAAAAGTGTCAATTCTTTGGCTCTCAGCTTTCTTTATAGTACAACCCTCACATCCATACACGAATACTGGAAAAACCATAGCCTTGACTAGATGGACCTTAGTTGGCAAAGGACAACTTGGAAGAAACGGACAAATTCTTAGAAAAGTACAACTTTCCAAAACTCGACCAGGAAGAAATAGAAAATCTTAACAGACCCATCACAAGCACAGAAATTGAAACTGTAATCAGAAATCTTCCAGCAAACAAAAGCCCAGGTCCAGATGGCTTCACAGCTGAATTCTACCAAAAATTTAGAGAAGAGCTAATGCCTATCCTACTCAAACTTGTCCAGAAAATTGCAGAGGAAGGTAAACTTCCAAACTAATTCTATGAGACCATCATCATCCTAATACCAAAATGTGACAAAGATGCCACAAAAAAAGAAAACTACAGGCCAATATCACTGATGAACATAGATGCAAAAGTCCTTAACAAAATTCTAGCAATCAGAATCCAACAACACATTAAAAAGATCATACACCATGACCAAAGGACTTTATCCCAGGGATTCAAGGATTCTTCAATATCCACAAAACAATCAATGTAATACACCACAATAACAAATTGAAAAATAAAAGCCATATGGTTATCTCAATAGATGCAGAGAAAGCCTTGGACAAAATTCAACACCCATTTATGATAAAAACTCTCCAGAAAGCAGGAATAGAAGGAACATACCTCAACATAATAAAAGCTATATATGACAAACCCACAGCAAACATTATCCTCAATGGTGAAAAATTGAAAGCATTTCCTTTAAACTCAGGAACAAGACAAGGGTGCCCACTTTCACCACTACTATTCAACATAGTTTTGGAAGTTTGGGCCACAGCAATCAGAGCAGAAAAAGAAATAAAAGAAATACAAACTGGAAAAGAAGAAGTAAAACTCACTGTTTACAGATGACATGATCCTCTACATAGAAAACCCTAAAGACTCCACCAGAAAATTACTAGAACTAATCAATGAATATAGTAAAGTTGCAGGATATAAAATCAACACACAGAAACCTCTGGCATTCCTATACACTAATAATAAGAAAGTAGAAAAAGAAATTAAGGAAACAGTTCCATTCACCATTGCAACGAAAAGAATAAAATACTTAGGTATATATCTACCTAAAGAAATCCAACCAGTCCATTCTAAAGGAGATCAGCCCTGGGTGTTCTTTGGAAGGACTGATGCTGAAGCTGAAACTCCAGTACTTTGGCCACCTCATGCGAAGAGTTGACTCATTGGAAAAGACTCTGATGCTGGGGAGGATTGGGGGCAGGAGGAAAAGGGGATGACAGAGGATGAGATGGCTGGATGGCATCACCGACTCAATGGACATGAGTTTGAGTGAACTCCGGGAGTTGGCAATGGACAGGGAGGCCTGGCGTGCTGCGATTCATGGGGTTGCAAAGAGTCGGACAGGACTGAGCGACTGAACTGAACTGAACTGAAAGAAACTAAAGATCTATATATAGAAAACTATAAAATACTGGTGAAAGAAATCAAAGAGGACACTAATAGATGGATAAATAAACCATGTTCATGGATCGGAAGAATCAATACAGTGAAAGTGAGTATACTACCCAAAGCAATCTATAGATTCAATGCAATCAATATCAAGCTACCAACGGTATTCTTCATAGAGCTAGAACAAATAATTTCACAATATGTATGGAAATACAAGAAACCTCGAATAGCCAAAGCCATCTTGAGAAAGAAGAATGGAACTGGAGGAATCAACCTGCCTGACTTCAGGCTCTATTACAAAGCCACAGTCATCAAGACAGTATGGTACTGGCACAAAGACAGAAATATAGATCAAGGGAACAAAATAGAAAGCCCAAAGATAAATCCACACACCTATGGACACCTTATCTTTGAAAAAGGAGGCAAGAATATACAATGGAGAAAAGACAATCTGTTTAACAAGTGGTGCTGGGAAAACTGGTCAACCACTTGTAAAAGAATGAAACTAGAACACTTTCTAACACCATACACAAAAATAAACGCAAAATGGATTAAAGAACTAAACATAAGACCAGAAACTACAAAACTCCTAGAGGAGAACATAGACAAAACACTCTCTGACATAAATCACAGCAGGATCCTCTATGACCCATCTGCCAGAATATTGGAAATAAAAGCAAACATAAACAAATGGGACCTAATTAAAATTAAAAGCTTCTGCACAACAAAGGAAACTCTAAGCAAGGTGAAAAGACAGCCTTCAGAATGGGAGAAAACAGTAGCAAATGAAGCAACTGACAATTAATCTCAAAAATATAGAAGCAACTCCTACAGCTCAATTCCAGAAAAATAAATGACCCAATCAAAAAATAGGCCAAAGAACTAAACAGACATTTCTCCAAAGAAGACATACAGATGGCTAACAAACACATGAAAAGATGCTCAACATCATTCATTATCAGAGAAATGCAAATCAAAACCACTATGAGGTACCATTTCACGCCAGTCAGAAGGGCTGAGATCCAAAAGTCTACAAGCAATAAATGCTGGAGAGGGTGTGGAGAAAAGGGAACCTTCTTACATTGTTGGTGGGAATGCAAACTAGTCCAGCCACTATGGAGAACAGTGTGGAGATTCCTTAAAAAACTGGAAATAGAACTGCCTTATGATCCAGCAATCCCACTGCTGGGCATACACACCGAGGAAACCAGAAGGGAAAGAGACACGTGTACCCCAATGTTCATTGCAGCACTGTTTATAATAGCCAGGACATGGAAGCAACCTAGATGTCCATCAGCAGATGAATGGATAAGAAAGCAGTGGTACATATACACAATGGAGTATTACTCAGCCATTAAAAAGAAAACATTTGAATCAGTTCTAATGAGGTGGATGAAACTGGAGCCTATTATACAGAGTGAAGTAAGCCAGAAGGAAAAGCACCAATACAGTATAATAACGCATATATATGGAATTTAGAAAGATGGTAACAATAACCCTGTGTATGAGACAGCAAAAGAGACACTGATGTATAGAACAGTCTTATGGACTCTATGGGAGAAGGAGAGGGTGGGAAGATTTGGGAGAATGGCATTGAAACATGTAAAATATCATGTATGAAACGAGATGCCAGTCCAGGTTCGATGCACGATACTGGATGCTTGGGGCTAGTGCACTGAGACGACCCAGAGGGATGGTATGGGGAGGGAGGTGGGAGGGGATTCAGGATGGGGAACACATGTATACCTGTGGCGGATTCATTTTGATATTTGGCAAAACTAATACAATTATGTAAAGTTTAAAAATAAAATAAAATAAAGAAAACTAAAAAAATTAAAAAATTAAAAAAAAAAAAACATTTGAATCAGTTCTAATGAGATGGATGAAACTGGAGCCTATTATACAGAGTGAAGTAAGCCAGAAAGAAAAACACCAATACAGTATACTAATGCATATATATGAAATTTAGAAAGATGGTAATGATAACCCTGTACGTGAGACAGCAAAAGAGACACTGATGTATAGAACAGTCTTATGGACTCTGTGGGAGAGGGAGAGGGTGGGATGATTTGGGAGAATGGCATTGAAACATGTATAATATATAAGAAAAGTATCGCCAGTCCAGGTTCTATGCATGATACAGGATGCTTGGGACTGGTGCACTGGGATGACCCAGAGGGATGGTATGGGGAGGGAGGTGGGAGAGGGATTCAGGATGGGGAACATGTGTATAGCCATGGTGGATTCATGCTGATGTATGGCAAAAACCAATACAAAATTGTAAAGTAATTAGCCTCCAATTAAAATAAATAAATTTATAATAATAATAAAAAAGTAATGTCTCTGCTTTTGAATATGGTGTCTAGGTTAGTCATAACTTTCTTTCCAAGGAGTAATTGTCTTTTAATTTCATGGCTGCAGTCACCATCTGCAGTGATTTTGGAGCCCCCAAAAATAAAGTCTGACACTGTTTCTGTTTCCTCATCTATTTACCATGAAGTGATGGGACTGGATGCCATGATCTTAGTTTTCTGAATGTTGAGCTTAAAGCCAACTTTTTCACTCTCTTCTTTCACTTTCATCACAAGGTTCTTCAGTTCTTCTTACTTTGTGCCATAAGGGTGGTGCCATCTGCATATCTGAGGTTATTGATATTTATCCTGGCATTCTTGGTTCCAGCTTGTGCTTCATCCAGCCCAACGTCTCTCATGATGTACTCTGCATATAAGTTAGATAAGCAGGGTGACAATATACAGCCTTGATGTACTCCTTTTCCTATTTGGAACCAGTCTGTTGTTCCATGTCCAGTTCTAACTGTTGCTTCCTGACCTGCATACAGATTTCTCAAGAGCCATGTCAGGTGGTCTGGTAGTCTCATCCCTTTCAGAATTTTCTATAGTTTATTGTGATCCACACAGTCAAAGGCTTTGGCATAGTCAATAAATCAGAAATAGATGTTTTTCTGGAACTCTCTTGCTTTTTTGATGAACCAGCAGATGTTGGTAATTTGATCTCTGGTTCCTCTGCCTTTTCTAAAACCAGCTTGAACATCTGGATGTTCATGGTTCATGTATTGTAAGAAGTCTTTAATGTGTATTAATATCTCATAAGCAGAGTTACTTTTAGAAAATCACCTTGGTGTCATAGTTTAGAGAATAGATTTGGGGATGAAGGAGTAGAGAAGGGTCCAGTTAGAAAGCAATCAAAGAGCCAAGAAGAACTTTTTAATGAATAAGATGTGATGTGTAGGATGAAAGAGGAGAAGTTAGTCATGATCATTAGCTTTATATATGGGTGATTCATTATATAATGATGCATCTAAGTAACGTGGAGGATTAAAAATTTAACAATCATTTATATAATGACTACCATGAATTCCATGAAACAGATAAAATTTTAGTATAAAACAACAAATTCTGTTTTAGAATATACATACAAGGAACTCTAAGGAGAGAGAATATTAAATACAAGCAGGGAACCATACTGAGCATAACTAGACTATGAGTATGACTAAAGCCTATTGAGTAATGACTAGCTTCCAGGACACAGGGATCAGCTACACCATAGTAGACACAGTGGACTAGGATTCTGCATAGCCTCTGTTGCAAAACAATGAAAAACAGGAGTACCCTGTGGATGTGGATTTTGGGATCACTCACCTATAAACTATTTATACTCAAATTTTTTTCAGCCATAGATACACATATATTCTCTCCCTTTTGAAATCCCCTCCCATGTCCCTCCCCATCCCACCTTTCTAGGTTGATACAGAGCCCCTGTTTGTGTTTCTTAGCCATACAACAAATTCCCATTGGCTTTACTACTTTACATATAGTAATATAAGTTTCCATGTTACTCTTTCCATACATCTCACTCTCTGTTCCCCTCTCCCCAAGTCCACAAGTCTATTCTTCATGTCTGTTTCCCTATTGCTGCCCTGTAAGTAAATTCTTCAGTACCATTTTTCTAGATTCTGTATATGTGCATTAGAATACAATATTTATCTTTCTCTGACTTACTTTACTCTGTACAATAGATTCTAGGTTCATCCACCTCATTAGAACTGACTCAAAGTTGTTCCTTTTTATGGCTGAATAATATTCCATTGTATAAATGGACTTCTTTATCCATTCATCAGTCGATGGACATCTAGGTTGCTTCCATGTTCTAGCTATTGTAAATAGTGCTGCAATGAACAATGGGATACATGTCTCTTTTTCAATTTTGGTTTCCTCAGGGTATATGCTTAGGAGTAGGATTGCTGTGTCATATGGTGGTTTAATTCCTAGTTTTTTTTTAAGGAATCTGCATACTGTCTTCCAAAGTGGCTGTATCAATTTACATTCCCACCAACAATGCAAGAGCATTCCTTTTTCTCTACACCCTCTCCAGCATTTATTGTTTGTAGACTTTTTGATGATGGCCATTCTGACCAGTGTGAGGTGATATCTCATTATAGTTTTGATTTGAATTTCTCTAACTAAAAAACCTCTTGAAGAAAGTGAAAGAGGAGAGTGAAAAAGTTGGCTTAAAGCTCAACATTCAGAAAACTAAGATCATGGCATCTGGTCCCATCACTTCATGGGAAATAGATGGGGAAACAGTGGAAACAGTGTCAGACTTTATTTTTTTGGGCTCCAATATCACTGCAGATGGTGATTGCAGCCATGAAATTAAAAGACGCTTACTCCTTGGAAGGAAAGTTATGACCAATCTAGATAGCATATTGAAAAGCAGAGACATTACCTTGCCAATAAAGGTCCATCTAGTCAAGGCTATGGTTTTTCCAGTGGTCATGTATGGATGTGAGTGTTGGACTGTGAAGAAAGCTGAGTGCTGAAGAATTGATGCTTTTGAACTGTGGTGTTGGAGAAGAGTTTTGAGAGTCCCTTGAACTGCAAGGAGATCCAACCAGTGCATCCTAAAGGAGATCAGCCCTGGGGGTTCATTGGAAGGAATGATGCTAAAGCTGAAACTCCAATACTTTGGCCACCTCATGCGAAGAGTTGACTCATTGGAAAAGACCCTGATGCTGGGAGGGATTGGAGGCAGGAGGAGAAGGGGACGACAGAGGATGAGATGGCTGGATGGCATCACCGACTCAATGGATATGAGTTTGAGTTAACTCCAGGAGTTGGTGATAGACAGGGAGGCCTGGCGTGCTGCGATTCATGGGGTCGCAAAGAGTCAGACACGACTGAGCAACTGAACTGAACTGAATAATGAGCGATGTTGAGTATCTTCTCATGTTTGTTAGCCATCTGCATGTCTTCTTTGGAGAAATGTCTGTTTAGGTTTTTTCCCACTTTTTAATTGGGTTGTTTGTTTCTCTGTCATTGAGTTATATGAGCTGCTAGTATATTTTGGAAATTAATCTTTTGTCAATTCTAAGTGCACATCAGAAGAGGAGTTCAAAAAAAAATTGAGGAAAATGATCATAAAGAAGGAGAACCAAGAAAGTCAGTGTTCTGTTACTTTCTAGGTTTGACAAGGGCAACAGGTCAGGAGAGAACTGCCATTGTAAAGACAGCTTATTATAATCACAGATCCTAATGGGGAGGTGCCATGCTATGGTGGATGGGCATCTGAGGAAGCACTATGGTCCATCAGGAGACAGGGGGAGAGGGAAATGTGGGGAAGGGTTTTCACTGTGGTTTCAGTGGGAGGGAACAGATGAGGCAGGGTAAGTGGGTCTAGGATTGAAAAGTTTGAATCATGTCATCAGGCTCTGGCTCTGAGGCAGAGGGGCTATTCATAGTTGTCTGGTCCCTGGTCCAGGGGTAATTAGGGTAAATGAGCAGTGACCAGGAGTATGAGAGATAGATAGAGGAGGTGGTTGGGGATATGGGCTCTAGATGGACTGGTTGACATTTGAATGAGATGCTTCTCTAGAAATTGGTTATCCTGGGAAGGACAGTCTCTCCTGGGTCAACAAGGTCCAGATATCAATGCATCAGAGTGCACAAATCAAAAGACATAGTTAAAACAGTCCTTCATATATCAAGGAAACCATTTAAACCAGGAGTGTCAGTAAGAAAGGGTCAGTAGTGCCAGATTCTAGCCTTCTAGAAAGAGATGGTATCCTAAGAGGCTACAGATGACACCAGTAAGTATGTTCTATCGAGTGGTGCAACCAAATTCAAGTGGCAATCATTTAGATGGTAGTTGAAGTTTGGAAAGGAAGGAAAGCAAATGCAAACTGTCTTATAAATAAAGTTAGTTTTGAAAGTAAAGAGAGCACTAGGGTAATACCTAGAGGGGATGGCTATCTTTTTCGTTTTTTTCAGAGGAAGACTTGGACCTCTTTTATAGACTGAAATGAAAGGTGAGATCTGCAAGATGGAAAAACTGTAGCAAAGTTCTGAAGGAATAGGATCTGAAGTCCAGGTGCAAACATTAGCCATGATTAGGTGAAAAAACCATATTCTTAGGTGCATATGTACTTGTGAAGATGTGGATATGAATGTCGATGAGATCATCAATTTCTGATGGCATCTATCATCTTCATGCAGTGGGTGAAAGGCATATACTGACAATTTAGAAGTTGAGGGGAATATGAGTTTCCTCAAGTGGCAGGAAAAAATAATTTGCCAATGGTCCCAATAAAGTAGGGAAATGTGAATGTGGTCCTATCAGCCTGAGCAATTTTGCCTTTTATTTGGCAATCTGTAGCCATTCATGTAAAAGATTCTCAGGATGAATAATTGGACCACTTATACAGTTTTATATTCAAGATGACTGAGTGGAAGGTCATGGGTGTGGAGTTAAGCACACTGATGTTAAAATAGTTGATACAACAGGAAAGGGAAGGAAATAAGGATAGAAGTAATTGTAAATCTAAGTATTAAAAAAAAATAAAAGAGGTCAAAAACAAAGTACTTTACACAGTAAGAGGCACAGGGAGAATGAGGAATTTAAAAAGTCACAACAAGTATTGAAAACAGAAAATTGGTGTGTGGCATCTGAAAGGTAATTCAGGATCATCCAGAACGTAATGAATCCCAAGTCATATAATGCTGACTCTATCCTTCTGTTTGTTCAAGTCAACCTCAGAGTCCCCTTTGACTCTATTTCCATTATAGCCCCAACCAAATTTTCAGTAATCCTGTTAGCTCTTCTTTCAAAATACACCTAGATGCAAACATTTATCACCACCATCATCCCTGCCCTAGCATAGTCGGCTTTCTCTTTCTACCTTGCCTCCCTAGAGCTAGTCTCAATCAATATCCAAGAATAATCATTTAAAAAATGTAAATTCACGTCACTCCTCTGTTCAAAGCCCTGCATATACCTCTATTTCACTTTGGGTGAAAGCCTTATGACAGCCCTTTGAGCTCACCTCCTAATACCCTTCCCCTTTATATAATTTTCTCCAGGTTACTCCACCTCCACCTCAGTGGGCACACTTCCCACCTTCAAACTGGCTATTTCCTTTCCTGTGATAAACTTAACCACACCCTATCAGGCAAATTCCTCACTTCTTTCAAGTCTTTGTACAAATCCAGCTTTGTGCCTCATTCTTATTCTACAAATTGCTCCCTTCATAGGACATTTGATAACCTTTATCGTCCCAAAGGCAAATTAACACAAATAAACTTTGAGAAGAAAGGAAATAAAAGTCAATGAGGAAATCATGGATGTAAAATAATCACTAGATTAATCGAGTTGCCTTTTGTTCTTCCACATGTGACCGGCCACACTGTCTGCATGAGAACAATGATGATTCCAGCTGCAGTGAAAATTCAGAACAATCCAGACAAGAAACAAGAAAGAAATGAATTACACATTACAAAATGATTGCTTTCACATTATCCAGGGCAACAGCATTCCATTTCAAGTCTGTGTTATTCAGTTCTTTTGTATTCTTGAAAAATAAAACCTGCAAGTTTGTAAAGTTAAGTAAAGAATATATCACTATCATTTCAGGCAGGGTGATATTACAAGTTACAAGAAATGCCTGTAAGCATGCAACTTGGCCCACTTCAGAGACAGCTTATTTTCCATCTTAAAGGCTATAAAATAGAAAATGAACATAAAAAATGTTTCAGTTTGTTCCCTAGACATAGTTTAAAGGAAAGGTAATCCATAAACTTAAGAGAAAGCATGGCAAACTCTTTCTTAAGGTATTCATATCTAGCACTGTCTTTGAAGTTTCATTCTTTAGGCCAATGGAAAAGCCAGTCTATTTTTTTCTCTTGTAAAAAATTTCATTCAAGCATATAATAGTAGGAATCTACATCATCATTTGCTCTTACATTCTTTTTTATGGAAGGCAGGTGAAAAGTATTCTACTTACTCAGCTGCTGCTGCTGCTGCTAAGTCGCTTCAGTCGTGTCCGACTCTGTGCGACCCCATAGACGGCAGCCCACCAGGCTCCCCTGTCCCTGGGATTCTCAAGGCAAGAACACTGGAATAGGTTGCCATTTCCTTCTCCAAAGTATGAAAGTGAAGAGTGCAAGTGAAGTCGCTCAGTTGTGTCCGACTCTTAGCAACCCCATGGACTGCAGCCTACCAGGCTCCTCCATCCATGGGATTTTCCAGGCAAGAGTACTGGAGTGGGGTGCCATTGCCTTCTCTGCCGCTTACTCAGCTAGCAGACCATTAACAGAAAATCATAAGAATCTACCTTGTCCTCATACAAACAAAAACTAAAAGATATCATCAATACCAAACCTACCCTAAAAGAAATGTTAAAGGGGCTTCTCTACTGGAAAAGAAAGGGGAGCAATAAGAGGTAAGAATCAACAGGAAAGCGAAAATACTAGTACAGGTAAATATATGGTGAAGGCTATATTTAAATTTACCATTTAAATAAGCTAGTATAGAAGATTAAGAGGCAAAACAATTATAAAATCAATAGTCACTACAATAAATAGTTAAAGAGGTAACATGAAGATATAAAATAGGACATCAAAAAAACAAAACATGAGAGAAGGAATAAAAAATGCAGACCTTTTATAATGTGTTTAAACTTAAATTACTACCAGTTTAAAATAAGTAAATATAGTTATCAGTCAACATATACAAACCCCACACTAATCAAAAATCAAAAACTTAAAACATATATACAAAACAAGAGAGAAAGGAACATAAGCAGGCTATGAAAAAAAAATCATCAAATCAAGTTAAGAAACTGAAAGAAGAAGAAAATAGCAGAGAAGAACTATAGAAATAACCAAAAATACAAGTAACAAAGTGGCAACAAATATATACCTATAATAATCACTTTAAATGTCAGTGGGCTAAATTTCAAAGACAAAAGGGGACTGACTGGATTAAATACAAGATGCATCTATATGCTTAAAAAATATTCACTTCAGGGTAAAACATACACACACAGACTGAAAGTGAGGATGGAAAAAGATGTTTAATCTACATGGAAAAAAGAATACTGAGGTAGCAATAATTATATCAGAGGAAGTATACACTTTAAAACAAAGCGTATAATGAAAGATTTTAAAAAGGCATTCTATAATGATAAAGGCATCAATACAAGAAGAGGACATATTATATCATTATTATGTATGTACCTAACATAGAAGCACCAAAATGTATAAAGCAAATGTTAACAGGCACAAAGAAAGAATTTGACAATAATACAATAAAAGTAGGGAACACTAATATTCCACTTACATCAGTGGATGAATAACCAGATAGAAAAGCAATAAAGAAACAGTCGTCTTAAATGACATGTTAGATGAGATGGACTTACCAAACATCTAGAAAATATTTCATCAAAACACAGCAGAATACACATTCTTTTCAAGTACCCAGGGAATTTCTTTCAGGATAGATCACATGTTAGGCTACAAAACAAGTCTCAAACCATTTAAGACAGAAATACTATCAAGCTTTTTTTTTCTACCACAAAATTATGAAACTAGAAAAGAAAATGGCAGAAAACAAAAAGGAAATGGAAAAAAACAAACATTTGGAGGCAAAACAACATGTTGCTAAAAAAAAATAAATAAAATCAACAGGTAAATGAAGAAATCCAAGAGGAAAACAGAAAATGCCTCAGGGCAAATAAAAAAATACAACTTTCCAAAATTGATGGAATATTGCAAAACTGGTTCTTAAAGAGAAGTTTATACTGATATAAGCCTATCTCAAAAAATAAGAAAAATCCCAAATAAACATCCTAAAAATGAAAAAGTGAAAAATACGCAAGTGTTTGTCACTCAGTCTTGTCAAACTCTTTGCCACCCATGAACTATAGCCCACCAGGCTCCTCTGTCCATGGAATTCTCCAGAGAAAAATACTGAAGTGGGTAGTCATTGCTTCTCCAGGGTATCTTCCTGACTCAGGGATCAAACTTAGGTTTCCTGCATTGCAGCCAGATTCTTTACAATCAGAACCACTAGAGAAGTGCAACTACCACTTAAAGAAAAAAGAAAAAGGAGAAGAAACAAAGCCCAAATTCAGTATACGAAAGAAAATAATAAATAATAAGATCAGGTAGGAAATAGGTAAAAGAAATTTAAAAAAAAAAAAAGGAGCAATGTAATCAATAGTTGGTTTGGGGCGGAGTTGGGGTAATAAGCTGTTAGCCAGTCTCATTAAGAAAAAAAGAGAGAGGAACCAAATAAACAAAATATGAAACGAAAGGGAAGAAATAACTGACATAACAGAAATACAAAACTCCTAAGGAAATATTCAGTTCAGTTGCTCAGTCGTGTCTGACTGTTTGTGACTCCATGAATCACAGCACGCCAGGCCTCCCTGTCCATCACCAACTCCCGGAGTTCAATCAGACTCACGTCCATCAAGTCAGTGATGCCATCAGCCATCTCATCCTCTGTCGTCCCCTTCTCCTCCTGCCCCCAATCCCTCCCAGCATCAGAGTCTTTTCCAATGAGTCAACTCTTCGCACAAGGTGGCCAAAGTACTGGAGTTTCAGCTTTAGTATCATTCCTTCCAAAGAAATCCCAGGGCTGATCTCCTTCAGAATGGACTGGTTGGGTCTCCTTGCAGTCCAAGGGACTCTCAAGAGTCTTCTCCAACACCACAGTTCAAAAGCATCAATTCTTCGGCGCTCAGCCTTCTGCACAGTCCAACTCTCACATCCATACATGACCACAGGAAAAAACATAGCCTTGACTAGACGGACCTTTGTTGGCAAAGAAAATGTTACAAACAACTATATGCCAACAAAATGGGAAACCTAGAATAAATGGATAAATTTCTAGAAACACAAAACTGAGCCAGGAAAAAATAGACAATTTAAACAGATCAATCACTAGTAGTGAAATTGAATTTGCGATTTAAAAAACTCTCTCAAATTCAAAGTCCAGGGCCAAAGACATCACAAGGAAATTCTACTAAGTATAAAGACCTAATACCTATCCTTCTCAAGCTACTGCAAAAAACTGAAGAGGAGGGAACCAGCCAGGAAACAGCAAAGATGTGAAAAATAATGTATCTTCAAACATGACTGGGGAAAAAGTATGATTTTGGAGCAACTGCTTTATATTGACAATCTACCTCATTGGAAAAGACCCTGATGCTGGGAAAGATTGAAGGCAGAAGGAGAAGAGGGTGGCAGAGGATGAGATGGCTGGATGGCGTCACTGATGGTATGGACATGAACACTGGCAAACTCTGGGAGATGGTGAGGGATAGATGGGTCTGGCATGCTGCAGTTCATGGGGTTGCAAAGAGTTGGACACAACTGGGTAACTGAATAACAACAACCTCGTAATGCAATAATACTAATGTGGTAAAGTAGGGAAGGGAAACTACCTCTCCTACCTTATCACAAGAATCTGCCTGTCTTAGATTTTTGGCTGGATTCTAACAAAAAATCAGATTATCAAGAGAGCATCAGTTTATTAAATTGAGTACACCTCACATAGGAGAAATCTAAACCAAGAGTAACTCAAAATAGCAGCTTACAATTAAAACTTATGTAGCATCTTCAATAAAGAACAGTCAATGTGTAGAAAAATAATGAGACAGAAAAATAGGTTTGGGCTTCAAGAAGTGTCAAACCATGGAAAGGTAAATATAAGAAAGAAAACAAATGAAGGAAGTGTTGTTTGTATTTTTCTCTGATGCCATCTCTGAGCTGGTAAGAATGTGTCTCCAGTAAAAACAGAATTTATATCTTGCCTTTAAGGGGAAAAGAGTGAGTTTTTTTTTTTTTTTTAATTTCAGGGTTTTCAGCACCTTAATTGCTTTCAGCTTAAAATAATTTTTATGTCAAAGAGGAATATTTTTGGTGACATTTTGGTTTCCTTCAGCAACATAAAAATAATGTTGAGGATAATAAACAAAGTGCTGAAAATTACAGAATGACTTGGAGTCTGTAGAATAGCTTGTTACCAAGAGGTTAAAGGTAATAAATCATGCTTGAAAAACAATTAATAAAAGGATTAGGCACACAAAGTATGACATTTTTTCAATAAATATTTTTAATTTTAAAATAAATAAAGTTTTTTTCAATACATAAGCAACATTTATTCAATAGACATTTATTGGGAATGTTCTACATGGAAAGGCCTAGATATGGTTATTATACACTGAGATGGATGCAATATAAAGCATAAAGACAGCAACCTGTTGTTAACAGAGTAAGCACTAGAAGTTGTCATCACAGAGATAATATGGATTTCCATCTATATCAGATGATAGACATCAACTAGCTTATTGTGGTAATCATTTCACAATATATGTAAGTCAAATCATTATGCTGTGCACACTAAAATTACATAATACTGTACATCAATGATATCTCAATAAAACTGGGGCAGGAAATACTGCTGCCTTAAAGTTCATAATGCTCAGCAAAAAGATCATGAAGAAATGTTTTGCCTACATTCATCCTTGGAGTGTTAAAGGGATAAACTGAGGCATATTAAGAATGTTAAGAGTTTGAGCAAAAATTGATTCCAGTTAGCAGCAGCAGACCAGAAATGCTTAGAGGCCCTCCACTGACAAGAAGTAAGGGGTAAAGCCTTTATAGAGGAGACATAGAAGCAGAGTGAGAAGATTATTTGGTTGGTTACAGTGTAAGAAGTTAGCTCATTTGGGAAAGCCTAGTTGATTGTTTACGATTGATTGTTTCTAGGATTTAATTTCTGAACCTTCAGGCTTTGTAAGTTGTGGTTTGCTTACTAGAAGCATTAGAATCAACTCAATCTAATAATCTCCTTTTAAAATTAATTTATCAAGAATAATATCTAGAATATCAGATACCCTTCCAATACCCTATCAAGAGCTTGTGATCTTACACAAATTCCTTAATAAATGACATTCACTGTATTTTTTCATAGACAATTTAAAAACATATGAGAAAGATCAAAAATGTTTTTGCTTTGGACAAACATTTTATTAATATATAATACATATTACTTTCCCTCCATCAAAACCATGTTTTAAAGTAGGATTTCTTTGTTTTTAATACTATCTGTGATACAGTGCTTTATAATAAGAACTATATATTTGGTCTTCATGATTCCTGGCACATAGCTCCTAAAACCCCGGTAATTTCCTATACAAGAACTACAGGAGTATTTAGTTTTATTCCCAGTTCTTGAAATAGCTCCAGAGCCAAAAAAATGTGAAATAGGTGTCTTTTGTTATTCATAATAAGCCCCTTTTAATTACACCTGAGTTTATATTAATGAGAAGACTTTTGGAAAGCTCCAAAGGTTGGGGAATATTTGCTAAGGACACCAACTTTGTGATTATTGGGTTTGAACTTTTAGCTCCACTCCTCAGAATTCCAGGAAGGTAGAGGGGCTGAAGCTTGAGTTTAATCCCCACCCATGGATGATGATTTAATCAACTATGTTTATGTAATGAAGGGGCTTGTCAGGTGCTGCTGCTGCTAAGTTGCTTCAGTCATGTCCAACTCTGTATGACCCCATAGACGGCAGCCCACCAGGCTCCTCCATCCCTCAGGTGAGGCACTGGTTAAGAAGCTACCTGCTCATGCAGGAGACGTTAAGAGATGCAGGTTCAATCCTTGGGTTGAAATGATCCCCTGCAGAAGCAAATGGCAACCCACTCTAGTATACCCACCTAGAAAATTCACAGACAGAGGAGCCTGATGGGCCACAGTCCAAGGGGTAGCAGAAGAGTCAGATACGACTGAGAGACTGAGCACACACACACACACACACACACACACACACACACATAATGAAACTTCCATAAAAACATAAAGCAATGGGGTTTGTGGATTTTTGGGGTTGGTGAAAATGTGGAGGTGCTGGGCATGGGTTTTAGTACACCTACCAAAGCATGGAAGTTCTGTGCCTCTCCCCCATACCTTGCTCTGTGTACCTCTCTGATCTGGCTGTTTCTGAGTTACATCATTTTATAACATAGTAATACAGTAAGCTGTTTTGAGTTTTTAATCTGTTCAAGCAAATTAATAAAACACAAGCAAGGAGTTATGGGAATTTCCAATTTATAGCTGATCCTCAGAAGCACCTGGACTTGAGATTGGCTTATGAAGTGTGTATGTGGGTAGATCCCATAGTCTTATGGGAATGGACTCTTGGTGGGATCTGATACAGTCTCCCAGTAGATAGTGTCAGGATTGAATTAATTTGTAAGACACTCAGCTGGTGTCTAGGGAATCAGAAAATTGCTTATTGTGGAAAACCATCCACATATTAGGTGACCAGAATACAGAAATATTCTGAGAATCTGTGCAACTGCAAAGGAAAACAGAATTTTGTCATCTTTGCTGTCTCCATTATTTAGGTAAATAACACGGTAGTCTTCCCCCTCATTAGGGCCAAGAGAATTTAAATGCCTATTACTAGATTTTGGTTCTTTAGGGTAAAATATGTTATCTAAACCAATGAATGTATGTGCAAAATTTCAGTAGTTTACAGATTGATGTTCTTTTACTTATGTTACTTAATAATACCTGACACAGAAATGTATCCCTGTTTCCTCTGTCAACTCACCAAAAATATCAAAAATTTTCTAGCAAAAACCTTTCACATTATGTTTATGTTTTAGTCTTTTTAAGCTATTGTGTGTATTGCTGCTTCTGTAGCAATTAGAATATGAATAATTCAAGTTCTAATATATCAGCATATTTTATCATCTCCAGTCTCCATTTTCAGACAGCTTTCTAAAAATGACATTACTATATGCTCGATATTCATATATTATATTATATTGTGAAATCCAAGTTACACTATTTTATTTAAATTTTTTCTGAGTGTCCCCAGAAATAAGGGGGAAAATACTCTACAAGTAAGTTAGTACTTGGTGGCATGGCCAGGTCACTATCCCCAAACACATAAGTTCCACCATATAAAATCTCATCTATTGTCAATATAATTTTTTAAGGATTATTAGTATATATAGTTATGAAAAGTCTAAATAATATCATCCAATTTAACTATAAGTAAAAGCTTACATAATCCTAAATATTAATCATTTATTTGTTCAAAGATATTGACTTTCAATCCTTTTCCATTGATTTATATTTCTGTTTCTATGCCAGCACCAAAGTGTTTTGATTACTGTAGCTTTGTAGTATAGTCTGAAGTCTGGGAGCCTGATTCATGTACCTCTGTTTTTCCTTCTCAAGACCGATTTGATTTTGGGTCTTTTATGTTTCCATGCAGGTAGCACAGTAGTAAAGGATTCCACCTGTCAATGCAGGGGATGCAAGAGATGCCAGTTTGATCCCTGGGTTGGGAAGATCTCCTGGAGAAGGAAATGGCAACCCACTCCAGTATTCTTTTCTGGAAAATCCCATGGACAGAGGAGCCTGGCAACTTATAGTCTATGGGGTTGCAAAGAATCAGGCATGACTGAGGAACTGAGCACACAGCATGCATGCATAAATTTTTAAATTTTTTGTTTGGGTTCTTTGAAAAATGGCATTGTCACTTTCACAGGAATTGCATTAAATCTGTAGATTGTCTTGGGTACTATAGTCACTTTTACAATATTGATTCTTCTAATCCAAGAACACAATATAGCTTTCCATTTGTTTGAGTTGTCTACAATTTCTTCCATCAGCCTCTAACAATTTTTGGAGTACAAATCTTTTGTTAATTAGGTAGGTAGGTTTTTTTTGTTTTTATCCCCCTGTAGGTATTCCATTCTTTTTTAATACAAAGGAAATGGGTTACTTATTTAATTTCTCTTTCTGATCCTTCATTGTTATGGTATAGAAATTTTCTATGGTGTAGAAATCTTGCAACTTTACTGAATTCACTGATGAGCTCTAGTAGTTTTCTGGTAGTGTTTTAAGGATTTTTTATGTATATCATGTCCTCTGCAGTAACAGTTTTACTTCTTTTCCAATTTATATTACTTCTCTTCCTTTTTGTTTTCTGATGGTTGTGGCTAAGACTTCCAAAACTATGTTGAATTATAGTGGCAATGGACATCTCTAGTAGATCAGTGGTTAAGAATATGCCTGCCAATGCAGGGTACAGGGCTCTCCAGGTGATGCTAGTAGTAAAGAACCCACCTACCAATGCAGGAGAGGTAAGAGACACAGGTTTGCTTTCTGAGTAGGGAAAATCCCTGGGAGGAAATAGCAACCTCTCTAGTATTTTTGCCTGGAAAATCCCATGAATATAGGAGCCTGACGGGCTATGGTCCACAGGATCGCAAAGAGTCAGATATGATTGAAGTGACTTAGTACAAGATTCAGGGTACATAAATTTGATCCCACATGTCCTAGAGTAAATAGGGCTGTGCACAACTACCGACCCCAAGCTCTAGAGCCCACATGCCACAACTACTGAGCACATGTGCTGCAGCTACTGAAGCCCACATGCCTAGAAGCTGTGCTCTGCAGGAGAGAAGCCACCACAACAAGAAGTCCACAAATTGCAACAAAGAATAGCTCTGCTCACTGCAACTAGAGAAAGCTTGCACAGAGCAACAAGACCCAGTGCAGTCAAAAATAAATTTTTTAAAAAGTGGCAAGAGTGGACATTCTTGTCTTGTTCCTGATCTTAGAGAAAATGGTGATCTTCTCTAAGAAGATCTGGGTATGACTTTTGCTGTGGGTTTGTCATAGATGGCCTTTATGGTTTCCTCTATGCCCATTTTCTGAGGACTATTTTTAATCATAAATGGATACTGAATTTTATCAAAAGCTTTTCCTGTGTCTATTGAAATAATCACATGGTTTTTATTCAATTTGTTGATGTGGTTTATCATACTCACTAATTTGCAGATATTGAAAAATCTTTGCATCCTTGGCATAAATCCCACTTGATCATGGTGTATAACCCTTTTAATATAGGCTGGATTGGAGAAGGCAATGGCACCCCACTCCAGTACTCTTGCCTGGAAAACCCCATGGACAGAGGAGCCTGGTGGGCTACAGTCCATGGGGTGGCAAAGAGTCAGACACGACTGAGCAACTTCACTTTCACTTTTCACTTTCATGCATTGGAGAAGGAAATGGCAACCCACTCCAGTATTCTTGCCTGGAAAATCCCAGGGATGGTGGAGCCTGGTGGGCTGCCGTCTCTGGGGTCGCACAGAGTCGGACACGACTGAAGCGACTTAGCATAGGCTAGATTCTATTTGCTAGTATCTTGTTGAGGATTTTTACATATATGTTCATCAGCAATATTGACGTATAATTTTGTGTGTGTATGTGTGTGTGGTTAGCTTTCTTTGGTTTTGGTATCATGGTGATGATGACCTCATAGATTGAGTTTGGAAGTGTTCCTTTCTCTGCAATTTTTTTTTTTTTTTTGCTTATATCATTTTTTAATGAAATTAAAACAGACATTTGTAGGGATCACAAATGTAGAAAATTCTTATGATGACACAGTTGTGATTTACTAAATTAACATATTTCATCTACAGCCATATTTATGAGACAAGAGTATTCAGTAAATTACTATTGTTATTATCACTTCCATGAAGAATATAATTTACAGGATTTCTAAGAATAATATATTTTCACAACTCTTTTAACAGCTAATATCAGCTTAATTAGCAAGTAATTGAATTTTAAACTCAGGTGTCATAATCTTTCAATCTTTGAATATAGAATTCTCATGAATCTAGAGTAGTAACAGGAAACACTGATGTCTCAATTCCTTTTTGATAAGAATATGAATGCTGTCTTCACATCTTACCTAATGAAAGGTCTTCCTGAATCTTCCTTTTCTTTTCTTCATTTCCTACATTCCTTTCTCTGCAATTTTTAGGAATAGTTTCAGAATGATAGGTGTTAAGTCTTCTCTAAATTTTGACAGAATCCACCTGTGAAGCCATCTGGTCCAAGACTTTTTTTTGTTGGGAGTTTTTAAATCACAGATTCAATTTCAGATCTTAAAATTGATCTGTTCACATTTTAATTTCTTCCTGGTTCAGTCTTGGGAGATTGTACCTTTCCTAGAATTTGTCCATTTTTTCTAGGTTGTCCAGTTTATTGACATATAGCTGGTTGTAGTAGTCTCTTATGAGTCTTTGTATTTATGTGGTATCTGAAATAACTTCTTTTTCATTTCTTATTTTATTGATTTGGGCCCTTTCCCTTTTCTCTTCGATGAGTCTGGCTAAAGGTTTATCAGTTTTGTTTATCTATTCAAATAACCAGCTTTATGTTCAATTGATCTTTTCTATGATTTTCTTCATCTCTTCATTTATTTCTGCTTTGATCTTTGTGATTTCTTTCCTTCTAACTTTGGTTTTGTTTGATATCCTTTCTCTAGCAGCTTAATCTATGAAAAAGTAGGCAAGAATATACAATGAAGAAAAGAAAATCTCTCTGATAAATGATGCTGAAAAAACTAGACAGTTAACTATAAAAGAATTATCCAACACCATAAACAAAAATAAACTCAAAATGGATTAAAGACCTAAATATAAAACCAGATACTGTAAAAACCCTAGAGGAAAACATTGGCAGAACATCCTTTGATATAAATCACAGCATTTCTTTTTGGATCTATCACCTACAAAAAAAAACAAAAACAAAAACAAACAAATGGGACCTAATTCAATTTAAAAGCTTTTAGAATTGATGCTTTCAAATTGTGGTGCTGGAGAAGACTCCTGAGATTTCCTTGGACAGCAAGGAGATCAACCCAATAAATTGAAAGGAAATTAACCCAGAATATTCATTGGAAGGACTGATGCTGAAGCTGAAGTTCCAGTACTTTGGCCACCTGATATGAAGAGCCAACCCACTGGAAAAGACTTTGATGTTGGGAAAGATTGAGGACAGGAGGAGAAGGGGGTGACAGAGGATGAGATGGTTGGATGGCATCACTGACTCAGTGGATGTCAGTATGAGCAAACCCTGGGATATAGTGAAGGACCGGGAAGTCTAAAGGACTGCAGTCCATGGGATCACAAAGAGTCAGACATGACTTGGCAACTGAACAACAGCAAGAAAGAAAACCATGAACAAACAGCCACCTACAGAATGGGAGAAATTATTTGCAAACACAACCAACAAAGGATTATAATCTCCAAAATACACAAACAGCATATACAGTTCAATATCAAAAAACCAACAACCCAATCAAAAAATGAGCAGAAGATCTAAAAAGACACTTCTCCAAAGAAGATATACAGATGGCCAAAAGGCACATGAAAAGATAATTAGTGAGGCTCAAATAATTAGTGAAGCTCAACCTCACTAATTATTAGAGAACTGCAAATGGAAACTACAATGACATACCATATCACACCAGTCAGAATGCCCATCATCAAAAAGTCTGCTAATAATAAATTCTGGGGAGGGTGTGCAGGAAAAAAAAAAAAAAAAACTTCTATACCCTTGGTGAGAATGTAATTTATTACCACCGCTATAGAGAACAGTATGGAGGTTCCTTAAAAAACTAAAATTAGATCTACCATGTGTGCAGACTCAGTTGCTTCAGTCATGCCCAACTCTTTGTGATTTCATGGACTCTAAGCTTTCAGGCTACTCTGTCCATGGGATTTTGCTGGCAAAAATATTGGAAAGGTTTGCCATGCCCTCTTTCAGGGGATCTTCCCGATCCAGGGATCAACCATGCATCCCCTGCACTGTAGGCATATTCTTTACTGCTGAGCCACTGGGGAAACCCAAGGTCATCACATGATCCTGAAATTCTACTCCTGGGCATATATCTGGAGAAAACCATAATTTGAAATGATATATGCATCCCAAAGTTCATTTCAGCACTATTTATAATAACCAAGACATGGAAGCATGGACCTAAATGTCCATGAACAGATAAATAGATAAAGAAGATGCAGTACATAGATACAATGAAATATTACTCAGCCATAAAAAAGAATGAAATAATGCCATTGGAAGCAAATGGATGCACTTACTTCCCAGATGGTACTAGTGGTAAAGAATCTGCCTGCCAATGCAGGAGACACAAGAGATGTGGGTTTGATCCCTGGGTTGGGAAGATACCCTGGAGGAGGAAATGGCATCCCACTCCAGTATTTTTGGCAGAAGAATACCATGGACAGAGGAGCCTGGCAGGTTACAGTCCACAGGGTCACATAGAGTCAGAGTCAACTCAGAAATTAAGCACTATAGAAAGGCAGTATATACCTGGACTTAAGAGATGAACATACTAAGTGAAGTAAGTCAGACAGAAAGAAAAATATATGATGTGGTTTATATGTGGAATCTAAAAAAAAAATGATACAAATGAATTTATATATAAAACAGAAATAGACTCCCAGACATAGACAACCAAATATACACACACACACACACACTATATATATATATATATATATATATATATATATATATATAATAGATAACCATCGAAGGCCTATTGTATACCAAAGAGAATTAAACTCAATATTTTCTAATAACCTATAAGGGAAAAGAATCTGAACAAATATATATATATATATATATGTATGTATATATGTATATATGTTCAGTTATATAGATATGTATAACAATCACTTTCCTGTCACGTGAAACACATTGTAAATCAACTATACTTCAATTAAAAGATAAAAAAAAAAATTCAGAGTTTAATCTCTTCTAAGCATTATGCCTCGGAGAAGGCGATGGCACCCCACTCCAGTACTCTTGCCTGGAAAAATCCCATGGACAGAGGAGCCTGGTAGGCTGCAGTCCATGGGGTCGCTAAGAGTTGGACATGACTGAGCAACTTCACTTTCACTTTTCACTTTCATGCATTGGAGAAGGAAATGGCAAGCCACTCCAGTGTTCTTGCCTGGAGAATCCCAGGGATGGTGGGGCCTAGTGGTCTGCTGTCTATGGGGTCGCACAGAGTCGGACACGACTGAAGCAACTTAGCAGCAGCAGCAAGGATTATGCCTCTCTAGCCTTCAATAGGGCAGTGGTATCTAGACAAATGATTGACAGTTGGCTTTCTGGGAGAAGAGAAAACTTCATTTGAAGTATCTGCAGTGTTCTAATGGTATAAATATTTTCAGTATGATTGATTTCAAACTATCAGCTTGATATTCACTGAAAGCCAAGTTGAAGTGTGATGTCTACAGTCAAGACAGGAGAGCTGTTACAGAATCTGGCTCTGTCTCATCCTTGGAAGAGTGGCAGTTCTTAAGGAAAGAGAAGATACTGACCAGAAACAACACTGCCAAAACCCCACGTAACAGTAAGATATAAATAATAAAAAAAGGATTGTGGGAAACACTTTACGCTTTCAAAAAGGAAATGCTTAAATTCTTTATTTGACCTTCCAACTGGGAAACAGGTGATGAGAATCTTGCTATTCTTTGCTTAAATTACTTTTTCTCTTCTCATTTCAAGCATGTTGCTGACGCATCACAATTCAGTGTTTTTCTTTCTTTTCACTTGGACTATCTTTTCACTTTAAAATTGCTTTTCCTCATGCAGTGGCTTTTCTGATTTTTATTTCCATTTAGCCGTAGAGAGTCATAAATTGGCACTTTACTGTTTGTCAATAAGAGCTCTATAAACCAGTCCACGCCTAGGAGAGATATGGGATTGAGGCCTAAGATTGATTCCAGTTAGTATTTAGTTAGAATGATCACAGAAGATATTTCTTGACAAAAAACCCATTTCAAAACCTTTAAAGAGAAAAAGTGAAATGCTTCCAAGTCTTTTTTACCTAAAAGTAGTTGCCAATTTTCAAAAAGCACCAGCAATGTAGCTCTATGATTTTCCTATTTTCTATGGCAGAAGAAGAACCATAGTATTTATCCTGTCTAACATGACTCAGTTTGATCCATCTACTTCCCTGACTAAATCTCTTTCAGAAATTCTCTATACAATTTACTACCTTGAATTCACATTGAATTATACATAAGAATATTTTCCCTCTACACGTCCACTCAGTGTGGTGAGCCTTGAAAAATGTTTTTAGTAGTGTATACATAAAGTTTAACATTTAGACAATTTTATTTGAGATCTCTTAATCATCCTTATTGGCTACACTTAAATATAGAGGATGATTGGAGCTGTTTTTCATGGCTTCCCTGATTGTTGTTATTTTAATTAAATGTTTATGTGGTTCAATCTCATTGAAGAAGGAAAACAAACAGTATTTTTTCACACTGTGATCTGTTGTGACTTGAAAAACATGCAATGTATTTTTAAATTTTGTGTCTGCCACTATACATTATCAGAGATGAATACATCTCTGAAACGTGTGCATGACCAAGTTTTCACATCCTATTTGGTATGCTGATAATTCAGTCTGTCTGCTTTATCATCACTTTAACTTGTCTAGGTTACCGAAGATCAATGAGAACTTAAAATTAACTGCAGGTAGCTATTCAAAAAGAATATTGCTGCAGATATAAAAATGAGCATGTGGTTATGAAGAAGAAAAGTCAATTTCACTGTATTATATCATGCATACATCTCTTAAAATTGCTTTATCAATATCTGATATGTGGCAAAAATAAGTAAAATAAACAAGTGCCATTCTCCTCTTCTCTACTTTCTGTCATTTCATATTAGATTTAATGAAAATTCTCTGATTCAGTACATCCTGTGGAGAATAGGGAAAATATTTCCCTGTAGGTTTTGCTATTCAGTGGTTATTAAAGAGATGCTGGATAGATTTATTTTTTTTCTAAGACATTGATTTCACTATTATGATACTTCAATAACTGGGATTTATAGAGCAGTGTTTTCATCTGTGTAGTTTGAAGTGAGAGGAAGCTTGATGAAAGATTTAATTATTTATTGGCAAGGACAAAAGGGATTTTTATAGTTTATTAAGAAAAAGCAATGTCTTAATAAAATAAAAATATTATTTATTTCTGAGCTGTCTATAAACATGGAAATATGTCATATAGCACAATGTTTCAATCTCCTCAGAAAAATTTCTTGATATTTCTTACATAAATCAGAACAGAGTTTGTTACTTGTTCATATTTGAACTACGAGATAAAAATTACCAATAAGAAAGTTAAACTCCATAGATTTAGAATGATAGAAAAACATTGGTAATATGCAATAGATATTAGAGAAATTGCAAAGAAAGGTTACAATAGAGCAGATTGAAAGAGAAACGCACTTGATTTGAATACAGAAAAGGGCCATAGGGGCTGTATCTTGGCGCCTACTCTGCAGCTACTGAAAAGTCCACATACAGAACTTGGTAACTTGTATTAACTAGTAATAGCAATAATAGTTTAATCTGAAAAAATACTGCCGCTGCTGCTGCTAAGTCGCTTTTTTTTTTTCGTGTCCAACTCTGAGCGACCCCATAGATGGCAGCCCACCAGGCCCCACGGTCCCTGGGATTCTCCAGGCAAGAATACTGGAGTGGGTTGCCATTTCCTCCTCCAATGCATGAAAGTGAAACGTGAAAGTGAAGTCACCCAATTGTGTCCGACTCTTAGCGACCCCATGGACTGCAGCCTACCAGGCTCCTCCATAGATGGCTGGTAAAGTAAGAATAGACAATGGTCTACCTGCTAACGCAGGAGAAATGGGTTCAATCCCTGATCCCAGAAAATCCCACATGACTAGGAGCAACTAAGTCGGTGCACCACAACTAGAGCCTGAGAACCGCAATGACTGGGCCTAGGTGCTGCAACTACTGAAGCCCACGTGCCCTAGAGTTCAGGCTCGGCACCAGGAGAAGCCACCGCAATGAGAAGCCTGCACACCGCAACCAAGAGTAGCCCCACTCACCAACTATAGAACGTTTGTGCAGCAACAAAGATCCAATACAGCCAGGAGGAAAAACAACAAACCAACAAAAAACTGATCAGCGATAAGCAAAGCAAATGGATAATAAGTCATTTCAAACCCTTTGCAATTATATGGTTTAGAAGAAGAAAATGAATAGGATCACGTGGGGCTCTTGTTCTACTCTTTATGCTAAGAGAATATGGTTGAAATTCTGTGACCTTCATTCTGGTTTCTTCAAAAGACAGTAGAGTACTTTAGACATTGGATAAATATTCAAATTCTAGGCACTTATGTAAGTGGTCTCTGTGCATTTAAAGTGTGTGTGTGTGTATGTGTGTGTGTGTGTGTGTGTTGTGTTATGCACAGTGTCTGTGTGTGTGTGTCCTGGTGTGCTTATCACTTTAAATGTCTGCCTATTTATTCAACTAAATAATGGCAAGCTTCTAAGAATAGGATTTGAGGTTACATATTATGACCACTTAGATAAGGAATCAAAATTATGTTCTCCAACGAGTATTTATCAGAACTTGAAAAATTCTTAGAAAAATCACAGTTAATAATAGAACAACCCCTCGTTCCTTATTTGCTATAGCTCCCTTAATAAATTTGGAGAGGCTGGGGCATTAGCACCAGAGGACTCAGGCATTCTTTGGTCAGCTAGCTAATAACACACATTGTACCAACATTCTTCCTTTTCTTACTTCAAACACTAATTTATACAGATGTTAGCAAAGACAATATGCTAAGCACATCCTCAACTCAAGATTCAGTTACGCTAAATGATCACCAGGGGTTAGATTTTAGAAAATAAGAATCAGAGGGGTTTACTTCCTTATTTTATCATCTCCTCAGAATTTTACATTGAAAGTGGATGCAGATCAGTTTCTGAAACCTGACACCTCATTACAATGAAACTAAGAACAGTGTGACTTGTGAGTGGTAGAATAAGACCAGTTGGAACTTTGTTGACAATTTGCTAGCATCTCATCAAGAATCTCACATCCCTGGTGATGGTTAAAATGTGGATAGCCTAGAAATGGCTATTCTTGCATGGGAAACAAAATGTGTGGGTGAAATGCCTCCGGTGTATTCCTTTTCCAAGAAAGAAATGGCAAAAAGGATAGAGTCACATATGGCATCATCATATATGGTAAATGGTTTCTGTTTGATTGGTCTCTTGTGAAAGCATATTCATCTGATTGATACAACATAGTGTACACAAGGTGTGGCTGAGAAGAAAGAGGAATTGCCTGGATGTTGATAGCATTACACCATTAGCAGCTACAGAGCTGGGATTCTAGCTTATGTGGCCAGACCATGGTGCCTAGATGGCTGATCTCTGGGCTGTAGGAGGTCAAGAGAGATGTAATGCTAACCAGTCAATCATATTTTGGCAGGCAAGACCAGGGCTAGAAATGGAAAATAAATGGAGGGCCTCTGAAGAGGAAATGGTCATTAACTATCTTGAAATTTTTGCAGAGTAACACAAACATGAGATCCTCATATTTCAAATCTTTATTGCATGTATATATAATTATTTTACTATAGTAAGAATAAAATAGCAAAATAAGGCAGAGATGCTATATACTGACATAGAAAATTAGCTATTGATGGAAAATGTTTACATTTGAATAGCAATCAAAACTGAAATTTAGTTTTTTTCCTCTATTTTCAATTTCTTTTAAGAGGCTTTTGAATGGTGCAATCAGTGTCAATTTTCCCCTAAAATGCCAGGCAAGCAATGAAGTCAATATACACCTTCTATAAGCAAATACATTATTTATTTGACACACCAGATAAAATACAAAGCCTGTTAAGAGTAATTCTATCGTACTGGGATTTATTTTGGTCTGATTTACTTTAAACATGCTGATTATTCACTTTTTTTCTTATGTATCTACGTCACCTGCATTATTGTGCTCAGCCACTCAGCTGTGCCTGACTTTTTGCAACCCCATGGACTGTAGCCCACCAGGCTCCATGCCCATGGGATTTCCCAGACAAGAATACTAGAGTGGGTTGACATTTCCTTCTCCAGGGGATCTTCCCCACCCAGGGATGAAAACCACATCTCATTTGTCTCCCGCATCAGCAGGTGGATTCTTTACCACTCAGCCACCGGAGAAGCCCTTATCTATATTAACATGTTCCCAATTACTATTCATAAATACAATAAATAGTAATATAGTCAGTTTACCCAGTATTGCAGCTTAGAATGAAGGTGTCACCTTTATTATTTTTGGTGGAAAAGGGTTATACAAAACCTTAATATATAAAACAAATAAAAATGAAGCTTTTAAAATGATGCAAGCCCAGAACTTCCATACACTTGATCTCTGTCTTCATGAAGCTAGAAATTGAAAATTGCATCTATTTTAGAGCAATTGGAAATAAGTTCTTGTCCTCTATCATTCAAAAATATAGTTTTCTCTGTGTAACCTCAGTCTCCTTATCAATAAACTAGTGTTAGAAGGTGGAAAAGATCCCTTTTAAAGGGATCTTATAAAGACAAGCACAACAAAAAATTTGATGAAAGTCTGTTGTAAAACTGTTTTGGTATTTTTAGTTTTTTTAATTATTGCATTTAAAATATTGTGAACAATTAAGCATGCATTGGGTTGGACAAAAATGTTGTTTTTAAAATCTTGTAGACAAAACCTGAATGAACTTTTTGGCCAACCCAATATAACTGAATTATTTTTGTTGTACACCTGAAACCAACACATCATTGTAAACCGACCATAATTTTTCCAAAAACATGTTGTGACCAAACAAAAATATTTCCTTCTTCTTGTGACTCCAAGAGTCCTTAGAACATAGCATGGAAAGAAAACGTTAGCTGTATCATCATCATTTCCCATGCCTGATACAGGTTTTATAAGATTTGTCCTACAGAGATAGAGGTTATCATTGCCCCATGAATTACTTGTGGATATGCTGGTCTCAGGGTACCTTCAGACTGACAAAAACAATGAGAAGCAATTATGCAGGGCACATGGTTTTAGAGTGAAACGGTATGCTGCCTAAAACCATATGTATGAAATCTTATTTTGTCTCCTCAAAAACAAAATATGGGAAATCTGTTAAATAATTTATGTAGTCATCTTATTCTAATAATAAGGTGAACAAGAAAAGTAGAGGCTCTTATCAATAATAATGTCTTTGAATTTTTATTTTTGAAGATGAGAAAAGGTTCCATTCAAAAAGTTTTTTTACTGCGGCCATTGAGCCATGCTTAAAAACAGATTTAGTGAAGGAGACATGATGTACATACACTCATAGCACAAAATAAAACAATATCAACTCATGTCTTTGTGACTGAATTGACTACAGTCCAAGTATTCAACTTTTGCTTAAGTGAATCCTTTTAAAAATATTAAAGCATTTTATTTTTCAGTTCCACTCCAACTAATTTTCATGAGTCATTCTCATTTTCTTTCATCTTATGATTTTTGTGACATTAGAGACATCTTGTTGACCTCAACATGCCCTCACATTTGTGAAATTGTCTCTTTTGAGGCCCACTTGTCCTAACTTGTGCTCATTGCTATTCATGACTCCTGCTGAATGGGCGGTAGCACAGTAACTCTCACCTTCCTCTGAATCCTAGCAACAAGCCACATAGCAACAGTCATAGGTGTATTTTGGAACCAGGAAATGTGCCATGGTAATAAATTTGAACTTCATTCCAATGAATATTGATTGATAACCAGTTTTCATCAATATTAACACTGCATCCTTAAATCTGTGAGTTGAATGTTGGTATAAACCTGGCAGGCCAGAGGTTGGTAGGTTTGAACAAATAAGCTAATCTTCTGGGCAATGTACTACTTAAGTCTGTTAGCCCTGCTGGAAAGATCTTGCTTACTTCATGATCTAACAACATACTGCTGCTGCTGCTGCTGCTAAGTCGCTTCAGTTGTATCCAACTCTGTGCGACCCCATAGACGGCAGCCCACTAGGCTCCCCCGTCCCTGGGATTCTCCAGGCAAGAACACTGGAGTGGGTTGCCATTTCCTTCTCCAATGCATGAAAATGAAAAGTGAAAGTCAAGTCACTCAGTCATGTCCGACTCTTCGAGACCCCATGGACTGCAGCCTACCAGGCTCCTCTGTCCATGGGATTTTCCAGGCAAGAGTATTGGAGTGGGGTGCCATTGCCTTCTCTGAACAACATACTAGATACTTCTTAGTTTCTTTCAGAGATGGCTGACATATTGTTATGGGCCACTATTTTTCTTAGACATTAATATCATATTTTATTTGATAAAAAGATGTCCATGATGAATTTTAATATGCAAAGTATTCTAAAACAGCATTGATGAAATCATCCAAGCTTTAATGTTGACACCAATTGTACTATTCATCATCAATATTCTTGTGGTGCTATTTGATTATTGTTGTTGTTTACTCACTAAGTAATGTCTGAGTCTTTGCAACCCTATGGACTATAGCCCACCAAGTTCCTCCATCCTCCACTGTCTCCTAGAGTTTGCTCAAATTCATGTCCATTGAGTCAGGGATGCTATATAACCATCTCATCCTCTATTGCCCCCTTCTCCTTTTGCTTTCAATCCTTCCCAGCTGCTGCTGCTGCTAAGTGACTTCAGTCGTGTCCGACTCTGTGTGACCCCATAGACGGCAGCCCACCCAGGCTCCCCCATCCCTGGGATTCTCCAGGCAAGAACTCTGGAGTGGGTTTCCATTTCCTTCTCCAATGCATGAAAGTGAAAAGTGAAAGTGAAGTCGCTCAGTCATGTCCAACTCTTTGTGACCCTGTGGACTGCAGCCTACCGGGCTCCTCTGTCCATGGGATTTTCCAGGCAATGGTACTGGAGTGGGTGGCCATTGCCTTCTCCATCTTTCCCAGCACCAGCGTCTTTTTCAATGAGTAGGCTGTTCGCATCAGGTGGCCAAAGTATTTGATTATATTTTGAAGCTAAATATCAGAAAATATGGCAGATGAGGTTGGCTAGAAGTATAACTCTACTAACTGTATGCTTTATCAAATGTCATAGTCTTTGGGACTTAACAGCTTGTTAAGACTGTTATTGGCCCCACAACAATCATGAATGCAGCACACTTTGATCAACTCCCTCTTTTTTTTTTTTTTTGAAGACAGAATAAAAGCATCTTCACACACAAAGGAGAACTGAATGTCTGTTAAATGTCTTCAAATACCCTGAAACCATCATTTTACTGTGGTCTGTACAAGAGCTAATTTTTTTCTGTGTAACAAACTATTCCAAGTCTTAGTGCTTTGATATGACAGCTATTTATTTGCTAACAATTCCACGGCTCAGAAATTTGGGTTCAGCTCGACTGAGATGGATCAAGTATGCTCGATACAGTTTTGGCTGGGCTCACTCTGACATCTGTTGTCAACTAGACATAGAAAAGTCTCACTTGTATGCCTGGTGGTGGCATGGCTATCAGCAGGGATAATGCAAGTAAGTGGGCATCTCCTACTCATCAGCTAGTAGACTACACCAGGCGACTACACCAGGCTGGTTCACATGCGGTGGCCATAGGGTGCTCAAGTGCAGCAAGTGAGGGCAATTGCCAAGGTAGGTAAGCACTATTCCAGCCTCTTCCTGGCTCAAGTGTGGTAACATCCCTTTGGCTAAAGTCAGTCCCATAGTCAAAGTCAGATTCCTAGGGTGGAGAAATAGACTCCACTTCTATATGGAAGTAAGGTCCAAGTCACATTGCAGAAAGGTGTTTACATGAAGATGCAAACAAACAAACATAAAGTAGTGCCAGTTTTGCAACTGTTTGCAACTCAAGTTCTTGATTATTGACAACAGTAGTGAATCAGACTGTGTGGATTTGGACCCTAGAGCCATCAAGAACTTTCTATCGGGCATTGGACAAATTTGGTGGCCTATCTGTGCAAAACATCCCTCATATATTAACAGATATACTTTCTCAGGATCTTCTTATAGGGAAACATAAAGATTAAGTAAGCTACATCTCACTTGCTTTGAAGAGCACTTGGCATGCAATAAGATATCAATAAATGTCAGCTATTATTATCTTGGGAATAGAAATAATGTGTTATTAAGGATTAATATGTGCTATCTTTAAGTCTGAGATGAACCTCTCCATCAACATAGTCTGTTCATAGTCATGTTCATAGTCATGCACACATCATTTGCTGTTATCTAAGTCTTACATCTTGTCCATCACATCATCATTTTCACATTCAGATTTCTTTGTTAATAGCACAGTATTGACTTTATTAACTGTTACAGTTTTTCTTTTTTTTTTTAATGGAATTCCTATAATTTGGGCCCTGGTTGAACTTTTTGTCCTTGGAGCACACCAAACCTGTTTCAAATTCAAGAACTTCACACTTGATCTTCTCTATTGGGAGCACTTTATCCCTCTCTTCCCATGATTGACTCCATCTCATGATTCAGATCTCATTTCAAATATCACTTCTCAAAAACAATATCTCTGATCATAAGGCCAAAAGGAATCCCTCCCCTGTATTACATGAGCTCATTATCACTTGGTCAGTTTTATACACTACCCTGAACACATTACTCTAAAAATGTTTGTCATCCTCCCCCTCTTGAAAGGAAGCTCATTAGTGCAGGAACTAAGTCTATTGCTTGGTAGGTATATACTCCTAACACCTAGAGGTGTGTCCTATACATGACAGGTTTTCAATAAATATTTGATAAACTACAGAAAACATGCTCTAGTTCTATGTATTCTACTGTTCTTGACACTGCATTTACTCTGAGTTGACTCATAGTAAATGTCTATTTAATAAAGGAGGCATAACTTACTCAGCTTGTCTGTATACTGGCATTTTATGGAGGTCATTATTATTGACCTCCATAAACTCATTAATAATGAGTTTTATATTCAAAATCAGAACTAAAACATCAAGCTGGAAGTAATGCTAAGGACCCAAGGAAACTTGTGTAATACAGAACAAAAGAAATGGATATGCTTGAAAGCAGTAATTCAGTTAGGTCTCTATTATCTGTGCTAATGAAGAAGAGCAATGAAGCAGATGATCCATAGCAACAGATAATGAAAAACTATTTGCAGTTAACTCTGGAATACATTACTGAGAGTCCCTAACTTGTAAACAGGTTATGTTCCAAAAGGTCGCTTGTAAATAGGTTATTTTGGATGCAGAATTCATTTTTCAAGAAATAATATAGCTGACTTATAGTGCTAACTATTTAGTAACTAAAAGACAGTTAGAACATACTATATACAATTCTGGTAGAAACACATGGCTTCCAATTTTCAGATAGAGAAGTCTGGAATCTGTCCTCACTGCTACAAACCTGCTTCTTCCCACCCAGTCCAGAGGGAGCAAAAATTTCTTCCCTATCTCTGCTACCTTGAGCCCCAAAGCAAAGTCTCACTTTGAAAGTTACACTTCAAAGAAGGATGTGGTGAGTGGTGGGGCAGAGTCTGGGAGTGAAGGTTGGGGCTCTGAGAAGGTTTGAGGGTGTAGGACTACCATTATGAGAAATTCTCTGCCAGCTGCATGGAGACCCCCTTTGTAATGAGCCCTCTGGAGGCAGGCAGCTTTCTGAAAGTCAGGTGCCCAATACGGAGGGTGAGAGATCTTTGGGAACGACCTTGACATTGCTCCATGCATCATATTTCAGACTAATTTTAGAACTTGCAGATTAAGAATAGATTACAAAGTGTTAGAATTTTATGAGATAAACTATAAAAGGAAACAAGAATGCTAACATTCATAATAACAAAAGAGTGAAACAGCTCAAATATCTGCTACCTTGAATAGACATCAGGAGAATAGATGTTAACTGTAGAATATAAACAAAATTAAATATTTCTGAAAAACTAAACTGTAGTATAAGTAAACTATAGTATCAGATAATATTTTAAAATATAACACTATGTGATAAGATACATCCAAAATTATATGTACTACGTTGTCTTGGTATAAAGTTAAATGCAACTAAAATAACCATAACATGTATAAATGTGGCATAATTATATAAAAGAAATCAAGGGAGTGATAAATCTGGAAGCTGGGTAACAGCAGTCTTGGGTGGGGCAAAAATAGAGCTGGAAGACCTATGGGTCAATGCAGGTTATTATTATGGACAATATTTTTAAGCTTTGTCCTGAATGCTAATGTTCTTTTTATTCCCATAATACCATCTTTTAAACAATATTTATTATTACATCATCTATATACTAAGTCTTTAAATGTCACTGTTCCTTGGTATTTTGTTTTGGTTCTTTTTTGATTTGTTAATGATGCTCTGGTGGGCTGCCGTCTATGGGGTCACACAGAGTCGGACACGACTGAAGTGACTTAGCAGTAGCAGCAGTCAGATCAGATCAGTCACTCAGTCGTGTCCGACTCTTTGTGACCCCATGAATCGCAGCACGCCAGGCCTCCTTGTCCATCACCAACTCCCGGAGTTCACCCAGACTCACATCCATCGAGTCAGTGATGCCATCCAGCCATCTCATCTTCTGTCGTCCCCTTCTCCTCCTGCCCCCAATCCCTCCCAGCATCAGAGTCTTTTCCAATGAGTCAACTCTTCGCATGAGGTGGCCAAAGTACTGGAGTTTCAGCTTCAGCATCATTCCTTCCAAAGAAATCCCAGGGCTGATCTCCTTCAGAATGGACTGGTTGGATCTCCTTGCAGTCCAAGGGACTCTCAAGAGTCTTCTCCAACACCACAGTAGCAGCAGTAGCAGGCACATAAAATGAATTTTAAATAGAGTGGTCATGATACATTTCATTGATTAGATGATACCTGAGCAAAGTTGAAGGAAAGTTGGAGAACTAGTCATGAGTTTATCTGTGAGAGAGCATCCCCCAAAATCGGAACATCAACTGCACATGTCCTATGGTGGAACTTTCTTTACTTTTTAAGAAAAAGGTAAAGAAACCAGGATAGCTTGAGAGGAGTATGCAAAAGAGTAGACAGTAGGAGATTAGGTCAGGGAAACAACAAAGAAGGCAGACCCCCGGGGCCTTGTATATGCCATCGAATAGCCTTTGCCTTTACTGTTTGAGTGTGTGTTTAGATAGAGACTGGAGGTTTTGAGCAGATGACTGTTATGGTCTGAGTTAGGTCATAAAAATAATCACCATGGATACTGTATTAAGGAGAGACTGTGTTGGGAGATGAGTGGCAAGATGGAAAGAGATCAAGAGGAATCCATTAGGAGCTTTTCTAATTGAAAAGTGACAGGGTTCAGAACATGGTAGTAGCAATGGAGATGTTGAAAGGTGGTCAAATTCTGTAGATATGAACAAAGAGAAAAATCAAGATGACTCCAAGACTTAGGATTCAGCAGTGGAGAAATGGAGTTGTCATCGGCTGATATGGGGAAGACTGTGAGAGGGATAGGTTTTGGGGAGAGATGACCAGAAATTCTGTTTTAAATTTAAGATTTTATCAGGTATTCAATGCATATTTTAAAGCAGGCAGTATAAAAATAATAATAAAGTAGGCAACATAATATCTGAGTCTGGATTTCAGGAGAGGAAGAAGAGATAACACTGGGAATCTTCCATATTCTAGATGATACTTACAGATTGGGCTTGGATGACATCACTGTGTGATCATCCATCATTTAAATTTATCACTGGAAATTGAAAGAAAAATATGCTTTTATATTCATTACCCAGGCTGGAAAAAATTTTTTTCACAATGAATTTTAGTTTCTATAATCTTTTAATACTCTCCTCCATCAAGGTGTCAAAGTCAGAATGCATACATGTGCTCATACCAAAATTAAATAGTATCTCTTACCAATCCTGCTCAAAATGAATGAAATACTTCATTGGTTTTTTTTGTTATTGTTTATTTCTTTGTTCCTATGATTTATATTACTTTTCCAAATCAAGTCTGATTGCCTAAGGCCCTTTGAATGTTGTCAACAATTTACTCTGGTAAAATAAAACTTTATATTTAGAACACACTTTTGTTATCTGTTATTTTATTGTCTAATTCAAATTCCTTCCTCACTGGGAAGTGCATTGCTTCATCTCTATTTAGAATTGCAATTTGAACTCTAGAAAGAAACAAATCCTTCAAGGTCATTAGGGTGTTGACACGGTATCTTACCAGTAATGAGAAAGGCAGGACAGCCAGTCAACTGTCTTCTATTTACCTAGACTATTGACACTGTGTCTAACTGCCATAGCGTTAAAAGAGGAGGTCTTGTTCTACTAATCTCATATCCTGCACATGCTCTCTGGTGTATTAAATATTGCTTCTCTCCCCTCAGAGGCATCTTAAATACACAAAGAGAGAAAAATTTCAAAGTAAAACAAAATAAGGACTTGTTCTAACAAACAATAAATTCCTGGTAGGTAAAATATCTGTTAATGTTCTTTCTGTATCAAATTTGTGAGTTTTCCAAAGATCCTTGATATTTTCAATATTATATTTTTATATTGATCACTCCCTCTTAGTATAGTCTCCAATTGTACTCCCCATGAATGCTTCTCCTTGACCCATTTTTCTCCTAGAGTGTTTTACATGTTTTCAGTTTTTTTTAAAGATACTTTTCAATATAAACAGTGATTGTAGGTCTTTGAAATGCTAATTTATCCTGATAAATATGCTTTTGAAGTCATTTATCAAATGGTGTTGGTAAATAAATTTTATAGAAATGTGCCTGGGATATGAAATACATTCCTGAATATGTTTGATATCCAAAGCTCTAAAAATTTATAATAGTACTACTATATTGGGTTTCCCTGGTGGCCCAGATTGTAAAGAATCAGTCTAATCAGTAGAATGGAAGAGACCCAGGTCTGATTCCTAGGTCAGGAAGACCCCCTGGAGAAGGAAATGGCAATCCACTCCAGTATTCTTACCTGGAGAATCCCATGGATAAAGGAGCCTGTCAGGATACTGTCCATGGGGCTGCACATGACCTTCACTACTATATTATTGGATTGCCATATAATAGCATTGACTGTTTAGACTATAATTATTTCTGCTTCACTTTAAAATGTGGATTTTATATTAACCTCCTTATTTCAATCTATTTCTTCCAAAGCAGTGAGCTTAGTACAACTGAGTGTTATCATTGCATGTATGAGGAACTGCAGAAGAGATTAGAACACAAGTCTGCAGAACTAGCAGGTCTATACTTGGGCAAGGAAGATTTAGACTTTATAATGTCACTAGAAATTAGACATGGTTTAAGCAGTGGTGTATATAGAATGCTGGACTTTGAGTCAGTAGATCACAATTTAAATTTATCCTCCGTGTTCCCTTGAGCAAGTGCCTTTTCTCCTGGAGTCTTTTTCTTTGTAATAGATAGTTAAGAAATGCAAATGCACTTCACAGTTGAATGCGTCAGGGCTGGATAGACTGAGAAGGAACATGGGGATGCCAAAATTAAATATGTACCTGGAGATGGCTAAAGCAGTAGAGACAGCTGTGAGGGCATATCAGTGGGAAGAGGACCTGGTCATCTGCCACTATTATCAGAACTTAGTGTCTTAGATCAGAAATGGCAGCAGCAAGTCAGCCATGTTGGAAACTGGTCATCCAAAGTCTAGGCTCTGATAGTGGAACAGAAGGCCAAGGTCTTGAATGGACAGTGTATTTTTGACTGTTCAGATACTTTCAATAATGAGTTGATACATACTGGACTCAAACACAATGAGGAGGGCACATTCTCTACATTACTGGAGGCAAACATGAGTTATCCTATACATGTGTTATTTATGTGCATACTTGGGATTCTATGGCCAAAAGACCCAAGACATGTCTCATCCTTGTGTTGTTAATACTCATCCCAGGATCAGGCAGTAGAGAAAACTTCCTGGGACTCTAATATGAGGAAGCTGGGACTAATAACACAGGACTCTGTTTTGGGGCTTCCCAGGGGGCTCAACGGTAAAGAAACTGCCTGCCAATGCAAGAGACAAAGGAGATGATCCTGGCTCGGGGAGATCCCCTGGAGAAGGAAATGGCAAACCACTCCAGTATTCTTGTCTGGGAAATCTCATGGACAAAAGAGCCGGGTGGGTTGTAATTCAGAGGGTTGCAAGGAGTCAGACATGACTGAGCATCCACACATGCACTCTGGGGTTTTTGTTTGTTTGGCTGGTTTTTAAATCTACCTTTGACAATTTCTGTTAAACAGCACCAGATTTTGCCATATATGGGTACTTATTTTACCTCTTTTCAAATACACAAGTTATACAATTCTACTGGGCATCTGAGTTTTACATGACAGATATTTAATTTATAATATAGCTATAGCCTATATGATAATTAATATATAAAGAATGTTTTTTAGCTTGAAATATGTCCCAAAGAATTGCAGTGACAAAGAATGCTCAAGCTACTGCACAACTGCACTCATCTCACATGCTAGTAAAGTAGTGCTCAAAATTCTCCAAGCCAGGCTTCAGCAATACATGAACCATGAACTTCCAGATGTTCAAGCTGGTTTTAGAAAAGGCAGAAGAACCAGAGATCAAATTGCCAACATCTGCTGGATCATGGAAAAAGCAAGAGAGTTCCAGAAAAACATCTATTTCTGCTTTATTGACTATGCCAAAGCCTTTGACTGTGTGGATCACAATAAACTGTGGAAAATTCTGAAAGAGATGGGAATGCCAGACCACCTTACCTGTCCCCTGAGAAATCTGTATTCAGGTCACAAAGCAACAGTTAGAACTGGACATAGAACAACAGACTGGTTCCAAATCAGGAAGGGAGTACATCAAGGCTGTATATTGTCACCCTGCTTATTTAACTTATATGCAGAGTACATCATGAGAAATGCTGGGCTGGATGAAGCACAAGCTGGAATCAAGATTGCTGGGAGAAATATCAATGACCTCAGATATGCAGATGATACCACCCTTATGGCAGAAAGCAAGGAAGAACTAAAGAACCTCTTGATGAAAGTGATGAGGAGAGTGAAAAAGTTGGCTTAAAACTCAACATTCAGAAAACTAAGATCATGGCAACCTGTCCCATCACTTCATGGCAAATAGATGGGGAAACAGTGAAAACACTGACAGACTTTACTTTTGGGGGCTTGAAAATCACTGCAGATGGTGACTGCAGCCATGAAATTAAAAGAAGTTTGCTCCTTGGAAGAAAAGTTATGACCAACCTAGATAGCATATTAAAAAGTAGAGACATTACTTGACCAACAAAGGTCTATCTAGTCAAAGCTATGGTTTTTCCAGTGGTCATGTATGGATGTGAGAGTTGGACTATAAAGAAAGAAAGCTGAGTGCCAAAGAATTGATGCTTTTGAACTGTGGTGTTAGAGAAGACTCTTGAGAGTCCTTTGGACAGCAAGGAGATCCAACCAGTCCATCCTAAAGGAAATCATTTCTGAATATTCATTGGAAGGACTGATGCTGAAGGTGAAACTCCAATACTTTGGCCATGTGACGCAAAGAACTGACTCATTTGAAAAGACCCTGATGCTAGGAAAGATTGAAGGCAGGAGAAGGGGATAACAAAGGATGAGATAGTTGGATGACATCACTGACTCAATGGACATGAGTTTGAACAAGCTCTGGGAGTTGGTGATGGACAGGGAGGCCTGGCATGCTGCACTCCATAGTGTCAGAAATAGTTGGACACGACTGAGTGACTGAACAGATGTCTTCCAAACTTTTGTGTCTTTATGCCTATATTATTCTTCACCCATCTTCATGGCTCATGTTCCCATCAGGTAATTTCTTAAATGTTGCCTTTTTCAAAGCCTTCTTTGGCCACCCTACTTAAAACTGCAATACCCTACTGTGCCAGAGCTCCTACTTTGGTGATTTATCCCCATGCCATGATATATGTATCTCTATAGACTGAGGGCAGGAGAAGAAGGGGGTGACAGAGAATGAGATTGTTGGATGGCATCATCAACTCAATGGACATGAATTTGAGCAAACTCTGGGAGATAGTGAAGAACAGGGAATCCTAGTGTGTTGCAGTCCATGGGGTCACAAAGAGTTGGACATGACTGAGCAACTGAACAACTTACCCATCATCAAATATAATACATTTGTTTATTTATTGTTTATTTATTACCTTCCTAAAGTGAAAGCTCTATGAGAACAAATTAACTGTTTCACTCACTGCTATATTCCCAAGACAATACAGTACTTAGCAGTGCTTAATGACAGTCATCTATTACATATTCTGTTAAATTAATAAAATGACATAAACATGAAATCACCTAATACAAGGCCTTGAATAGAATCATATAGGCTTGCTGCTCCAATTACAGCCCCGAGGGCCAGTAACATCAGTGTCACATAGAAATTGTTTAGAAATGGAGTCTGAACAGTTCAGTGCCAGAGGTACTGAATCAGAATCTGCTCTCTAACCCCCAGGAGAGCCGCTCATTACAGTTTGGGCAGCATGTGTAGATTAAGTACTCAATGAATGTTTCCTAGATCTAAATGCTAATATTAACAGCTGTAGGCTAGCAACATGTAGATAATTGTGGTCTTTTTAAATTAATACATTTTGGAATAATGAGCAAAGAAAATCAATGATGGAAAGAAGCAGTGGACTTTAATTGTTTAATGTTCTACTATAGACCGTTTTGATTCACCTGGAAGGTTGCACACCAGTAGAATTATTTGAAGGCCATAATCCTTTAATGAAGACTTAAAAGGAGATATAAGGAAGATAAGGCATAAAAATAAAAAATTTAAAAATAAATACTGTATACTACAATTCATCAATAGAGTCAACAGAAAATGTTTTATAAGAATTAAGATGATTAAACGGAGGACTATATTATATAGGCAATGCCATATACTTTTATCTTTTCAACCCTCAGTGCCCTGGGGCTATTTCTAAATCTTGCACATGTAAAAGTACAAAAACAGAGACACTTTTAGAAAATCAATGTTCTTCTATCCTACTTGGATTTCTGCTTATTATTTATACGCTGTGCATTTGTTTCTAGGACTACTGAGGCTGAGAAAATGGTAATAATTATAGTGCCCAAAATGGTTCCAGTGAATAAACAAATCAATCAATCAATATGAGGCCTTAGGTAATACAGTGGGGGCCTTGAATAATGTAATTACCGTAAAATTCTTTGAGAAAAATCACAGTGAGTTGTCAAACTGAACGGTGGTAGAAAACAAGAGAAAGCTACCCTGTCGGTCTGAGCGAGAGACTGCCAATGAGAAACTAAGTATAACAGCAACTTTATTCTCAGGTATATATGTGGCTGGCTTCCTCTCTCCCATCCAATAATCTGGATATTAATTAAACTAAAGGACCATAAAAAGTTTGAAAACTGAGCCACACAGGAGCCTACTGTGTATCTTTCCATTATTTAAAAATGTTTACTTTTACATTTGTACATCTTTATCATTAGCTTCCTCAAAATATTTTAAAGCACATTTTATGAGCTCAAAAATCACAAATATGGTAAATGAGCATTATATTATGTTAAATTTTAATGTTCATTTAATTCCAGTGATGAAGGAGGTTAGAAAGAAGAATATATGCGCTGATAAAATCAGGATTCTCAATTATGCCTTTGGGGCTAATCTTCATGTTCTGCATTTATATTATTCTTAAATTAAATGAGCCTTTACCCTAAAAATGTCTAGTTAGTCTTAATGATGCACTTACACAGTGATACATGTCTGTTATACAAGGGTAGAAATATGGAATAAATTTAAAAATAAGCAATGTGTACTTAAACCTAGAATTTTCTGATCTTACTAGTGAGAAAATTAAGTCGGCTTTTTTTAAACTAATTAACAATAAATGTAATTTTCCAAATAATAAGTCTGAGTTAAATAATTTCTAGGCTGTGAGACTGAATTATAATCACTTATCAGAATAACAAATGACTTGTTCACAAACATTTTGCTCATTTTCAAGTGACACTTTAATAGTAAATGATTAGTCAATGTTTTTTCTTTTCTGTTATTCTGAGGCATCTTACTGGAAGAAGGATATCAAATACAGATAAGACCAAATTTTGTAGCCAAGTCAGTGTTTTGCAATTTCTTTAGGCCATCCATATTCAATTGCTCCAGAGGTTTTGTTATAATAATATAAAAGCAGTTACTCTCATAATAAAAGCTATTACGTCTTAATAAAAAAAGATAAAAAAATAATAGAAGTAATATGCCTTATATTGCAGCAGAGTAGAACTTTCAAATTTGACATATGCTTTCTCCAAAATAAACTGCTACTTCTGCTACTTAGGGCTTCCCTGGTGGCTCAGCTGGTAAAGAATCTGCCTGCAAGGCAGGAGACCTGGGTTCAGTTGGGAAGATGCCCTGGAGAAGCAAAAGGCTACCCACTCCATTATTCTGGCCTGGAGAATTCTATGGACTGTATAGTCCATGGGGTCGCAAAGAGTCAGACACAACTGAGTAACTTTCACTCTACTAACTAAAGATTAAAATGTATCAAAAATAATAAGCAGAATAATTTCTACTTGGATGACATCTCATAAAACCTATACAGTTCACTCTGCTGCCCTGTGGTTTCTTCCCTCACTCTAAACAGATCACCACTAATGTTGATAGCAGATACTTTTCTGTAACTCTCCAAACTATTTCCTCAACTTTCTTCTTACTAAGCAAGTCCCTGTTTCCCCCAGGTTCTGTCATTTTCTGCATGACCACATACAGGGTAGTAGTAGTAGCAGTGTTAGTTGCTCAGTTGTGTCCGACTCTTTGTGACCTCAAGGATTGTAGCCTGCCAGGGTCCTCTTGTCCATGGGATTCTCCAGGCAAGAATACTAGAGTGGGTTACCATTCCCTTCTCCAGAGGATCCTGTCAACACAAGGATTGAACCTGGGTCTCCTGCATTGCAGGCAGATTCTTTACCATCTGAGCTACAGGGATGGCCCCAATTATAGGTCCAACATTGGTATTCTGACTGACTTCAGCCAATTATTGAAGATCTCACCTCCACTTCCAATGATTGATTTAGGTTTGGTATAGGATGCAGTTCTGACCACTGAAATGTAAAGGTGTCTACTGGAAGGCTTCTGAGAAAGAATTTCTTTCTCTTTCAGAAAGATTGAAAAAAATAGACAATCTGTTTTTCCCCCACACATAGGCATCCTATGTCACTTCTCTCTTCCAATCCCTAACAGTGCAGAATTATCCTCCCTTGAAGAATCAAGGGGCCAGAATAAGACATGGAATATCAAGGAACCAATACTATCTGTGGCCTCCATAGGGCAACTTTTCAAAAGCAGCTCTGGGAGCAGTATGGAATAGAGCTTCATAGATTCATCAGAGTTCAGTAGTCTTTCGACTGAAATCTGGAAGTCAGATCCATGTCCTAGAATCCTATCATAACAACACATGTAAGAGGAAACACTCTCAGACTTATGAGGTCTTTATCAATATAAAAAGTGGATGCTTAAGTGATTATTTGCAGGGAGAAAAAAAAGAGAGACCTGAGTATATTTGAATCCCAAGTGTGTAGGGCAAACCATGTTAGTTAAACTTACTGCCTATTCTGACCAAGCTCTTAACTTCAGAACATTACTTTCCTTTAAACCGGACCGCAAATGTGGGATAGTCTACAGAGCATGGACTTCAGAGCAAGACAAGTCTGAGACTGGTTCCCAACTCCCCCATTTATAAGATGCTTCATCTTACCACATGCTACTTCTCTGAATCTTAGTTTCTTCATATGAGAAATGGAGAGCTTGATACTGAACTCAGAAGGTTGTTATAAAGAGTAGGAGATAACCTATGAAGTGGCCAGCACCCCATATGTTGCTGTTGTTGAGTTGCTTGGTCATGTCCGACTCTTTGCAACCCCATGGACTGCAGCATGCCAGGATTCCCTGTTCTTTACCATCTCCCAGAGTTTGTTCAAACGCATGCCCATTGAGTCAGTGATGCCACCAACCATCTCATCCACTGTTGTCTCCTTTCCTCCTTCCTTCAATCTTTCCCAGCATCAGGGTCTTTTCTAACAACTAGGCTCTTCATATCAGGTGGCAAAAGTATTGGAGCTTCAGCTTCAGCAACATTCCTTCCAATGCATATTGAGGATTGATTTCCTTTAGAATTGACTGGTTTGATCTCTTTGTAGTCCAAGGAACTCTCAAGAGTCTTCTCCAACACCGCAGTCCAAAAGCATCAATTCTTCAGTGCTCAGCCTTCTTTATGGTCCAACTCTCACATCCATACATCACATACCTTCGACTATACAGTCCAACTCTTACATCTATACATTACTAGAAAAACCATAACTTTGACCATATTCACCTCATATGGCATATGAGAAAAAGTCAACAATCTGTATTTGTTATGCTAAGCCTAATGATGTGTTTCAGTGTAACTGGCTATAAAGAGGGAGATTTTTATACTATTAGTTATTCTCAAGGAAGATTTTTTTTAAAATAATGAGTATTTTTAAGAGCAGTTTTAGGCTCACAGGAAAACTGAGAGGAAAGTATAAAGATTAACATATTGCCTCACCCCTCACATGCCTAGCCTCCCCCATTATCTATATCCCCTACCAGAGTGGTACCCTTGTGACAATCAATGAATCTCCATTGACATATCATAATTGCCCAGGGTTCAGAGTTTACATTATAGTTTACTCTTGGTGTTGAACATTCTGTGTGTTGGGAATAAACATATAATGACATGTATCCACCATTACAGTATCATACAGAGAAGTTGCACTGCCCTAAAAACTTTATGTGCTTCACCTAGTCATCACCTTCCCCATCACCAACTCGCTGGCAACACTTGATCTTTTCACTGGCTCCATAGTTTTGTCTTTTCTAGATGTCATATATTTGGAATCATATGGCATGAAAAATTTTAAAATTGACTTCACTTTGTAATATGCATTTAAGTTTCCTCAATGTCTTTTCATGGCTTGATAGTTAATTTCTTTTTCACACTAAATAGTAATTAGTCTGGATGTAGCAAGCTTTATTAATCTATTCACCTACTAACGGGAATTTTTGTTGCTTCCAAGCACTGGCAACTATGAGTAAAGCTGCTATAAACATCTGTGTTCAAGTTTTTATGTACATAAGTTTTCAGCTCTTTTGGTGAAATACCAAGGAGTATGGTTGCTGGAATGTATGTTAAGGGGATGTTCCCATTTCCCAAGGATACTGTCTTCTACTGGACATGAAACAACAGACTTGTTCCAAATAAGAAAAGAAGTACGTCAAGGCTGTATATTGTCACCCTGCTTGTTTAACTTATATGCAGAGTACATTATGAGAAATGCTGGGCTGGGGAAGCAAAAGCTGGAATCAAGATTGCCGGGAGAAATATCAATAACCACAGATATGCAGATGATACCACCCTTATGGCAGAAAGTGAAGAAGAACTAAAGAGCCTCTTGATGAAATTGCAAGAGGAGAGTGAAAGAGTTGGCTTAAAGCTCAACATTCAGAAAACTAAGATCATGACATTTGGTCCCATCAGTCAGTCATTTCAGTTGCTCAGTCATGTCCAACTCTTTGCGACCCCATGAACAGCAGCGTGCTAGTCCTCCCTGTCCATCACCAACTCCCAGAGTTCAATCAGACTCACGTCCATCGAATCGGTGATGCCATCCATCCATCTCATCCTCTGTCATCCCCTTCTCCTCCTGCCCCCAATCCCTCCCAGCATCAGAGTCTTTTCCAATGAGTCAACTCTTCACATGAGGTGGCCAAAGTACTGGAGTTTCAGCTTTAGCATCATTCCTTTCAAAGAAATCCCAGGGCTGATCTCCTTCAGAATGGACTGGTTGGATCTCCTTGCAGTCCAAGGGACTCTCAAGAGTCTTCTCCAACACCACAGTTCAAAAGCATCAATTCTTCTGCGCTCAGCCTTCTTCACCGTCCAACTCTCACATCCATACATGACTACTGGAAAAACCATAGACTTGACTAGACGGACTTTTGTTAGCAAAGTAATGTCTCTGCTTTTGAATATGTTATATACATTGGTCATAACTTTCCTTCCAAGGAGTAAGCATCTTTTAATTTCATGGCTGCAATCACCATCTGCAGTGATTTTGGAGCCCAAAAAAATAAAGTCTGACACTGTTTTCACTGTTTCCCCATCTATTTCCCATGAAGTGATGGGACCAGATGCCATAATCTTCCTTTTCTGAATGTTGAGTTTTAAGCCAATTTTTTCACTCTCTTCTTTCACTTTCATCAAGAGGCTTTTTAGTTCCTCTTCACTTTTTGCCATAACGGTGGTGTCATCTGCATATCTGAGATTATTGATATTTCTCCCGGCAATCTTGATTCCAGCTTGTGCTTCTTTCAGCCCAGCATTTCTCATGATGTACTCTGCATAGAAGTTACATAAGCAGGGTGACAATATCCAGCCTCAGTTCATGGGAAATAGATGGGGAAACAGTGGAAACAGTGTCAGACTATTTTTTGGGCTCCAAAATCACTGCAGATGGTGACTGCAGCCATGAAATTAAAAGATGCTTACTCCTCGGAAAGAAAGTTATGACCAACCTGGATAGCATATTCAAAAGCAGAGACATTACTTTGCCAACAAAGGTCCATCTAGTCAAGGCTATAGTTTTTCCAGTGGTCATGAACGGATGTGAGAGTTAGACTGTGAAGAAAGCTGAGTGCCGAAGAATTGAAGCTTTTGAACTGTGGTGTTGGAGAAGACTCTTGAGAGTCCCTTGGACTGCAAGGAGATCCAACCAGTCCATTCTGAAGGAGATCAGTCCTGGGATTTCTTTGGAAGGAATGATGCTAAAGCTGAAACTCCAGTACTTTGGCCACCTCATGTGAAGAGTTGACTCATTGGAAAAGACTCTGATTCTTGGAGGGATTGGGGGCAGGAGGAGAGAGAAGGGGATGACAGAGGATGAGATGGCTGGATGGCACTACCGACTTGATGGACATGAGTTAGAGTGAACTCTGGGTGTTGGTGATGGACAAGGAGGCCTGGCGTGCTGTGATTCATGGGGTCGCAAAGAGTCAGACACAACTGAGCAACTGAACTGAACTGAACTGACAATCATTTTAATGTTTCCTATTCTTCCTTCTTCTGGTCTCCTACTCATATATTGAAATTGTCTCTAATTGTCTGCTTAAGAACACTTATGTGTCTTCCGATTAGAATGCAAGTTACATGAGAGCTTGTCACTTGCTTTTCCCCAAGTGATTGTAACACATCAAGCATAAAATAAAGCATATTCTATGAATGAATGCATTCAGTAAAGATGGTTAACGACAACCCTGTATGTGAGACAGCAAAAGAGACACAGATGTATAGAACAGCCTTTTGGACTCTGTGGAGGGGGGATGATTTGGGAGAATGGCATCAAAACATGTATAATATCATATAAGAAACGAATTGCCAGTCCAGGTTCAATGCAGGATACAGGAGACTTGGGGCTGGTGCACTGGAATGACCCAGAGGAATGGTATGGGGAGGGAAGTGGGTGGGGGGTTCAGGATGGGGAACATGTGTACACCTGTGGTGGATTCATGTTGATGTATGGCAAAACCAATACAATATTGTAAATTTAAAAAAAAAGAAAAGAAATGATCCACTGTCCATATCCATCAATAATTAAACTAATCCATTAGAATGAAATTAGGGACAGTGTGTTTCTTCTCAGACCCTATGCAGTTTCCCTAACCTGCAATTTGGGCTTCCCTGGTGGCTCAGAGGTACAGAATCCACCTGCCAATGTGGAAGATGCAGGTTCGATCCCTGGGTCGGGAAGATCTCCTGGAAAAGGGAATGGCAGCTTGTTCCAGCATTCTTGCCTGGGAAATACCATGGACAGAGGCGCATGGTGGGCTACAGTCCACAAGGTCACAAAAGAGTCGTGCACAACTTAGTGACTAAAACAACAACATGTAATTTACAGACATGAAAAAAAAATGAAGAATAATTCAGAAACACCATCAAAGCATGAAGTAAAGTATAACACTGAGAGGATAAGGCAATCTGAGACCCCTACATGTTTCAGCTCTTCAGTTGCTCACGAGGTCCTATCACACAAAGAAGTGGAAAAGTAAAGCCCTTTGAATTGCAGTAAACACCCTAGGATTTATCACCAGGTGCAGTTAAACATCCACGTTTGATTCAATTCAACACTATCACAGGGTATTTCTATAGTACTGATGAGGAAACAGGCTCCGGAAAACCAGTAACTAGATCAAGAACATGTGCAGTGGGTGTTTATATCCTTATTCACCAACCCCAGGGTGGATTCTGTTTCTCCCAGCCTCCTGCATGAACAGACAAGCTACACAACCACTGTGATACACCCAGAAGTAGGAGTACAATTATCTCAAAGGGAGCAAATTTATCCTGTTAGATTAAAAATTGAATGAGTGGAACTATGTGTTACACAGGCACACTGCATAGCAAAGGCAACGATACACATTTTCAGGGAGTTAAAACATTTCTGGAAGATTGAAGGAAACTGTTTCATTAGTCTCCCTTTCTGATTTGATTATCTTAAGCTTCCAGCTCTTTCTCAGAGACATAAAACCAACTTAATAATTAACTAGGAGCTGCTGTAACTTATAAGCTAGTCTCTCCAACTGAAATGGCAATCATATGTACCTTTTATTCAGTAAGATAAGCTCTTTATTTTTAGCTGGGAGTGTGTGTCAGCAATCATTTAGATCACAAAAATATAAGATCTGCTGATGCGAGCAAATTCAAAGCTGGCTAATTGCATCAAATTTTTAAGTGAAAAGCATCTTCTTTACAACTCTCAAATACAATCAAGGAGGGGGCTAAGTACAATTTAAACAGTCTTTTTGCAGCTCTTTGGTGACAAAACTGCTGACCTGGTTGTTCTTTCATCAGTTTATGCTGAACCCAAAATGAGGAAAATAAAATACAAATTTTGAATCTTTATGTAAACATCCAGATGACATATTCTGCAAGGAAGGCAGTTTTGAATAATAAAAACTTTTGTACAGACTCACATTTCATCATGTACAAAAGCTTACTTCAAACATTATGCAGGAGATTGAATGTTCTTTTCCAGATGTAGCAAATTGTTTTGGATAACCTAGCCCTGAAATCTGCTATCATCAGTAAGTGGAAAATGATTTTTCATTATTTTCTTGGTTTCTCTTCTCAAGAAATCAAGTCTAATAGGTATTTATTAATTATTATACTATGTCTATATTTCTCTGACCACTCTAAAATAAGGTGGCAAAATTTTTTTCTCTAAAATTGAGAAAAGTAAACTAATGGATCCATTTCAGGTGCTACTAGAGACTTTTTTTAAAAAATCAGAACATATACATTATGTGAAACTCAATTATCTTTATTTCAAATGGAAGATAGATGTCATTAAGTTTAAATTCCTTCAAGAGTCCTTCTCTATAACCCCAAATCTACTCTTACTCTTGAAATGAGTTGCATTAAAACAACCTCTCTCAAAAGCTAAATATCCTTTTATTTTCTTTCTTGCTTATCTCTCAAATTTTTCCAAATAGTACTCTCCTCTATCTAACTTCATCTCTTCCCATTCATTTCTCATCTCACCACTTCTATCTCCCATATTTATCACTTCACTGAAATTGATCTTGCTAAAGTCATGACAATTTTGATTTTTAAATCAGAGACAATTTTTCATTTTCAGCCTATTCTTTATAATACCACCATTCTGCCAGAATTTTCTCCCGAATATCCTGGACAACTTTGGCTATTTCTTCTCTTTCCATGCATTCAAAAAACACTTATTAAATAGCTACTCTATCCATTATTATACTAGATACCAAGGAAAAATAGAGTGAAGAATCATCCCAACTGTTTCAGAGTATAAGTGAAAACCTAACTATAAAGCAATTACAATGAAATGGTGTGAGTGCTGTAACAGTAGTACACACAATGGTCATGGAAGCAAAGAAGAATGAATTTCTGTTCCTTCATGATATCTAGTTTATCTTCAGGCTTACATTCACTTTCACATCTTTAATATTGATTGATTTTATGAGGCTTACTAATGGTTTTGTCTGCTGCTCAGCACACGTGACTGATAAATATGTATTTACAAGTGGTATTTAATATGACCACTTAGAGTGTTGTAGTCACCTTAAAGGAAACATTTCATTCCTTAATTTTTAGAAAAGAAACATAACTCTTATCAAAGTATAAATACAAGGACATTTCTTCTTCTATATAAAATTCAGTCCTTAAACTTAACAAACTTAATGGAGGAATAGCATATTTCCATTAACATAAAGGAAAGAAAACAAGAGTATATATCATTATTATTAATTTTAAATATCCCTAAAGACTCTAAACATTCCAAAAGAATAAGAAAAAAATGCACATTTTAAGTGCGAAGGAATAAAATTGAAAGAGTCCATTGAAAACATAAAGGAAACAAGAGAAGTTAGCAAATTACCAAATTCAAGACCAATATACAGATATGAACTCTTGCAATCCAAAACAAGAATTGGAAGCTCTTAGAAAAAATAACAAAAAAACTTGAAATGCTGAAGATCAATCCTAAAAATGGAAAGTCTTATGTTACTATTAGTTTTGAATTTTAGAAATGTTCTGAATTTATGGGGGGAAGGCCAGGATGGCTGAGTGGAAGGAACTTGAGCTCACCTCCTCTCATGAACCCCAAATTCAAAACTGCTGAACAACCACGGAAAAAACACTAGAACCTAAGAGTTTCAGCAACTAAAAAAATACTTCATGTTTATGTACTGAAATACTCAATATAGTGACAATGCCATTCCTTCTCAAATTAAGCTATAAATTAAATGAAACCACATCAAAGTCTAACTGAATTTTTAAAATATATCAAAGTTAATTTAAGGTTTTACATTAGAAGAGAAATAGAATTGCCATAATTTTTTTCAAAAAGGAGAATAGACTGTTCCATGCTAGTTTTAAAAATATACAATAATTCTTCACCAAGAATTAGACACGGTGATATTGACATGGCAATGACAATAAAAGTCAATCCAAAATAGAGGGTCAGACTGAGAAGAGAGAGAAGATACAGAAAGACAGAGCAGGCTATCAAGCAAGCTTAGTATAAATATGAAATTTCAAGTCAATGAGAAAGTAATGAAATAATCAGTAAATAAAGTTTATGAATTGTCTATCAATTTGAGAGGGAAAAGCAAGGTGAATCCCTATCTCCACCATATAAAAAAACATGAGATATGGACTAGCACATTAAATCAAAGCCACATTAAATTAACAAAACACTTTTACTCAAATGTGAAGAAAGAAACAAAATTCAAAAGAATAAAGTAAAATGTGCATAAGCAAATGCAGAATTTGGATTATGAAGATACTATAGACAAGGTTAAAATATAATTGACAAATATGGTGGCTCAGAGAGTAAAGAATTTCCCTGCAATGCAGGAGACCTGGATTCAATCCCTGCTTTGGGAAGATCCCCTAGAAAAGGGCATGGCTACCCACTCCAGGATTCCTGTCTGGAGAATTCAATGGACAGAGTAGCCTGGTGGGCTACAGTCCTTGGGGCCGCAAAGATTAGGACACGACTAAGTGACTAATACTTTCACTTTCACATATAAGAATACATTTCATGTTAATATAAAAACCTTTTACAAACCACCATGAAAAATAAAACCAAACACAAAACCAGTACAATAAATTTCAAAGGATGTATGAGAGGATAATTTAGCTAAAATAAGACAATAGCGATAAAGAAAACAAACCCATTGGAAATGGTCAATGAACACCCAAAAGATGTTTCATCTCATGAGTTACCCAGGGAAATCAAATTAAAACTAGAGTAACTTATTTAGTCCACCTGCTGCTGCTTGAGAGATTCCCTGATAGCTTAGTTGGTTAAAAAAATAAAAAAATTTTGCCTGCAATGCAGGAGACCTTGGTTCGATTCCTGGGTCAGGAAGATCTGCTGGAGAAGGGATAGGCTACACACACCAGTATTCTTGGGCTTCACTTGTGGCTCAGTTGGTAAAGAATCTGCCTGGAATGTGGGAAACCTGGGTTCGTTCCCTGGTTTGGGAAGATCCCCTGGAGAAGGGAAAGGCTACCCTCTCCAGTATTCTGACCTGGAGAATTCCATGTACTGTATAGTCCATGGGGTCACAAAGAGTCCAACATGACTTTCACTTTCACTTTTCTGCTGCTTGACATGAATTAATAATTGTTTATTAATACTGAAATCAATTTTATATAATTTATGAGGCATGCTCTTTAGCGGTATAATTAGAGGATAAAAATTAAAATTTGCATACAATTTGAACTCAGAATTTTACCTCCAGAATCTACCTTAATGTAATAGTACTTGTGTCTACAATGATATTTTTACAGAGATGTTAGGTATTACAATTAGAAATTATACTGGTAAAAGAGTTGGACTATAAAAAAAAGCTGAGCACCGAAGAATCGATGCTTTTGCACTGTGGTGTTGGAGGCTTTTGAGAGTCCCTTGAACAGCAAGGAGACCCAACCAGTCCATCCTAAAGGAAATCAGTCCTGAATATTCATTGGAAGGACTGATGCTGAAGCTGAAACTCCAATACTTTGGCCACCTGAAGCTAAGAGCTGACTGATTTGAAAAGACCTTGATGATGGGAAAGATTGAAGGCAGGAGGAGAAGGGGACAACTGAGGATGAGATGGTTGGAGGGCATCAGCGACTCAATGGACATGAATTTGAGTAAACTCTGGGAGTTGGTGATGGACAGGGAGGCCTGGCATGCTGAGATTCATGGGGTTGCAAAGAGTCGGACACGACTGAGCAACTGAACTGAACTGAAGTAACAGAATTAGAGGTTTTAGATTTAGAAAGAGAAAGAGAAGGGAGAACACATTTCATTTTATCTTCTTATGAGCTGCATTGCTTTTAAAGATGTTTTTGCAGTTATACTTGCAAGACAGTTATGTATTTTATATATTCAGATGCCTAAAGCTAGGAACAATCAGGTTAGCTTATAATTAACAAGTCAGTGTATCTAAAATTTAACTTACCAAATCACTCACCACACTATGTTTTCTAGTTTACCAACATCACCGTAGAACCACATTCCAAAAAGTAAAAACCTCAGTAACATTCTCAATTCTTCTCTTTCTGTTCCAGTCCATATGTAGTCAGTAACCATGAACACTGAACTATCAAACAAATCTATGATGGCTCAAAGCAGAGTCGCTTAAATGATCCCAATTCTGGCAGCCTGTAACCAGATATACGTATTTACATATTTTGAGAAATAGTGAGTCACTCAGAAGGGAATGACCCTGATCAAGAAAGAGTTGTGTTTTCACTTCCGTATTCCTCAGTTTTCCCATCTGGGAAATGGAGCCTAGCAACAGTATCTTCCACAGAAACTGGAAAAACAGAGGACAACGGTGGCAGAGTGCCATCTACAGTATCCAGAAGAAATATATCCTGATAAATGCTTGTGTCAGGTATATATAAATTACAGTCAGCTACAATCACTACCATTACCATCCTGATTACAGGTTTATCCAGGTGCTGTAGCAATAGTTTTCAACCAGATACACACACACAAACACAGCACAAGAATCCAGTAGGTTAGTATGACTTTAAGACTTGAAACATTTTGGTCAAGAACAAGCAGTGAGTATAAGGTGGAGTCAAAATGCAAATTCTGTTATGTCTGTCTTCAAACTCTGTTCTCCCATGGCTGCTCCAGACCAATTATTTTATCATGACTGATCAGCATTAGTTAGCCCCTATATTAAATTATCTTAGTATGGACAAGTGATGTTGAATTCCCAAGTCTACAAAGCTGAGAAACAGACCCTGGAAACTGTTTATCCCCAAGATGCTCACAGCACACTAGAGTACAGTGGGTGTTGGCTGCTTTTACACATGCAGTAGTGTCCTGTTTCATTCCCAGTGCAAGAATGATGATTTTAACTATCCAGGAGTAGTGGTTAAAAATGTGGACTTTGGAGTCAGACTTCCTATAATGGAATCTGGTCTTCACCATTTACTGAGTATGGTGAAAGTGAAGTCGTTCAGTCGTGTCCGACTCTTTGTGACCCCATGGACTGTAGCCTACCAGGCTCCGCTGTCCATGGGATTTTCCAGGCAATAGTACTGGAATGGATTGCCATTTTCTTCTCCAGGGGATCTTCCCAACCCAGGGCTCGAACCCGGGTCTCCCACATTGCAGACAGACGCTTTACCATCTGAGCCACCAGGGAAGTCCTATTTACTAACTATACAACCTTAAAAAAGTTCCTTTACTTCTGCCTGCTTCAGTTTTCTCACTTGCTAATGGAGTCTACTAGTAATCTCTACCAAAAATGTCGACATGAAGTTGAAATGAGTTAATTTTGAGTTAGCACTTAGAGCAATAATTAGTTACTATTATCGTGATCTCTGTAAATCATTCTCCAATTTCTTTGCGCAGTTATTTACTCTCTTCTCAGAGCAATGACCCCCATCTCTGTCAAGGTTACTCATATTGTATTGACATGTTTTGAAATACATTGGTCTACCTTCCTTTATTATGAGATCCTCAAGGCAGGGAATTGATTCTTAGTCTGTTTTGTATCCTATCATTCAACACAGTTGCTGGAACATACTAGGTCCTACACAAACACTGGGGGATATTGAGCAAGAGGAATAAGAAAACTGTTCCCCTTCTTTCACCTACTTCAAAACTATGGATTCATTTTGATATTTGGCAAAACTAATACAATTATGTAAAGTTTAAAAATAAAATTAAAAAAAAAAAACTACTGATCCTTTAGCTCAAGTTCTTCCCTTCCCAATTATTCTAGTGTCCATCACTTGATTTGCCATCTGGTCTTTGTTCATATGTAGTCATGTCATTCTACATTTTCAAATGATTAGGAATAACTAATTTTTAAAGCTTTCTTTAAAAATACACATAGTCTATATTATACTTCCTCTTTCTGACTCACTTTACTCTGTATAATAGGTTCTAGGTTCATCCGCCTCATTAGGACTGACTCAAATGTGTTCCTTTTTATGGTTGAGTAATATTCCAGTGTGTGTGTGTATGTGTGTGTATATATATATACACACACACACACCACAACTTCTTTTATTTTTATTTAATTTTTTTAAATTTTATTTTATTTTTAAACTTTACAATATTGTATTAGTTTTGCCAAATATTGAAATGAATCCGCCACAGGTATACCTGTGTTCCCCGTCCTGAACCCTCCTCCCTCCTCCCTCCCCATACCCTCCCTCTGGGTTGTCCCAGTGCACCAGCCCCAAGCATCCAGTATCGTGCATCGAACCTGGACTGGTGACTCGTTTCATACATGATATTATACATGTTTCAATGCTATTCTCCCAAATCTCCCCACCCTCTCTCTCTCCCACAGAGTCCATAAGACTGATCTATACATCAGTGTCTCTTTTGCTGTCTCGTACACCGGGTTATTGTTACCATCTTTCTAAATTCCGTATATATGCGTTAGTATACTGTATTGGTGTTTTTCTTTCTGGCTTACTTCACTCTGTATAATAGGTTCCAGTTTCATCCATCTCATTAGAACTGATTCAAATGTATTCTTTTTAATGGCTGAGTAATACTCCATTGTGTATATGTACCACTGCTTTCTTATCCATTCATCTGCTGATGGGCATCTAGGTTGCTTCCATGTCCTGGCTATTATAAACAGTGCTGCGATGAACATTGGGGTACATGTGTCTCTTTCCCTTCTGGTTTCCTCAGTGTGTATGCCCAGCAGTGGGATTGCTAGATCATAAGGCAGTTCTATTTCCAGTTTTTTAAGGAATCTCCACACTGTTCTCCATAGTGGCTGTACTAGTTTGCATTCCCACCAACAGTGTAAGAGAGTTCCCTTTTCTCCACACCCTCCCCAGCATTTATTGCTTGTAGACTTATGGATTGCAGCCATTCTGACTGGCGTGAAATGGTACCTCATAGTGGTTTTGATTTGCATTTCTCTGATAATGAGTGATGTTGAGCATCTTTTCATGTGTTTGTTAGCCATCTGTATGTCTTCTTTGGAGAAATGTCTATTTAGTTCTTTGGCCCATTTTTTGATTGGGTCATTTATTTTTCTGGAGTTGAGCTGTAGGAGTTGCTTGTATATTTTTGAGATTAGTTGTTTGTCTGTTGCTTCATTTACTATTATTTTCTCCCATTCTGAAGGCTGTCTTTTCACCTTGCTAATAGTTTCCTTTGTTGTGCACAACTTCTTAATCCATTCATCTGTCGATGGACATCTAGGTTGCTTCCATGTTCTAGCTATTGTACATAGTGCTTCAATGAACAATGGGATACATGTGTCTCTTTCAGTTTTGGTTTCCTCAGGGTATATGCCTAGGAGTGGGACTGCTGGGTCAAATGGTGGTTTTATTCCTAGTTTTTAAAGGAATCTCCATACCATCTTCCATAGTGGCAATATCAATTTACATTCCCACCAACACTGATATTATAAAAATCACTGTAAATTTAATACTGCTTAATTTGGTCACTGCCTTTCCTGGTCAGTTCTACCTCCTTCAGTTCCAACTCAGGTTAATTGTTCATTCATCAGTAAAGACTTCAATACCTGCAGACTAGAGTGGGGTCCATATGTTACCTTCTTACAATATGCCATGTATGCCATTACCACAATAACCAGTAAATAACACTTTAATTCTTTAAGACTCATCTCATCCTCTGTATTGTGGGCTTCATGAGATTGTAGAAATTGTCTGGTTTACTTCTTTCTGTACTCTAGAGTCAAGTACAGAACTCGTACGTGGCATGCTTAATATACCATCATTGGCTATGTCTTCTCTCTTCGAAGGAACTCTTAACATAGTAGACACTTAACAATGGTTGCCTGAAATAATTCCCTGGCAAAGAGAACTTTCAAGTTTATTTGTTTGATTTCCTCTTAGAACCTTGTGTTTAGAAAAACTCTGCATTAGCTATAACACTTAGGAACTCTGCCTTACCACAACCCATGATTTGAAATCAAGGCTTCCAATAAAGAAAAGCATACTGTGAAAAAGAGGACTTATTTCTTGGGGAGACCATGTAGCCATCCAGATAAGCAATAAAATGATGGTGCATTGAAATCTGAAATATTGATATATTTGCTAAAGAATTCATTATTTTTACCAAACTGCTAAATCAAACTTCAGTAATGAAAACAAAGAATATTGTCAAAATCTCTTCCATAGTGACAAGAATGATGCTTCCTCTTCATTATAATTTTTGTTTCTAAATTGAGCATTTAATTAGTGGCATAGGAGAGTTTATGCTGGAACAATACATGAAGGGCTATTTGTCTATCTATCTATCTACAGAGTTATTGAGTAATCTGTCTAAATTTCATTCTAAAGAATGGTTTGGGTAAAGATTCATGAGCAGAGTTAAGATTAGTTTATTTTACTTTATTCAATTCTTTCATCAATTTATTAAAAGTCTGTTACTACATGGACAGTAATTCAATCATACCAGCAGTTTGATGTAGAATATAGAAACAGAATATTTCAAACAGAGTAAATTGATAGTTTTCAAAATCAAGTATGAAAATGATTCTAAAAGATAATATAATGAATAAATAGAGCTTAAGTAGGGAAAATTTTCTCTTAGGCATGCATTAATCTTAGGAAAATATCAGAAATACCCAATTAAATGTCAATAATCAAGTTCTAAAAATAAGAATAAAGGAATAAATGGGTTTTCATTAAAGACCTGCATTGTGAGTAATATTTCCTGGCTAAGTTACACAGTTATTCTGAAACCTGATTATTTTGATTTAGAAATACAGTCAATTATCTCTATCCAATGGCAATAAGGTAGAAATATTAAATTTTCTTACTCTGTGTTTATCTTACTGCAAATTTTACATAAGGCTAAGTGACTTAGCATAGAATAGCATTACAAATAGACATCAATAATGTAATAATACTTGGAGGGAAAGTCTAACATTTTGTTTATAAGTTGAAGCACTGTTTTCTTTCCCATCAAAATTTGAATATATCACTTTTCTTGAACAAATGTGCCTATTTCCTGCCTGGGCTTCACACAGCTAAGAAAATTCTAGCGCCTGCTATTTGGATTTTAAAAGAAATGAATTATTACAGGAAAGGCATTGGGGAGGAAAGAAAGAAAACTTTGCCTGGAGTAGAAGCAGACTAGTTAAAGTGAATACAGCCTCGAAGAAAAAATTGGAGCCAGGTCCTCAGATCTCCTCTGTGATCCCGGTTATTCCAAGCAGCTCCTTTGGGTGGGCCCAATTGATCATTTGTGGAAAACTGTGCTGAAGGATGGGGATAGTTGGTGGGATCTGAGAGAGAGGAGGTTAGAAGAGGAGATGGCCCTGGATAATTAACTATTGGTTCATTCAAGTAAATGAACCTTCTTGAGTTCACTGGCATTTGAGACAAGCTATTGACCAGCAGGGTAATCTGAGATCCTCTAGTGCCATTAGAAGCTCGTTTGACTCATAGCTAATCCAAGGGCAGGGTATCCAGGGGAAGCCCAATTCCAGCATCCAAGAAGAAACTAGGGCAACTGCTCTGGTTACAGAGGCCCAGGACAAGACAGGTACGGATGCCATCTGGTGTATTCAAAGGGCATGTATTATATTTTCTCTTCATTTTACTAAATACGTATAAGGCAAATTTTAGAAAGATACTCTGTGACCCTCAATAGTCTCACATGTTTAGTATTTTTACTCCTTCACGTTCTACCTATTTTCTTTCTAGAGCAAATTTTCTCTTCGATCCTATGCATCTTAGCCCTGATTTTTAATAACCTCTAACTTAATGTTAGTTACCATTTATGTTATTTTCATTTTGTTGATTGACATGAATTTTGCTTCAACTGCTTTTTAATATACAGGATAATTTACAGGATAATCTTTCAATCACTGCCTTTATGGATTTAGATTTGTGTATTAATGAACTGCAGCATTTTTAATTTGACAGATTTTGAATTTTTAAAAAATTTTGTTTCAATATAGCAAAGGCTATTCATTGAATGCATTCAATAAGGTTTGATCTTTATAAGAGATGGAAAGAAATATAAAACACTGGATTTCAAGAAATCTTGCACTCTGAGATTAAACACATCCCATAAAACCCATAGGGTTCTATGATTGAAAATTGAAATAAAATAAATCTAGAGCTGTAATTTAACTTCCATTACAAATGTAGTTCAGCACATAGGATACTTTTTTTAATTATTTTATCCAGATTTTTCCTTTGGTTTATTTCTTCTGAATTCTATTACATTTTTACTTAATTAAGTATAATTAAATATAGTATATTAAATGATTTAATTGCAGTAAATCTCCTTCTGTACATGCTTAATTGACACAATCTACATTAAGAAGGTTATGCTCATGAAAGCATTGTTTTAGTATTTGTAGCTTTGACTAAGTGATTTTTTTAAAGCTTATCCTGTCATCTGATCATCAAGATGACAAATTACTTATTCAAAAATGTGTGTTAGATTTTAAAAAGTGGAAGGTAGGGTTGTGATGCATTGATGATTTCCTTCTAGACTTGTAGGGTCATAATCCTAGATGCAAGAAGCAGCAATGCTCCGGAAAAAGAAGGTAGGCAAAGCTTGTTGCTTTGTTGTTGTTGTTCATTCACTCAGTCACATCCCTCTTTGCAATGCCATGGACTGCAGCACTCCAGGTTTGCCTGTCCTTCATCATCTCCTGGAGCTTGTTCACACTCATGTCCATTGAGTCAGTGATGCCATCCAACCATCTTGTCCTCTGTTGTCCCCTTCTCCTCCTGCCTTCAATCTTTCCCAGCATCAAGGTCTTTGCTAATGAGCTGGCTGTTGCATTAGTGGCCAAGTATTGGAGCTTCAGCTTCAGCATCAGTCCTTCCAATGAATATTCAGGATTGTTTCCCTTTAGGATTGACTGGTTTGATCTCCTTGCAGTACGAGGGACTCTCAAGAGTCTTCTCCAACAGCACAGCTCACAAGCATCAATTCTTTTGTGCTCAGCTTTCTTTACAGTCCAACTCTCCTATCCATACATGACTATTGGGGGGAAAAATAGCTTTGACTGTACAAATCTTTGTTGGCAAAGTAATGTCTCTGTGTTTTAATACACTATCTAGGTTTGTCATAGCTTGTCTTTCAAGGAGCAAGCACCTTTTAATTTCATGGCTACAGTCTGCAGTGATTTTGGAACCCAAGAACATAAAATCTGTCACTGTTTCCATTGTTTCCTCATCTATTTGCCATGAAATGATGGGGCCGGATGCCATGATCTTTGTTTTTTGAATGTTGAGTTTTAAGCCAACTTTTTCACTCTCCTATTTCACCTTCATCAAGAGGCTCTTTAGTTTGTCTTAGCTTTCTGCCATAAGGGTGGTGTCATCTGCATATCTGAAGTTACTGGTAGTTCTCCCAGCAATTATGATTCCAGCTTGCACCTCATTCAGCGCAGCATTTCTCATGATGTACTGTGCATAGAAGTTAAATAAGCAGGGTGACAATATACAGCCCCTACATACTCATTTCCCAATGTGGAACTAGTTCATTGTTTCATGTCTGTTTCTAACTGTTGCTTCTTGACCTGCATACAGGTTTCTCAGGAGGCAGGTGAGATGGTCTGGTATTCCCATCTTTAAGAATTTTCCACAGTTTGTTGTGATGCACACAGTCAAAGGCTTTAACATAGTCAGTGAAGCAGAAGTCAATGTTTTTCTGGAATTTTCTTGCTTTTTCAATGAATAAATGGATGTTGGCAAATTTGATCTCTGATTCCTCTTCCTTCTCTAAATACAGCTTGAACCTCTGGAAGTCCTCAGTTCATGTACTGTTGAAGCCAACTTGGAGGATTTTGAGCATTACTTTGCTAGTGTGTGAGATGAGTACAATTGTGCAGTAGATTGGACATTCTTTGACACTGCCTTTCTTTGTAATTGGAACAAAAACTGACATTTTCCAGTCCTGTGGCCACTGCTGAGTTTTCCAAATTTGCTGGCATATTGAATGCAACACTTTCACAGCATCATCTTTTAGGATTTGAAACAACTCAGTTGGAATTTTATTATCTCCACTAGCTTTGTTCATAGTGATGCTTCCTAAGGTCCACTTGACTCGCACTCTGGAATGTCTGGCTCTAGGTGAGTGATCACACTATCATGGTTATCTGGATCATTAAGATCTTTTTTGTGTATTTCTTCTGTGTATTCTTGCCACCTCTTCTTAACAGAATAGTCTGCTTCTGTTAGGTGCATACCATTTCTGTCCTTTATTTTACCCATCTTTGCATGAAATGTTCCCTTGGTATCTCTAATATTCTTGAAGAGACCTCTAGTCTTTCCCATTCTATTGTTTTCCTCTATTTCTTTGCATTGATCACTTAGGAAGGCTTTCTTATCTTTCCTTGCTCTTCTTTAGAACTCTTCATTCAGATGGGTATCAGTTCAGTTCAGTTCAGCCAGTCAGTTGTTCCTGACTCTTTGAGATCCCATGAACTGCAGCACGCCAGGCTTCCCTGTCCATCACCAACTCCCAGAGCTTGCTCAAGCTCATGTCCATCGAGTCGATGATGCCATCCAACCAACCATCTCATCTTCTGTCATCCCCTTCTCCTGCACTCAATCTTTCCCAGCAACAGGGTGCTTTCTAAGGAGTCAGTTCTTCACATTAGGTGGCCAAAGTATTGGGGTTTCAGCTTCAGCATCAGTCCTTCCAATGAATATTTAGGACTGATGTCCTTTAGGATTGACTGCTTTGATTGCCTTGCAGTCCAAGGGACTCTCAAGAGTCTTCTCCAACACCACAGTTCAAAAGCATCAATTCTTTGGCTCTCAGCTTTCTTTATGGTCCAATTCTCATATCCATACATGACTATTGGACAAATCATAGCTTTTACTAGATGGACCTTTGTTGGCAAAGTAATGTCTCTGCTTTTTAATATGCTGTCTACGTTTGTCATAGCTTTTCTTCCAAGGAGCAAGTGTCTTTTTTAATTTCATGGCTGCAGTCACCATCTGCAGTGATTTTGGAACCCAAGAAAATAAAGTCTGCCACTCTTTCCATTGTTTCCCTATCTATTTTCCATGAAGTGATCGGACCAGATGCCATGATCTTAGTATTTTGAATGCTGAGTTTTAAGCCAGCTTTTTCAGATGGGTATATCTTTCCTTTTCTACTTTGCCTTTTACTTCTCTTCTTTTCTCAGCTATTTGTAAGGCCTCCTCAGACAACCTTTTTGCCTTTTTGCATTTCTTTTCCTTGGGGATGGTCTTAATCACTGCCTCCTGCACAATGTTGCAAACCTCTGTCCATAGTTCTTCAGGCACTCTGTGTATCAGATCTAAGTCCTTGAGGCTAGTTGTAACTTCCACTGTATAATTGTAAGGGATTTGATTTAGGTCATACCTGAGTGGCCCAATGGTTTTCCCTACTTTCTTCAATTTAATCTGAATTTGACAATAAGGAGTTCATGATCTGAGCCACAGTCAGCTCCCAGTCTTGTTTTTGCTGACTATACAGAGCTTGTCCATCTTTGGCTATAAAGAATATAATCAGTCTGATTTCTGGTATTGACTATCTTGTGATGTCCATGGGTTGAGTCATCTCTTGTGTTGCTGGAAGAGGGTATTTCCTATGAACAGTGTGTTCTCTTGGCAGATCTCTGTTAGCCATTGCCCTGCTGAAAGAGTCTAAATCAAATGTCCAAAAGAAAGTTACCAATTAGATTCTAAGGCTGTGAGAAAGTGAGCCTGCTACATCAATCCATATGCTTAAAGAGAATTACTGGAATATGTTGGCAACTAGAGACAAACAAGATGAGTAGAAATTGAAAGTGGAGAACTATAAAGAAGGGAATAGATTATGAATTTGAGAATCATGTAGTTAGAAGTGATTTTACAATGAAAGGAACACTGAAAATAAATAGCCTCAGTGTATGCCTGGAAGGGAGTTTTCAGACAGCAGTGACTGGTGTGGACCTTTGCCATATTACAAGGATTTCCACAGATAATGAAAAAGTTAAAGGATTTCAAGCTGAGGGAACAGTGGGACCACAGGTATGGAGGCCTAAATGTGCATAATCAGTTTACAAAATAAAACAATACTAGAGACTGAAGAAAAATTCTAGAGTTAGCATCAAGTCATATTAGAAAGGACTCGTATTCTATAATGAAGCTTAAATTCTGCACATAGCCTAGAATGAAAAAATTATAAAATAATGGAATGAGTAATACTGATATATAATTGAGGAAATATGCTTTGGAAATAGAAAAAAAGAGTTAACAGGAAAGGTGAGAGCCTAAAGGCAGAATCACTTTAAGGTTATGCTATAGTAGACCAAGGAGAGAAGCTAAGAACCAATGACAATCAAAATGATAACCATAATGATAATATTAATTATTTAAAGAGCACTGTTTAAAAGTTCAACTACAGGAACTTTATATGTATTATAAATACAAATATAATACATATATGTATTATAAATACTCAATGCAACTTCTTTGCAATAACACTATGGTTTAGGTACTCTTATTCTTATTATTGACACATGAGAAAACTGTTGTACAAAGAACTTAAGTTTACACAGCTAATAATGTATGAAGGATAGAAAATAGGAGGGGTGATCTATGAACAGGGAGATCATTATTTATGGGTTTGTGTTCTTGCATATTTTGAGTTCAGAGACACTTGTTTTGTCTGCGACTATCTTTCAAGAAGATTTAACTTCTAGTTTCTTGGAAAATAGATATGATAGCTCTTACCAGGGCAAAGAGTCAAGAGTTCTGCTTGCTTATAAAGGATTTGGGATGCATAAAGTCGCTGCTCCTCAGCTGTGAAATAAACCCACTATTTGTGCAGCATCCCACTGGGTTTCCTCCACACCACACCCATGGGACTGAGTCCTCAAAGGGAAAGGATGTGAACATGTGTTGGGGGATGGGAGGCATGGATGAAGCATTTCTGGTCTGTTTTTACTGTTGTTTCATTTCAACAAATGGATTTATTTTGAAGAAGAGAAATAGAAAGGAAGGGAAGGGAAGGGAAAGAAAAGAATGAAGACATAATTGAAGTATGAAACTCTGAACAGCACAAATTGTCCCTTGTTATACAAGGGGAACTGGTCCTAGGATTCATGCAGATACCAAAATCTGTGGATGTTCAAGTCCTTCAGTTCAGTTCATTCAGTCACTCAGTCGTGTCCGACTCTTTGTGACCCCATGAATCGCAGCACGCCAGGCCTCCTTGTCCATCAACATCTGGAGTCACTCAAACTCACGTCCATCGAGTCAGTGATGCCATCCAGCCATCTCGTCCTCTGTCGTCCCCTTCTCCTCCTGCCCCCAATCCCTCCCAGCATCAGAGTCTTTTCCAATGAGTCAACTCTTCGCATGAGGTGGCCAAAGTACTGGAGTTTCAGCTTTAGCATCATTCCTTCCAAAGAAATCCCAGGGCTGATCTCCTTCAGAATGGACTGGTTGGATCTCCCTGCAGTCCAAGGGACTCTCAAGAGTCTTCTCCAACACCACAGTTCAAAAGCATCAATTCTTCGGTGCTCAGCTTTCTTCACAGTCCAACTCTCACATCCATACATGACCACTGGAAAAACCATAGCCTTGACTAGATGGACTTTTGTTGGCAAAGTAATGTCTCTGCTTTTGATTATGCTATCCAGGTTGGTCATAACTTTCCTTCCAAAGAGTAAGCGTCTTTTAATTTCATGGCTGCAGTCACCATCTGCAGTGATTTTGGAGCCCAGAAAAATAAAGTCTGACACTGTTTCCACTATTTCCCCATCTATTTCCCATGAAGTGGTGGGACCAGATGCCATGATCTTCGTTTCCTGAATGTTGAGCTTTAAGCCAACTTTGTCACTCTCCACTTTCACTTTCATTAAGAGGCTTTTTAGTTCCTCTTCACTTTCTGCCATAAGGGTGGTGTCATCTGCATACCTGAGGTTATTGATATTTCTCCCATCAATATTGATTCCAGCTTGTGCTTCTTCCAGCCCAGCGTTTCTCATGATGTACTCTGCATATAAGTTAAATAAGCAGGGTGACAATACACAGCCTTGACGTACTCCTTTTCCTATTTGGAACCAGTCTGTTGTTCCATGTTCAGTTCTAACTGTTGCTTCCTGACCTGCATACAAATTTCTCAAGAGGCAGGTCAGGTGGTCTGGTATTCCCATCTCTTTCAGAATTTTCCACAGTTTATTGTAATCCACACAATCAAAGGCTTTGGCATAGTCAATAAAGCAGAAATAGATGTTTTTCTGGAACTCTCTTGCTTTTTCAATGATCAAATTGCTTCAGATCAGATCAGATCAGATCAGTCGCTCAGTCGTGTCCGACTCTTTGTGACCCCATGAATCGCAGCATGCCCTTATACACTGGTAAATTTCAGCTGGTCCTCAGTTGCACATGAGGATCCTGTAGACACCGAGGGTGGATTACTGTATTCCTAACTATGTTCCCATTCCATGAAGCCTTATGATAAATATGATTCTAGAAGAAATATTAGTCAATTTTTTCTACATATACTTAGCAGTGTCTATCATTTCCCAGACACAGTGCTGGTACCAAGAATACAAAACTGAATGAAGTAGAATCTCTCTCTCCAGGAGATGTAAATCACCATTCATCATATAATGGAAATGCTGTATAACTGACCAAAAGAGGGTACTGTGAAACCATAGAGAATTCTCTCACTTCTGAGGGTCTGAACAGATTTCTCAAAGGAGTTGAAAGTGAAAGTGTTAGTCTTTCAGTTGTGTCCAATTCTTTTCAACCCTATGGACTGTGTAGCTCGCCAGGTTTCTCTGTCTTTGGAATTCTTCAGGCAAGAATACTGGAGTGGGTTGCCATTCCCTTCTCCAGGGGATCTTCTTGACCCAGGAATCAAATCCAGGTCTCCCACATTACAGGTGGATTCTTTACTGTCTGAGACACCAAAGGAGTTGATGCTTGCATTAAATCTTGTCTCTTTGAGGATGAGTAGAGTATGAAAAGTATTCTAAGCCACAATGATGATATCTGAAAAATATCACAAGTTCTGAGAGCTGATGGCCCCAAAATTTAGTTCAGTACAGTTGGAACTTCCACTATAACGTGACAAAGACAGACGGCAAAAGTTAGGGGGTTGATCAGATACCCAAGCATGGCACATCTAGTATGTTGTGCTCAGAAATTAGGAATTTCTTCAGCAGGTGCTGAGTAACCATCAATTTTTTTAGTAGGAAAATAAAATACAATTTGCATTTTGGCAAGATCACCCTGACAGCAACATGGAAAAGGAATGAGAAAAATAGCAAAAAGGAGACTTAGAAGGTGATTGTAGTAGTCTAAGTGACAGATAATACAAGACAAAGCTAAGCATTAGCAGTGGAACCGGAGGGGTATGCAGATTTGAGAAGTTTTCAGGAGCTATACCACTAGGATGTACAACTAATAGCATATAAGGAAGGAGGAGATCCCATATGGAAAAGAGCCAACTATTGGCTTGTCAAAGTAATGTCTTACTATTTCTATTTAATCAACAGCAACAACAACAAAAAGATACTGAGATTTACTAAAAACTTGCCAATTTAGAGGGGATGTTATGAATTTTCATCTTTGTCTTAGAGATGTGATTAACTGCATTAATAAAGGTACTGATAGGGTCTGCAAGGGGGCTTATTGGTAAAATGGCTCATTGTGCTGACCTCTCAAACAAAAGATGAAGTCACGGTGACCTATGAGACTGACCACATTGCTCAAGCGACATCCTGTTTTTCTTCTAGCAGTTCCTTTCTCAAGACTATGTGACCACCCTACCGTGGGACACCTTGGGGGCTCTCTTAAGACTACATGACTGCCAGACTCCAGCTGCAAGCTAAAGATAAGTTAACCACCTGCCTTCAGAGGACCCAGTTTCCCATCTATGGGGTATAAGAGGGGTCTACCAGAAGGGTGGGCTGTTGGTTCTTCTCAAGGGCCAGTAACCTTTTCATTTCCCTTTAGTAAATTTCCTTTTCTTTGCCTGACTGCCTGGCTCATTCTCTTTTTCTCTGCACCTGCCTTATAGGTACTAATATTGAGTTATACTTAGTATTACTGGAATAACTCCACACACTCATGTTTGACTTTAATTTTTCACATATTCATTGTCAGAGTCTTTATTTCAGCTAAGCATCTTTAATGGTGATACCTGTAATGTAATGTTCCCTTCTCATAGTATAGACATTTATTTTCCTGCTGAATTGTTAATAATTTCATGGGAAAAAATTACTTAGAATACCACATTTCATTACATTGAAAATGATCAAATATGTAATGAAAATATTTACATGGATACATACATACCTCATATATATGTATGTTATGTATGCATGTCTATATAAAAGATGTTTGCTTCTTGGAAGAAAAGCTATGACAAATCCAGACAGCATATTAAAAAGCAGAAATGTTACTTTGCCAACAAACGTCCAAATAGTCAAAGCTATGGTTTTCCAGTAGTCATGTATGGATATGTGAGTTGGCCCATAAGGAAGTCTGAGCACCAAAGATTTGATGCTGTTGAAATACGGTGCTAGACAAAACTCTTGAGAGTCCCTTGGAGAATAAGGAGATCAAACAAGTCAATTCTAAAGGAAATCACCCTGAATATTCATTGGAAGGACTGATGCTGAAGTTCCAAAACTCTGGTCACCTGATGCAAAGAGCAAACTCACTGGAAAAGACTGATGATGGGGAAGATTGAAGGCAGGAGGAGAAGGGGGAGACAGAGGATGAAACAGTTGGATGGCATCACTGGCTCCAATGGACTTGAGTTTGAGCAAACTTCACAGGGAGATGGTGAAGGACAGTGAAGCCTTGCATGCTGCAGTACATGGGGTTGCAAAGAGTCAGACATGACTTAGCCACTGAGCAACAGCAACAACAATACACACACACACACATATTCAGATGTGCTATTATACACTGAAGTAGCAAAACTTATTTCTAATATGCTGCAGAAAGGAATAAAATAATCTCTTTTAATGTAATGTTTGTTCTTTTTTTTCTCTCCAAACTACTAATTTTGACTGCTATAGCTGTTTTCCCAGCTCTGAAAAATCATTTCACTCTGAAGAAAAGGGTAGCTTGAGAATTGTGTGCAAGAGTCCCTTGGACTGCAAGGAGATCCAACCAGTCCATTCTGAAGGAGATCAGCCCTGGGATTTCTTTGGAAGGAATGATGCTAAAGCTGAAACTCCAGTACTTTGGCCACCTCATGCGAAGAGTTGACTCATTGGAAAAGACTCTGATGCTGGGAGGGATTGGGGGCAGAAGGAGAAGGGGACGACAGAGGATGAGATGGCTGGATGGCATAACTGACTCAATGGACGTGAGTCTGAGTGAACTCCGGGAGCTGGTGATGGACAGGGAGGCCTGGCGTGCTGTGATTCATGGGGTCGCAAAGAGTCGGACACCACTGAGCAACTGAACTGAACTGACACAGATATGTGTATTAAGACTAGGCAATCGTAATTACAGTGCTTGCAGTTGCCTTTAATTTTCTTCCCTGATAGAGAGTAGGGAATGCTGTCAGATTTCTTATTCCTGAAACAACATAAAAAATTAACGTAGATATAGAAACAGGTTTTCCTATTCACATTTGACAAACTAAAGAGTCAGTTTGGAAAGTTATAAGATGAAGTACTAACCTTTGTCCCTCTTTGACTTGTTATAATTTTCAAGTGTCTTTATTCATTACAAACTTGCTGAAGCTTCTCCACATGCAGAAATCTAAATTTCACCCCAGGGGTTAAAAACAAAACAATTGCTCTAAATAAATTGGGAAGTAAATCAACTGTCTACAGGTTCTGAGGTCCCACCACAGCACTCATTTCTAGAGTGGCCATACACAAAGTGACTTTGTCAGGAAACAGCATCTTTCAGAAAAACGCATTGGGAAGTTATTTAATTTGAAAGAAAAGAATCACATCTCAATTGCACTGTGATATGAGAAGAAATGCCAGCTAAGATAGCAGTGCACCTCTGAGATGCCGAGTTTCTGTTTCAACATTTGAAAATTAAATTATGTGTCATGCTGAAGCTTTACATTTATCAATTACTTCACTAATTCCGAGCCCAGGGCTTGTTTCAGAACACACAGAGTGCACAGCATAAGCCCCGCTGGGCAGCGTCCCATGATATTCTTGTGGTTTAAATTACAAAAGATCATTGAGATAGAAAATACAGAATGCCTTCTCTTATCATTCTGAACACAGACTCCATTCAAGCAATGAAATAGGTTTCAAATTTGTTTCATAACATTTCCAGGTATATTTTTATCGCTGTATTATACATTTTTTTGTCTAGTTTTCTGCCATCACCTCTCACATATAGCTTTATTGATTCCATGACGAATAAGTCACTCAGTTTGTAACTACCATGTTATTTGAAATTTCTACTCAAGGTTTTCTGAACCATTTTCCTTTACAAATAGAGTCACTTTCTTATTATTTATTCTACTGCATATAACAAGAGTGGATATAGAGGAAGTTATATCAGTTTTCCCAGGTGAGAATAAAAGTGACTTATGTTCTATCCCTGGTTCAGTTATGGAAGGAAAGTTCTGTACACTCAAGTTTTGTGTATCTTGCCCTCTTTTTCTAGTTAAATTTAAAATGGCAGCATATTATAATTGTGAACATGATGTAATAATTAAGTTTTTGTATTTTGAGTAAGAAAGTAAGATTCACCTGTGCAAAACTATCTTAGGGCCAAAAAAATAAAGCCTGGTTAAAAAGTAATTTAAAATGTAATTTCCTCACGTTATCTGGTGGGCTTACCCAGTGGCTCAGCAGTAAATAATCTGTCTGCAATGCAGGAGAGGTAGAAGATGAGAGTTCTGTCCCTGGGTGGGGAAGATCCCCTGGAATGGCTACCCAGCTGAGTATTCTTAGCTGGAGAATTCCATGCACAGAGGAGCCTGGCAGGCTACAGTCCATGAGGTCACAAAGAATTGGACAAGACTTAAGCGACTGAGCACATAGAAAGTCATCTGGCACTTACATAAACTGATGACCCACGTGAAAGTGAAATTGCTCAGTCCTGTCTGACTCTTTGCAACCACATGGACTGTAACCGACCAGGCTCCTCCATCTGTGGGATTTTCCAGGCAAGAGTACTGGAGTGGGTTGCCATTTCTTTCTTCAGGGGATCTTCCCAACCCAGGGATCAAACCCGGGTCTCCTGCATTGCAGGCAGACGTTATTGTCTGAGCTGCTGGGGAAGCTGTATTACCAGCCATATCTTCAAACTATCCAAAACTCTGTTTTTAAGCAAAGGAGAGGACTGGTTTGAAAGTGAACAACTGGTATTAAAGGGATGCATGGGTAAATAAAACACAAAAGGGCCATGGATGAGGAGAATCAAACAGAACACGACATGGGAAGAGAAAGTGGGTGTTGAATGAGAGTTATCCATTTTATCTGTGAAACATTTACTCTGCAGGTTAAGAGGCCAGGAACCATAGCAGATATAAGGCTCCCTAAGGTACCATTTCTTCTTCAAGAAGCTCGTGTAGAGTACGTATGTTTGTAATCAGAGTTGGAGGTCAGATATTAACCAGTGATAATATGTTAGTAGGCAATATGGGTTAAGCCCCTCAGTGTCCCAAAAAGTACATGCTGCATGATATTACTTCAGGCATGTCTGACTCTGTGCAACCCTATGGACTGTAGTCTGCCAGGTTCCTCTGTCCATGGGATTCTCCAGGCAAGAATACTGAAGTGGGTTGCCATGCTCTTCTCCAGGGGATCTTCCAGACCCAGGGATCTAACCAGTGACTTTTATGTCTCCTGCGTTGGCAGACAGGTTCTTTACCCCTAGTGCCACCTGGGAAGCCCAGGAGATGGACCCTTAACACTGTGGAATGCATGCATGCTGAAATAGAGTCAGATCCCAGAAGTCAGGAAAACCAAAGTCTTAGCTGGGCAGACAGCTGGGCCAACAGAGTCAGCAGGTATCACAAAGAATGCAGCTTTTGTGGTAGAGTCATAAGGAAAATTAAGAATCTACCAATTTTTCAAGCACTAGGCAAGAAGGGAGCTTGGTCAGGAAGAAAAATTTTTTAATTAAAAAAAGTGGAAATAGCACTTAGAAAGTTATGAATTTCAATAGGGAAATGATATATTTCAGGAAAAAAGCTTTCTGTGGCCCAGCTGTAGCTGTGCTGGGCGAGGCTGGCATAATAAAGAAATGAGGAGATTGGCCTTCTGCCTCTGAAAAATTGAAAAATATTTGTTTACACTGGCTGGAGCATCTTACTCATCACAAAGTGAGAGTTTCACTCTCTAAAGGGTAGACATCTCTGTTCTACTTTACAGCTGTAACCTAACACTGCTTGATTTTGTTAGCTGTCTTCAAAATTGATGAGACTGGTCACAAGTGTGGCTGAAAGAGGCACGCTCAATATATCAGTTTAATTCTATCACATTAAAAAAAAAAAAAAGCAAACAATGAGACACTGCTGTCCTCTATATAAAAAGGACAGGCTACATATAACCCACTGCTACTGTTTAGTCACCAAGTCCTGTTTGACTCTTCATGAGCCCATGAACTAAAGCATGCCAGGCTTCCCTGCCCCTTGCCATCCTCCGGAGTTTGCCCAAGTTCATGTCCATTGCATCAGTAATGCCATCCTCCATTGTATCAGTGATGCCATCCAATCTCACCCTATGTCTCCCTCTTCTTCTGCCTTCAATCTTTCCCAGGATCAGGGTCTTTTCCAATGAGTCAGCTGTTTGCATCAGGTGTCCAAAGTATTGGAGCTTCAGCATCAGTCCTTCCATGAGTATTCAGGGTTGATTTCCTTTAAGATTGATAGGTTTGATCTCCTTGCTGTCCAAGGCATTCTCAAGAGTCTTCTCCAGCACCACAGTTTGAAACCATCAGTTCTTCAGCATTCTACCTTCTTGGTCCAGCTCCCACAACATTCACATGACTACTGGAAAGACCATAGCCTTTACTGTATGAACCTTTGCCAGCAAAGTGATGTCTATAACATATAGACTCTCAAATTGATAAACACCTTAAGGATTGTCTAACTTATTTATTTTTCCAAATAAAAATAGGAATTGAGTTGGCCCACAATATTGCAGAGCAGTTGTCCTCCAATAATTGCATTTTGTTCTATACTTCTCAGTATTGTACAATTATAATATTTGATAATGAAAAAATAAAATACTGAGTTGGCCAAAAAGGTCATTTGAGTTTTGCATTCCATCTGCTAGAAAAACTAAAACAAACTTTTGGGCCAACCCAATACTAGCAGTTTTACAATGACTTGTCCATTGTGATACAAATAACACTTTTAGCAGAGTTTCTCACACAACTACTTAGATAAGTAAAAAAAAAAAAAAAAAAAAAAACCTGACCTCTTTTTGTCTGACTGATCAAATTGTCTTCCAGAATCCACTACACAATCTCCCAAATTAAACTCTATATTGGGGGAAAAACAATGTGAAATTGACTTGTATTTGTTTAAAATTTAGTTTGAACAATTAGGTCTTTTATAGATTCCTTAATTAGACTTTCAGGTTTCTTTGATCTTCTTTCTTGTATGCACATAGTACTTTGATTTAGCATGCCCTGCATATTCAAAGCAGAGACATTACTTTGCCAACAAAGGTCCATCCAGTCAAGGCTATGCTTTTTCCTGTGGTCATGTATGGATGTGAGAGTTGGACTGTGAAGAAGGCTGAGTGCCAAAGAATTGATGCTTTTGAACTGTGGTGTTGGAGAAGACTCTTGAGAGTCCCTTGGACTGCAAGGAGATCCAACCATTCTGAAGGAGATCAGCCCTGGGATTTCTTTGGAAGGAATGATGCTAAAGCTGAAACTCCAGTACTTTGGCCACCTCATGTGAAGAGTTAACTCATTGGAAAAGACTTTGATGCTGGGAAGGATTGGGGGCAGGAGGAGAAGGGGATGACAGAGGATGAGATGGCTGGATGTCATCACTGACTCAATGGACTTGAGTCTGAGTGAACTCTGGGAGTTGGTGATGGACAGGGAGGCCTGGCGTGCTGTGATTCATGGGGTCTCAAAGAGTCGGACACGACTGAGTGACTGAACTGAACTGAACTATGCCCATAGATTGGAATCGTTCAGAAATCCACACAGCATCCCTTCACTTCTTTGGTCTTCATTCAACACTCATGTCCTCTTGAGCATCCCCATTGTGTCAGGAGGTGGTTTAACTTGGATGAGGGCTGAATTTACAGGGTGGCCTCCTCTGACTTGGTCAGGGCCTCAGTTCAGTTCAGTTCAGTTGCTCAATCATGTCTGACTCTTTGCGACCGCATGAATTACAGCATGCCAGGCCTCCCTGTCTATCACCAACTCCCGGGAGTTTACTCAAACTCATGTCCATTGAGTCAGTGATGCCATCCAACCATCTCATCCTCTGTCGTCCCCTTCTCCTCGCGCCCTCAATCTTTCCCAGCATCAGGGTCTTTTCAAATGAGTCAGCTCCTCACATCAGGTGGCCAAAGTATTGGAGTTTCAGCTTCAACATCAGTCCTTCCAATGAACACCCAGGACTGATGATCTTTAGGATGGACTGGTTGGATCTCCTTGCAGTCCAAGGGACTCTCAGGGGTCTTCTCCAACACCACAGTTCAAAAGCATCAATTCTTCGGTCAGGGTCTAGTGGTGATTAATGACTGAGCTGACTTCATCGTGACCTCACTTTCACAACAGACCTCTCTGCATCTCTGTAACATCCTCCATGGAGCCTCTGGGCTGGGCAGTCCAGACCTGCCCTCTCTTCACTTAGTCACCATCTAAGTCCCTCCTTAGATCATAAGACTACACAGAAAGGAAGAGTGACTGAGGATGCTAAATGTCAGACACGTCTGTAACCACACCGGGTTACTGCTCTTGCTCATTCACGCCACCCTCAAGCTGTCCCAAGGCAGCCTGCTGTGACACACCCCTCTTCCCAGTGTCCTGAACATTCTTTCAGTCAAGGGCCCTCCTCTCTGCCATTTCTAAATTGCCTCTCTAACTTATTTGACTCAGAGAGAAGACACAGGACCCATTTGTCTGATCTTTTGCCTCTCCTATCCCCTTTATCACACTTTTCAAAACTCCCAAGCTTTATAAAGTGAGTTTCAGACTTTCTTCTCCTCTAATTCATCCTTCTTATTCCTTCAAACAGTAAATCTATTCCAAGGTCCAACCCTTATTGATGGGAGGGATAAAAATCTCTACTTTAAAGAAGAAGCAACTTCACCTGAGATTTCTGGCTTTGACTCTTGAAATCCTTTAGTAAAATATTTAGCATTTACTTACTGCAAAATTCTACTTAGAATAGTAATTCTTTCTCTTTATATTTCTTTTATAACAATCTTAATCTCCTAGGCAGACTGCTAGAAAGATGGATGTCCTAGGTCACTGGAAAAAAAATTTGGGACAATATAAATATAAAAGATGCACAATCCCTGGGGTATTCTGAGAAAATGAATGTATACATGAATTTAAACTGAAAATTGGTACATGTCAGGGATTACAATGATAACCTCTGCTCTAATTGAAATGCTAGCAAAAGTATAACAGATCAATTATTTCATATAAGAAGAATTAATCTTTGTCAAAAATTTTGTGTCTGTGGAAAAAATCATGACCACCACTTCTCAATTATGTCCATCTTGAACTCTAAAAAAGCTATTGGGTGGAAAAAACAGATACATGATAACCTGAAAATATCATTTGGAGGGGGGAGGGATTGAGCAGGGAAGAGGCAAAATAAAAGTAAAAAGGTAAATTATGAGATGAAGAGAAAACTGGGTCAATATTAACAAGTGAAAATGAGTAGAAAGGCATGAATGATTTTTAAGGAGCCTGAGAAAATTGAACATTCCAGGGTAGATATATAAAGAATTGGAAAAACTCCTGGGAACAACAACAAAAAAACAGCTAGAGATTATTTCCCTTTAAAGTAATAACACAAGCCACACAGGAAGCTGAAATTTAGAAACTCTATTTTTTGTAGAGAGGTTCTGTATATGCATTTCTTAAGGGGAATCAATGGTAGCCCAGTTAGGGAATTATGCAAATCTATCAAAGAACTAAATCACTTTTATTACTCTGTGATTTGAAGCAGAGCACATGTGGCTTATCTAACAAACTTAGTATATAGAACATATTCTTTGGAGTATAGTATCATGGAAAGGCAGATGGCATTTGTAATGCAGAGGAGAGAAGTTTAATGCTACTGTGTTACCCTTTGAGATACAGGACATTTCTAGCATGATATTCTTCACCTTGCTTGGAAACCAATTAGCAGAGCTTCTTATTACCTGAATTATCTATTATCACTCATTTTTGGTATGTCTAAGATTTTAATTTGGTTACCTCTTTCTTTTCTTCCTGATCTTTTTCTTTCTGATAAATATTCACTAAGGTTTTCTCAAAGCCCAGTGAAAGAGGATATTTTAGCTTTGGAGGTATGATTGAGTATGTAATCTCATAAAATATTTTATGACCATACAGTTACTAAAAAACATTCATATAGCAACTGCTATTTGCCAAGGCCTATTCTAATCTGGGGGGCTTCTCAGGTGGCACCAGTGGTAAAGAGCCCGCCTACAAATGCAGGAGACATAAGAGATGCAGGTTCGATCTGTGGGTGGGGAAGATCCCCTAGAGGAGGGCATGGCAACTCACTCCAGTATTCTTGCCTGGAGAATTCCATGGACAGAGGAGCCTGGCGGGCTACAGTCCAGAGGGTCACAAAGAGTCAGACATGAAAGAGACTTAGCATGCTCACATGCATTCTTATCTGTGGTTTATATTACTGGAATAAAACAAATGGCTCCTGCCATCATGTGGGGCATGTAAAGCTACTAATTGAATACCAAGTGACTCTGTGTCAGACATAGACCAGTTTTGCACTTGAGTAAGCACACCGGCCTGGAAAATAAACACCTAGCATTTTATCTCTGCCTAAGGTTCCCTGGTGGCTCAGATAGTAAAGAATCTGCCTGTAACGCAGGAGCCAGATTCAATCTCAGGGTTGGGAAGATCCCCTGGAGTAGGGAGTAGCTACCCACTCCACATTCTTACCTGAAAAAGTCCATGCACAGAGGAGCCTGGCGGTCTGCAGTCCATGGGGTCCCAATGAGTTGGACATGACTGAGTGACTAACACTTAGATCTAAGAAGAATCTGACTCAAGATTTTATGTCACTTCTTATGTTAGGTCTTGCCATCTCCCAGTACTGACATGTTTTCAAGTTTTTAATTTTAAAATCTCTCCTTTTTCCCACAGCCTTCTATGATTTGATTTTGTTAAAACCACTTACTTATTGATGCTTTTCTTTCAAAAAGCACATTCTTGGATAACTCAAGGGTAAAAAGGGGAGTGGTTATTTCTAGGTGGCTAATTTTGTGTGGAATGGGAATAGTCTTAAAAGTGGGACATGAAAGATGTCAATAAACAAGTCAGGACAGGCTAGACATAGAAACAGAGATCCTTTCTCCATTTGTTTCTTATTTCTGCTTGTCTTTGTTTGTTTCCATTTGAGAGACAGCTCTTTCTCTCCTAATGCCAGTAGGCCAAGTCCATAGTGACCAATGAAGATTACCTACCAACAGCAGCTAGGTTTAGTAACTTGCAGGGGAAAAATACTTTCTTCCTGCATGCTAAGTTGCTTCAGTCATGTCTGACTGCAGGCTCCTCTGTCGGTTGCCATTTCATCCTCCAGGGGATCGTCCCCACCCAGGAACTGAACCCTACCCCCTTATGTCTCCTATGTTGGCAGGCAGATTATTTACCACTAGTGCCACCTGGGAAGCCTGTCCAGGTATCAATGTGCAGGTAACAATACCAAAAAAAACTCATTGGCTCTGTTGGGTCACATGCCTACTCCTTGGACCAATCACTGTTGCCAGGCAGATGGAGTGATGTAATTGGCTAGACTTAGGTTATGTATGTGCTTACTTCTGTGGCAGAGGTTCAGAGTCAATTAAGAGAAGGGTCAGGGGAGAGAAAAGCTTACTAAAATGATTAAATAACTCAAACCATTCCAGCAAAATAACTAATTTCTATCAATCTCAATCTGGTCTCATTCATGGAATGCCTGCTCTAGACTCCTCACTTTTCCAGGAGAAATTCTTTGCTTACCCATAATTTATGCTATTTTACCATTTTTCTCTTCCACATTTTGCTTTATTCCTAATCCTAGATGGCTCAGTAATACAATTTCTTGGTCCTAAATTATCAACGGCAGTGTTTGATCTTCAGTTCTTTTTAAGGTAGGTGCTGGCCAAACTATGAGAGTCACATCCCCCATACCCACCCACCCACCTCTTCAATGAGAGAGAATAATTTGATAAAGACAGTTTTTGAGGGTGGCAGGACCTTTAGGTGAAATAGATGCTATGAGTTTCATCATGATTTCAGGCCTCTTTCCCGTAGCTCTGTTGGTAAAGAATCCGCCTGCAATGCAGGAGATCAGATTCCATTCCTGGGTTGGGAAGATTCCCTGGAGAAAGGATAGGCTACCCACTCCAGGATTCTTGGGCTTCCCTTGTGGCTCAGCTGGTAAAGAATCCACCTGCAATGTGGGAGACCTGGGTTCAATCCCTGGGTTGGGAAGATCCCCTGGAGAAGGGAAAGGCTACCCACTCCAGTATTCTGGTCTGGAAAATTCCATGGACTGTATAGTCCATGGGGTTGCAAAGAGTCCAACATGACTGAGCAAATTTCACTTTCACTCCAATTCTGGTCAGCTATACTTTTCTTCCTAACTTAGATCCAACAGGCATTTTCTTGAGGCTAGTGTGAGAGTACAATTTCTTAACCACGTAGGGGCTTCCTCTCAATTTCCTCTCAATGATTAGTTTTGGGGAAATTGAAATGTTTTGAATAAACCAAAAATTGAAGAAAGACTATAGTTTTATTGGCCTCTTCTGCCACATTCTTATGCAAACGACTATGCCATAATACATCTATTATAGAGCAGTTAGGTGATCAGTAAGTTCACATTCATTTATTAAAATTAAATGACTAGGATGTATTAGGAAACAATGTTGTCAACCTCCAATATTTTCCTCCCTGGGTCCTAAATTTATCACCTTTTAGGCTGAATTGGCTGCTTTCTTTTGGACTCTTCCCAAAGCTCTCTTGACATGTAGACGTTTTATTTGCATACAAAAAGGCACACAGCATGTCTGGATAAACCAACCATCTGGCCCGGGCAATTTATCTGGATTATTACTGAACTGTACAAAACTATGTAAATATGTATTCCTAAAATTCCAACTGCTCACTTTTCCATCTGCCTCACTGAAATTCCCCTCAGCAACCCTGAAAAAACAAGATCATTTATTTCTCCAACCCCAGATACACAGACACACACACCAGGCTCCCTTTTTACTGACTGTTGCTTGTGAAAGTCAAATCATAAAGCCAGACCAGTTGGTCCAGCGCCAGTGTTTGCTGTTCAGACTCTGACAAGCTTCACAACTGATTAACATGCCTTTTACTAGTCTCCAGTTGAATCCCCACCTCATTATACCATTTTTCTTTATGCTCATCCTGAAACATATGCATTCTCTTCTAGTCCTGGATTTCTCATTCTTGAAGGTGATCCAGTGTAGAAGTTCAAGGCTAAGAATACCAATGAAGTTGTATAATTGCACCTGTATATTATTTTTAACATTATATATAAAGTGGTGTAAAACTCAATGTGAGTTTTCCAAAACTAAACTAGTGTTGTATTTCTAAAGCTCTAAATGGAAGGACCTCATTAATTATTATTAAGCAGGATTGAATCCAAGAGGTCCCAAATGATAACGTTCAATCACTACACTATGGTCGTATGGTAAATCCCCCAAATTATATAATATAGCATATTAAGAGCATGAAAGAGCAAGGTCTCTGCAGCCAGACTGCCTAAGTTCAAATTCTGGCTCTTCTATTCACAGCAGTGTGACCTTGGGCAATGTACTGACTCTTGCTGTAACTTTCTTCCTTCATCTGTAACAATTTTTATCTCATTGAATTTGAAAAAGCATTTAAACAGTTAACATTTGTCAAGACCTTATAAGCTACTATGTTTCTTATGTAAAACAAATATCCTCTAACTCCCTCACCCTTGCAAAAGTCCACCTGCTGGAACCTATTCTGTGGATATATGACTCTACACCATTCTCTTTAATTGGAGTATAATTCATTTACAATGTCGTATTAGTTTCTGTTGTACAATGAAGTGAATTGGCTATGTATGCTTAAACCCCTCCATCTTGGACCCTGCCATCCCACTCCTCTACGTCATCACAGAACACTGAGCTAAGCTCCCTGTGCTATACAGCATATTTCTGCCAGCTGTCTGTTTTACACATAATAGTTATATATGTCAATCATGCAAAAAGATACATGTACCATAATATTCACTGCAGCACTTTTTACAATAGTCAGAACATGGAAGCAACCTAAATGTTCATCAGCAGAAGAATGGATAAAGATGTAGTACACATATACAAAGGTATATTACTCATCCATAAAAAGGAATAAAATTGGGTCATTTGCAGAGATGTGGATGGACCTAGAGACTGTCACACAGAGCAAAGTAAGTCAGAAAGAGAAAAACAAAAATTGTTTATTAACTATACGTGGAATCTAGAAAAATGGTACAGATGGACCTATTTGCAAGGCAGGGATGGACAGACAGACAGAATGGACATGTGGACATGAGGCGGGGGGTAAGGAGAGGGTGGGACGAATGGGGAGATTAGGACTGACATATATCCTCAACTCCACTTCTATTCTCTCTTCACAAGAGAAGGCCCTGGAGTTAATCCCTCTCCTCCATTCACTGATGCAACTGGTTTTACAAGCAGACCTGTATTTGAAGAGCTCGCCTTATGAACTCAGTTATTTCCATAGAAGAATACATTGGAGTTTGGGGTAAAAGCTTTAGCCAATAATAATAAGCAATCATTGAACTACTTTTTGTCTTTTGTATACATACCCAATTGCAACTTTGGTCATGGTCAATGGCAAGCTGAGGATTCAGGGCACTCAATATTCAGGCTACATTCTCTCCAAGACACAACTATCAACTATTCCATTTCAATCTCAACTCCCAGCTCCATCCACTCCTCTACTCACTGTTGAGTACAAGTTGGCACTTGCCATGGGCACTCACCATCTACCTCTCTACAAGGATTAAATCACGTGTTGCCACAGTGGTTGACCTTCAACACCCTCTGAAAGGAGTTGAGGGTGGAAAGCAGAAATGAAGCACTCTGTGCTCTGGGAAAAACTGGAAGGACAGGTCTTCAGATAGTTATTTTCAGGAGCTGATTTTATGAGCCCAATTCTTGTATCTCTGCATATCTAGAAAAACACAGAAATCCTTCATGGTGACATCTCCTCCTCATGACTAGCATAGTGAAGTGAAGTGAAGTCACTCAGTCATGTCCAACTCTTTGTGACCCTATGGACTGTAGCCTACCAGGCTCCTCTGTCAGTGGGATTCTCCAGACAAGAACATTGGAGTGGGTTGCCATTTCCTTCTCTAGGGGATCTTCCCGACCCAGGGATCGAACCTGGGTCTCCCACATTGCAGGCAGACGCTTTACCCTCTGAGCCACCAGGGAAGCCTAGCATAAACCTTCTGCAAAAAAAAAAAGTGCTTGATTGCATGTACTCTGCTCCCCTCAACCTTCACCACCTATATATTGACCTTCCGCCCATCTCTTTGGAACAGTTTTTCAGATCTTTCTGAAATGCTAACTCCTGGGCTTCAGTCCTCATTTTGACCCCTAATAAAACTTAACTCGCACTTTGTTCTCTATGTTTCTGACCCAGCAAATGTATGCTGAAGTGTCCCATTCACTCTCAAGTTTCACCCATAGCCCATCTCTTCCCCAGATGCCATCAACAGAATCCTAACCATTTTCTCTGTGCTTCTAGTCTGAACCCTTTCAAATCTCCAAGTTTATCTACTCAAAATAATGGTGTTCCCAAGACTCTTCACACTCCGCAGAGAGAGGCCTGGCTTCTGGAGTAGAGTCCATGTTGCCTTCCACATGCTAGAACCTTTCCACCCGCACCCCCCAATCCAGCTCCACAACATTCCTTGCCTTGCCTATGATGCTCTAATAACTCTTCTTAATTTTGTAAATAACACATTTGTTTGGTTTTGTTTTTAAAACTTATGCTTTTGCATGTCATCTTCTCTGCCTGCAAAAACTTTCTTAGAATTGACTTTCATCCTTTAAGTAAGATGCAGTTTTAAGTAAATTTAAATTTAAATAAAACACACGTCAGTGCCTCCAGCCTGTTCCCCCAAGCCTAGGTTACCATAGTATCCACTTTATGCACACCATGGTATATTAACTGTATTTTATCTTCTTACTTGAGATGTCTTTGATGGCAGAAACAATCTATGTATACATATCCTCAGTCCCTTCCAAGCATTTGTCCTTTAAAAGGCACTTCATGATATTTATTGAATGGATGAATAAATGATACAATGAATGAATAGTTGCATAGCGGTAGCAAAACTCTCAAAAAACCGACCCTTGAAATATGCTCAGTAACCTCTCTCATGAAATTCTAAAACCTCATCCAGCTCAAAGACACAAAGCTAGTTATGCTGGCCTCGTGTTTCTTTCATACAGAGACAATGAATCATGCCGCATTACGGCTCTTAAGACCTTACAGCAAATGCAAAATGCCCCGTAGGACATTCATCTTTCATACTGCATTATATTTTTAAATGATAATTATTGTCATAAATGTTCTTACCCACATTTCAGCTAGTTAAAAATTTTTGCCTGCCTCAGTAAAATGAAAGATGCCAGATTGTTTACAGATGAATTAATCATGACATTATCCCTGGAACTTTTAAATTACATCAATTACATTGCATTTAGCATCACAAATAACCTGCATATTAAATGAATGGAATCTTTTCTCCTATTAATAAAGATTAAATCATTAACTACCACTGCTTGAATAGCAATGTGTCTGCAGTCAATAGCTCCCAGGACAGATAAGAAATTTTACTCTGTCACAAAATATATGCCATCCTTTCACGGGCATCGTCAATCTTTATGGAATTCGGGAACATTCGTTTTCTTTAGGAGTTCATCTATGAATTGATTATAACATTTAGTTGTGGTAGATGGCCTAATGCTGAGAGCTCAAGAGAGCAATGTGAAATAATTCCACAATAAAAAAAAAGTACAATGCTTATGCATCTTTGGAAAGTGTAAGACAAGTCTGGCTTTCAGTTTCTAATTTAATTTCTCAGACACTTAAAATATCAGAATTTAGTTCATCAATGTCTTTCAAGCAATTGCTTGCTTAACATCTAGATCAAGTCAGGCAGAGACATAAAAACATTTTTTCTAGTGTCTTTTGTGACTTATGCACACATATAAAATCATGATAAAAACAATTAAGTGAAAACAAATATACCAGTCTCAGAATGTTTGCAGTTGTTTTAAATTCATTTTGCTAATTTATTTATGCTTAATATATTATGCTTAATATAATATATTAAGCATAATATATTATGCTTAATATATTATGCTTAATATAATATATTAAGCATAATATATTATGCTTAATATAAAAATATTATAAACCAAATGTTATAAAATATGTTTCCTTTATCTGTGATCTGCAAATAATACTAGACAACAAAATATACAGTGAAAATATAGCCACAAAGTCTGTCACCACACTTTTCCTTAAATGTTCACTTTTTCTGACATGGTATGGGAAAATGACAAGTTGTAACTTTAGGCCCTTGGCAGCCACTTCTGGCCACCATGAACTTTACTTTTTCCCTTCAGCTTCAGTTTGTACAATCTCGGTGGACTTCTTAGCATTGAAGGAAATAGGTGCTGCAGTCCATGGGGTCGCTAAGAGTCAGACACGACTGAGCAACTTCACTTTCACTTTTCACTTTCATGCATTGGAGGAGGAAATGGCAACCCACTCCAGTGTTCTTGCCTGGAGAATCCCAGGGACAGTGGGGCCTGGTGGGCTGCCGTCTATGGGGTCTCACAGAGTCGGACACGACTGAAGCGACTTAGCAGCAATAGCAGCATGTTGAGTGTACAGATATTTACAATTGTTATATCTTCTTCTTGGATTGATCCCTTGATCATTAAGTAGTGTCTTCCTTGTCTCTTGCAATTGTCTTTAAAGTTTATCTTGTCTGATATGAGTATTGCCATTCCAGCTTTCTTTTGATTCCCCTTTTCATGGGAGCAACCTAAATGTCTGTCAACAGAGGGATGAATAAAGAAGATATACATACAACAGCATACAATGGAATAAAGGGAACAAAACTGGGTCATTTGTAGAGACTTAGATAGATCTATGGTTTTGGAGAAGACTCTTGAGAGTCCCTTGGACTGCAAGGAGATCCAACCAGTCCATTCTGAAGGAGATCAGCCCTGGGATTTCTTTGGAAGGAATGATGCTAAAGCTGAAACTCCAGTACTTTGGCCACCTCATGTGAAGAGTTGACTCATTGGAAAAGACTCTGATGCTGGGAGGGGTTGGGGGCAGGAGGAGAAGGGGACGACAGAGGATGAGATGGCTGGATGGCATCACTGACTCGATGGACATGAGTCTGGGTGAACTCCGGGAGCTGGTGTTGGACAAGGAGGCCTGGCGTGCTGCGATTCATGGGGTCACAAAGAGTCGGACACAACTGAGCGACTGAACTGAACTGAGATAGACCTAGAGACTGTCATATAGACGAGTAAGTTGGAAAGAGGAAAACAAATATTGTATATTAACACATATATGTGGAATCTAGAAAAATTGCATAGATTATCCTATTTACAAAGTAGAAGTAGAGAAACAGACATAGAGAACAAATTTATGGATACCAAGGGGAAAAGAGGTGAGGTGGGATAGGAGGAATTGGAAGACTGGGATTGGCAAAAAGTGGGGTAGGAGAAATTGGGAGATTGAGATTGACACATATACACTATTGGTAATATGTGCAAAGTAAACAACTGATGAGAACATAATGTATTGCATGGGGAGCTCTACTTAATGCACAGTGGTATCTTAAATGGAAGGAAACCCAAAACAGTGGGGATATATGTATATATGTATAACTAATCCTTTTTGCTGTTCAGTAGAAACTAAAACATTGTAAAGAAACTATATTCCAATAAAAATGAATAAATAAATAAGGGAAAAGGAGTTCTAGAACTATTGGCAGCCAACACCATAGCATCATAAACAAGACTCTGGCAAAAGGGGAGCCAACATTAATTTGCGCCCAACCAAGCGTCCATCCTTTGTCAGAATCAAAGAATGATTTGGGTGGACTTGGCATGCTACAGTACCTTAGTATGTTCTTTTCATCCAGATGGGCTTTTTTCTGAGGTTTTTAAGGAAGCAGGCTGTAAGCAATCAAGGAACTAATCTACTATCAGTGAACAAAAAGCCCCTGCTATAATAAGATGACCACAGGTGCCAGGTGGCTCAAGCAATATGTACCTGTTGTCCTTTTATAATTACTAATAACATCCACTTTGGGTCAAAGATGGGCCATATTAGGTGGTGTTAGAAGACCATTCCAACTGTGCAGTTCTTGTTTAATCGCTAAGTCATGTCCAGCTCTTTGTGACTCCAGGAACTGTGGCCCTACAGGCTCCTCTGTCCATGGGATTTCCCAGGCAAGAACACTGGAATGGGTTGCCTTTTCTTTCTCCAGAGGATCTTCCTGATCCAGGCAGGTAGATTTTTTTTTTTTTTCCTAAACACTGAGCCACCAGGGAAGCCCCATTCCAGCTATCCAGATATAGTCCTACCAGGTAGCAACAACAGCCATTGAAATGTCCATGGGAAGAAGCATGAGACTAGTTAAGGCTTGAAACCAAGGTCTCCTCAAGGTTACCCTTAACAGTGTTACCTAGGGCAATAAGAACAGTAGCAGGAATATGAAATGTATTATTTGTTGATCACCCTAGTGACTCCTGAAGACAGTCTTCCTAGAGCCCTGATGAAGGAATGCCAGGCTGTTATGAGAGGCTGAATGAGAGGGAGAGAAGTTGCCAACTCACCTTTTCAGAGACTAATTTACATACTATATAGGTCTCTACTGGTATCTGAGAGGGTGAGAGTGTTTTTAAAGTTTACCCTTATGAATATTTTGGATTCTGAGCCATGTGAATATAGTATCTACTCAAAAACTACATTTAAATAATATTAAAACAGTACAGAAAAACTCTGGGCTTCCCAGTGGCTCAGCAGTAAATAATCTGCCTGTGATGCAGTTGACCCGGGTCCAATCCCTGTGTCAGGAAGATCCCCTGGAGAAGGAAATGGCAATCCACTCCAGTATTCCTGCCTGAGAAGCCGATGGACAAAGGAACCTGGCAGGCTACAGTCAATAGGGTTGCAAAGAATCAGACATTACTGAAGCAACTGAGCACAGCCACATATACAGTGAAATTCTACATGCTATGAAGAGGAAAACAGTTAACTATGTAATTTTACTGTTCAGTGATTGTATCCGACTTTGTGATCCCATGGACTGCAGCATGTCATGTAATATAGTGTATTTATATTCCAAATAAGTAAGACTTTGTAAAGACTATGAAATGACATAGAAATATAGCTATGTTACAATGTGAAGTGAATAAAATAAACCACATATGTATGTGTATAATACAATTATAACTATTTTTTAAATGTATGTATGAAAACTGGTGGATCATGAGTAAAAATGTAAATAATGACTGTCTCAGTGAAATCACAGGTAGAATTTTCCTAAATTCTGCATTTTCCTAATGTTCTTAAATAATAATATATAGTTTCCATTATGTAAACTCCTCAAAACAATATTTAAATTCCACTTTGTTTTGCACATTTACTAAATGGAATTCAAAGAGACAGTAACCAGATTTCTGTCAAGGTTCTCTCTTCTTTAAATTGTAAATAAAATTTTTAAGTAAATCAAAAAAACTGGAAATAGAACTGCCATACAACCCAGCAATCCCACTGCTGGGCATACACACCGAGGAAACCAGAATTGAAAGAGACATGTGTACCCCAATGTTCATCGCAGCACTGTTTATAATAGCCAGGACAGTGGCTGTTTATAAAAGCCAGTGGTTTATTTCATTCACTTCACATTGTAACATAGCTATATTTCTATGTCATTTCATAGTCTTTACAAAGTTTTACTTATTTGGAATATAAATACACTATATTACATGACATGCTGCAGTCCATGGGATCACAAAGTCGGATACAACCACTGAACAGCAACCTAGATGTCCATCAGCAGATGAATGGATAAGAAAGCTGTGGTACATATACACAATGGAGTATTACTCAGCCATTAAAAAGAATACATTTGAATCAATTCTAATGAGGTGGATGGAACTGGAGCCTATTTTACAGAGTGAAGTAAGCCAGAAAGAAAAACACCAATACAGTATACTAATGCATATATATGGAATTTAGAAGATGGTAGCGACAACCCTGTATGCGAGACAGCAAAAGAGACACAGATGTATAGAACAGTCCTTTGGACTCTGTGGGAGAGGGAGGGTGGGATGATTTGAGAGAATGGCATTAAAACATGTATAATATCATATAAGAAACGAATCACCAGTCCAGGTTTGATGCAGAAGACAGGAAGCTTGGGGCTGGTGCACTGGGATGACCCAGAGGGATGGTATGAGGAGGGAGGTGGGAGGGGGGTTCAGGATGGGGAACACGTGTACACCCGTGGCAGATTCATGTTGATGTATGGCAAAATCAATACAATATTGTAAAGTAAAAAATAATAATAATAATTTAAAAAATTTAAAAAAATAAAATGTATTCATTTAAAAATATCTTTCTTGAAGACTGTGTGTTTTCCTTACAGAGTGGTAACTCTCTTGCTCTCTGGATCAAGTCCTTTGCAGAGTTTCTGCTTGTAATGGGCATTCTGTAAGCATATATCTTTTTTTTTTTTTTTAATGAATGGACTTCATGGAAAATACAGAAGCCATCCAGAGAATTCCATACGTCCCCCATCATAAAATCTACAAAACATTTAACTACATCCATTTTTTTTCTTTGTGTGTGAATGTGTGTGTGTGTCCCTCTTCTCACTCAAAGTGGTCACTCAATATAGGAAATTCCATCACTTTCTATTCCTGTGGCAACCCACTCTATCAATTATCCCTTTCTCTCCTTTGTACTCACTGCCTCTTTCACTCCTGGATCTTTCTGTTTAAATTTCTTTATTCATGGCTCTCCCATCTTCCAAATAAATGAACAAAACCCATCCCTGAAATTCTAAATCTGCCTTCAGCTGCTAGTCAATGTTCCTTTGGGTTCCCGTGCACTCGATGGCTGTACCTGAAACAAATACAGAAAGTTGATCTGAAGAGTGATTTCAGGAAGCCTCAGTGAGAGAACAAGAAGGAAAAATGTGCAATACGAGGGACACCTTTCAGAATTTGTGTCTGAAGAAGGGCATGCTGGAACATTCAACCAGCAGCTCCTGTATCCCTGAGGTCAGGGACTCTCCCAGGGGGTGGTGGGTGGGGGTCGGGCAGGGGGAACTCCTCTGATTGCAGAACCTTGAGTGTTCACTTAGCAGCAGGTAGGGCCCTGACATCACGGAAGGAGGCACTTAGGATAGAAAGCAGAATGACCCATAGCATGTTCTATGGGAACACTCTGCTATTGGCTTCTCAGTCAGCTACAATGTGGGCTCAAGTCAAACCACTCTACTGGTGCACCTCTGACCACTGCCCACTGTTGACTCATTGGACACAAATGGAGTGACATCAATTTGAGAGCATCGAATCTCCAGTGGTCGCCCTCAGTGTAGAGAAGGATGGGGGAGCAATGGTTTAGGAAATACGGTGGCCCAGTGTTCATTTTCCTCACTATTTAGCTCAGTTGTCCACATTTTCCTCATCAAAACAGAATCTTTTCTTTTTTTTTTTTTCCTTTCCATTACTCACAGTTTTCCCATCTCCTCTCAAACTTTCATTGCTGTTTTCTCTGTATTCTTTATATATTCCTCTTCCTCAAAACATTGTAGCTTCTTACATTTCAGTCCTAGGCTCCCAGCCCCTCATTTTCCTTTCTTCTAAGCCTAATGCTGCTTTGGTGCTCTCTAGTTCCATCTATTTACAACCACTTGCTGAACATCTGCCTGTTTCACAAGCCGGCAGTTCCCTAAGGACCACTTCTTTCTTAATCCCACAATAAGACAACACATGAAATATGATGAATCAGGAGATGATGGCTTTGATTCTCTTACTCTGTGGACCTGCCCATGTGCTCAGAGGAGAAAGCACCCACAGGGAAAATAAGGCAGCTCTGTGATTCCTCAGTATACATCTCCATTCTTGCAAAGCACCAAAAGCCATTTGAAGTCCAACTCCAGAACCGTCAAACACCACCTTCAGCAATTAGTGATTAGCAATAAAAAACAATTATTGGCTATATGTTTGGTTACATCAAAGATGGAACAAGTCTATCTTTAAAAGAATGAAAATTTCAATGTAAAAAAGTACTATAAAGTGGTTTCTGAGAAAAAGTTTCTGTCTCATATTTCTTTTAGACATCATAAGCAGGGAAAGTAAGTTCAGATATGCCTGAGGAATGCTGGAGAAGCAAAATTGCTAGTCAGTTAGGAAATAATCAGTTCCCTTCAAAGGAAAACAAGTCTTTTGACACCTCCCTGTGCTCTGATAAATTGTTTGCCTTGGTTATGCTCATGAGGTAAAAAATTAATTAGATTCAATGTGCACATATCATGAGTGAGTGCACTAAGGCAGCATTATATTTTTCCTGAACCTATGTAATATGTTGATGAGTAGGAAGACATGTAAAGATATCAATTTTAAGTTTTTATTGGGGAGTTTTTTCTATAATTAATTTAGATTATATTTAATTAAATATGTAAAGCAATGAATTTGAAGCCACCAATGGACTATTTGTGCGTATGAAAGCAGAGTCTAGAAATAGCTAAGCCAACATTAATATTGTTGTCATGATTTATTAATTTAATGTTCTAATGATTCATTAAAACTCTTCTAACCAGCCTCTGTCATCAATCAACAAATATTTACAAAACAGCTATTAGGTATGTTCATGCTCCCACTCTGCTATAAAATAATACAGGAAAGCAAAGACAACAAGACCCAATTAATTTCAGAGAGAAAACTAATAAAAATGTTTTAATTATTTAGCTTGGGTATAGATTAACTGTGGTCTTAGAAAAACAAACAAACAAACTGCTTTAGAGTTTACTTCAGGTACTTCCAAGACATTCATGAACAAAACTGCTAATTAATGCAGCTGCCATACAAGGAATAAGAGGGATTGGAGAGGGGGGAAAAACAGAATAAACATGTTTTTCAATTCTTAAGAAAACCTCAGTTTCTGAAGAAATCTATTGTTTTGCCTCTTCTTTTGCTCTGACTGAAATGATGACTTCTTCATAATTTAGTCTCATATCTTGACTAGAGACAAAATTCAAACAGACTTTTGTTTCACATGACACGATATAAGCATTTTAAGACATGAAAAGACTCAGGCCTGTGATGATTGTTTCCTCCGACAATGTGATTGTTATACCGATTTCTTTCCCAAAAGTGTCTTTCTTTAATTGACTATCCCAACAACAGTATTTATTTTATTTGTAAATAGAATATATTATTATATTCAAAACCAAAGATTATGGCATAATTGTATAGTATATTGGGTAAAAGCATTAGTTAATTTAACCTCTATCATATCCATGTAAAAGTGCTATAATAAAAATAACCTCCAAAAAAGTATAGACTTTAATGATTTAAAGATGTCTTATATTTACCTAGAATATTGCATCTCTTTAATAATTATTATATAAAATATCCTGTATAAGTTAAATAAGCAGGGTAACAATATACAGCCTTGACATACCCCTTTTCCTATTTGGAACCAGTCTGTTTTTCCATGTCCAGTTCTAACTGTTGCTTCCTGACCTGCATACAGGTTTCTCAAAAGGCAGATCAGGTGGTCTGGTATTCCCATCTCTTTCAGAATTTTCCACAGTTTATTGTGATTCACACAGTCAAAGGCTTTGGCATAGTCAATAAAGCAGAAATAGATGTTTTTCTGGAACTCTCTTGCTTTTTCCACGATCCACAGGATGTTGGCAATTTGATCGCTGGTTCCTCTGCCTTTTCTAAAACCAGCTTGAACATCTGGAAGTTCACAGTTCACATATTGCTGAAGCCTGGCTTGGAGAATTTTGAGTATTACTTTACTAGCTTGTGAAATGAGTGCAATTGTGCAGTAGTTTGAGCATTCTTTGGCATTGCCTTTCTTTGGGATTGGAATGAAAACTGACCTTTTCCAGTCCTGTGGCCACTGCTGAGTTTTCCAAATTTGCTGGCATTTTGAGTACAGCACTTTCACAGCATCATCTTTCAGGATTTGAAATAGCTCAACTGGAATTCCATCACCTCCACTAGCTTTGTTCATAGCGATGCTTTCTAAGGCCCACTTGACTTCACATTCCAGGATGTCTGGCTCTAGGTGACTGATCACACCATCGTGATTATCTGGGTCATGAAGATCTTTTTTGTATAGTTCTTCTGTTTATTCTTGCCACCTCTTTTTAATATCTTCTGCTTCTATTAGGTCCATACCATTTCTGTCCTTTATCAAGCCCATCTTTGTATGAAATGTTCCCTTGGTATCTCTAATTTTCTTGAAGAGATCTCTAGTCTTTCCCATTCTGTTGTTTTCCTCTATTTCTTTGCACTGATCGCTGAGGAAGGCTTTCTTATCTCTTCTTGCTATTCTTTGGAACTCTCCATTCAGATGCTTATATCTTTCCTTTTCTCCTTTGCTTTTTGCTTCTCTTCATTTCACAGCTATTTGTAAGGCCTCCTCAGACAGCCATTTTGCTTTTTTGCATTTCTTTTCCATAGGGATGGTCTTGATCTCTGTCCCCTGTACAATGTCACAAACCTCCATCCATAGTTCATCAGGCACTCTATCTATCAGATCTAGTCCCTTAAATCTATTTCTCACTTCTACTGTATAATCATAAGGGATTTGATTTAGGTCATACCTGAATGGTCTAGTGTTTTTCCCTGCTTTCTTCAATTTAAGTCTGAATTTGGCAATAAGGAGTTCATGATCTGAGCCACAGTCAGCTCCCAGTCTTGTTTTTCCTGACTGTATAGAGCTTCTCCACCTTTGGCTGCAAAGAATATAATTAATCTGATCTCGAAAGCTGAGCACTGAAGAATTGATGCTTTTGAACTGTGGTGTTGGAGAAGATTCTTGAGAGTCCCTTGGACTGCAAGGAGATCCAACCAGTCCATCCTAAAGGAGATCAGTCCTGGGTGTTCATTGGAAGGACTGATGCTAAAGCTGAAACTCCAATATTTTGGCCACCTCATGCAAAGAGTTGACTCATTGAAAAAGACCCTTATTCTGGGAGGGATTGGGGGCAGGAGGAGGAGGGGATGACAGAGGATGAGATGGCTGGATGGCATCACTGACTCAATGGACATGAGTTTGGGTGAACTCCAGGAGTTGGGGATGGACAGGGAGGCCTGGCGTACTGCAATTCATGGGGTCGCAAAGTCAGACACGACTGAGCAACTGAACTGAAGTAAAAATATCCTAAACCATGAAACTATATTTTATATTTTAAACAATATAAAGACAAAATCACTAACTAACTTAAAAAGCAAAACTTTCAACAGGAACCCTTTTGTGCCAGTGCCAAAAATTCCTGGTGATGCTTCTTCCACTTGTGAATAAATGAAATTGGTAGAACTGTTAGTAGGATGCACATAAGACAGGGCTCAATTATAGAAACAGGGAGGAAAAAAATCCACAAAGCATGAGAATGTCCTTAGTATCTTGATCCTGCATCAACTTATAAGAGCATTTGCCTTTGGGTGCCCCAAATGAGAAAATCAATGCTATAACAGTATATCATCATTATGATGTGATGGACTTTGTGTGGATTTGGTTAAGCTATTGTCTACAGTTTTCAAATACTAATCAAATCAAATACTAATCCAGCTGTTGCTATGAAGGTAATTTGAAGATGTGATTAAAATTCATAACCAATTGACTCTAAGTAAGGGAGATTATTATCTCTTACCTGTTTATGATGTATAAAAGCCAAACATGAGAGAGCTATTATCTTAGATAATCTGGGTGGACCTGATTCAATCAGGTGAAAGGCCTCTAGAATCACTGCCAAAACTTCCCTGATAAAGAACAGATTTCACCTGTGAATAATAGTTTCCATTCATGCCCAAGAATTCTAGCCTTGTCTGGATTTTGAATTTGCTTAGCCAACCCCCACAAATGCTCAAAGAAATTCCTTGCAGTGAATCTTTTAATACATATCCTGCTGGTACTGCTTCTCTGTTGAACCTCTGACAACTCTTCATTATCCTGCCTGTAGAGGCGAAGGCCAGGCACCTCGGGAAAGGCAGTGGTGAACAGGTGGTTTCCAGGGAGACAAGCCACATTGCGCCTCCCAACATGGAGCTTCAAACTTAGCTTGAACCTCTGAAACTCTTCAAGGAGAAAGAACACTCAGAGAATACTGAAAAAATAGGCTGGGTAATGTATAATCATTTTTCAATGTTATGTTGAGTCAGAAAAAAGAGAACTTTGAAAAATGTTTCTGACTGATGTCTCTATAGAGTTCTGGGCCTCTTGCTCACTCGTTTATAAAAAACTAACCTATTCATTTACTGGGGCCTGGCAAGGAGAAAGGCAATTCTCCTGAACCTAGGTCAATAAATCCTTGAAAATCTTTCCATTTTATAAAACGTAGGTGACCTCACATATTAAAAATGCATTTATTTTCTACATGGGTTATTTGTATTTCATCATTAAATTCCTTTGAATAAGCTATTTCTCAACTGCAATCTTCACCTATACTTAAACTGATTTCTCACACACATACATATATATCTATACCTATGAGAATATACATATGGTTATGCAATTTGGCAAATACGTGTATTTGAGAAATTACACTGGGGTTAAAGATTGTGTTCTCCATCATGATTATGTGCTCTATCATAAAACCTATGGCCGAAGTATGGATAATAAACTGATTTATACGTGTGAAAATATTTGAAATTTCATTGCACCTGTCTTATAATATCCCTTTCTCGAGACTAATGATATAAAAATTCAGGATTAAAGATCAAAGCTCATAAATCATAAACAAAATGATGCCTGTTTTTCTTCTTATAAATCATTTATCTGAAACCTCAAGTATAACAGAGCACTAGATCAATCCATCATGCCTGAAGTTAAATACAACATTGGTTTCCAAGGATATGCACAGTTTTAGAACTCTGAAGAAGTTAATTAATTTTCTTCCCAGGTATTTGAGAATACAACCAACAACAGGGTAATCAGTGAAAGGAATTTACTAGATCATCTTGATTTTTATTTTAATGAGGTGGAAATGGAAAGCAGAGAGGTAGGCCACTGACCTATGAAATAGGAGCAGACTCCCAACCTGGGAATTGTGTTGTCGTGAGTCGTATAAAATAACAAAGTTTGTTACTAAGCAACTATTTCCCATGGTCTGAAGTCCTTGGACTATATTTAACTTGAGCATATTTTAAGGGTAGAATAAATGATTTTTGCCTGAGTTTGGATCTGGCAAATAAAAATCTCAAAGTTTAGGAAGGAGAAAGAAGAGGGAGGTGAGAAGAAAAAGAGAGAAGGGACAGAGAACATGAGGTGGAGGAGAAATTCAGTGCTGATTCCTAAAACTTGGCCTAACTCTAATAAAACATTTCAAAACTCCCTTTATTTCTGTTCCCTGCCTCTTCTTTGATCCCTTTTTTCAGTCAAGTGAGTAACACTTGTGCTCTCAATAACACTGTCCTTCAGCCACTACCAAGTGTAGCTTCCTAAACCATACAGGTGACACAACTCTAAAAAATAAAGACTGAGGTGCCCTAGGCAAGAGGGATGGGGATGCAGCTGCTGCTGCTGCTGCTGCTGCTGCTGCTGCTGCTGCTAAGTCACTTCAGTCATATCTGACTCTGTGTGAACCAATAGATGGCAGCCCACCAGGCTCCCCTGTCCCTGGGATTCTCCAGGCAAGAACACTGGAGTGGGTTGCCATTTCCTTCTCCAATGCATGAAAGTGAAAAGTGAAAGTGAAGTCCCTCAGTCGTATCTGACTCTTAGCAACCCCATGGACTGCAGCCTACCAGGCTCCTCCATCGATGGGATTTTCCAGGCAAGAGTAGCGGAGTGGGGTGCCATTGCCTTCTCCAAGGGATGGGGATGGGGAGGCTTAAAAGGGAGAGATATATGTTAAATATTACATTTCACTCAAGAGGGAGAGATATATGTATACATATAGCTGATTCACTTCATTGTACAGCAGAAACTAACACAACATTGTAAAGCACTTATACTCCAATTAAAAAATAAGGTAAAAAATCAAATGCCTGTTAACATCTTAAAATCTGTGACTTACAAAAAGTATTGCAATTTTAAGAAAAGTGTAGAGACAGAGTTTGGGGACAGAGGAAGATACCTATGCATTAATAGTTGGCACAGCCTACAAGCCATTTATGTATTTATTACTTCATTTTGTTTATTTAATAAACATTTAAGTGTGGTGTTGGAGAAGACTCCTAAGAGTCCCTTGGACTGCAAGGAGATCCAACCAGTCCATTCTGAAGGAGATCAGCCCTGGGATTTCTTTGGAAGGAATGATGCTAAAGCTGAAACTCCAGTACTTTGGCCACCTCACGTGAAGAGTTAACTCATTGGAAAAGACTCTGATGCTGGGAGGGATTGGGGGCAGGAGGAAAAGTAGACGACAGAGGATGAGAGGCATCACCGACTCGATGGACGTGAGTTTGAGTGAACTCCCGGAGTTAGTGATGGACAGGGAGGCCTGGAGTGCTGTGATTCATGGGGTTGCAAGAGTCGGACACGACTGAGTAACTGAACTGAACTGAACTGAACTAAGTGCTTCTGCCCTTAAAAGGCTCTGTGTCGTATCAATTTTACCAACATTTCCCTTCTCCTTTCAGTGTCTCATTTCTACTGCAGAACCCTATAGACTCGAAAGATCTCTGAGCCTCGTATTTGCTTTTTCCCTTGTTTCCACAATGGTGGAATTTCAGTGGAAGCAGTGGCTCCTTGTACTAAATGACAAGCAGGAATTTGTAGGAGGGGTTGAGAGGAACCTCACCTGTTACTCCCCATTAATAGGTGTTCCTGGCAAGCTAACTAGGTCAGAAGACTTACATAAAAATTTAATTAACTGGTAAATCAGGTGAACAAAGATCAAGCTGGATATTTTAAGACCTTGAAGAAAAAGCGAATTAATTACTGCACAGAGCTCTCTATCAAAGAGCTGCTAGTTCATATAACCAAATTGAGTTCATGGGGCCCCAATATTTTTGCCCCATAAGAGACAGAGACCCCTGCCCTCACCATGAGTCATGGCTTTAGATGAGAATTTTTCTATGAAATCAACTGCATTTATCAACTTATGATGACTTTATCACTTTTATTAATCAAACACATCTACAACTGCTAATCAGAATTTCTGATAGACTCTTTGCAATCAGGAGCCTATGCAGCCCAAATTATAAGAAATTACCTTAGTCCCTGATACATGTTGTTCTCACCAAAAACAACTACACTGATTGTGATAGTCTAATATTAGAAAATGTGTATTTATCCCCAAAATTCAAATTCCACTCAATTTTGAGAAATTATTTGGGGAAACTGACAGTCCTACTTTACAATAAATTATTTTATTTTAAGCACTAAACTCAAAAATTCTGTATCAAAATATTTTTTCAGCTAAGAGGAGGAAGAATAAATGAAAAATATGAAAGAAAAACAGATGTGGCTTTGCAAATTTTCTCCCAGGCTTCCTAATTATGTGTTATTCCCTCATTAGAATTATGAAGAAAATTCAACTGTGGCGAAAACTGCCTCATCAGTTGCCTGATTGGAAGGACTGATTTAGCCTGAGAGGAATTCAGAAAAGGAGGGATGACCTTGCACATTATGATATGTACATATATATTTTCTTTGAAGAATTTTCAATTACATGTTCAAGTCTAGATAAAATGTTATATTTTATGTTATCCAATCATACTTATTCACAGAAATTATTAGTGATGAGCAAATTTTATATAAACTTTCAAAATGTAATAATGTATTATGAAAAATGTTTAACCACATGATAATAAGTAGCTTCATGAATTAGCATGTTTTCATTCTACAGATCACTTTGCCTATCTCCTGGTGACAGGTAGTATATTCATTCAGTGTCTACTATGTGAGTGTCTACTGGTGACAGACACTGGGAAAATTATAGCAAATAAGATATACATGTCTGTCCTAGTCAGGATTAAATGCTATGCTATGCTAAGTCACTTCAGTGGAGTCCGACTCTGTGCGACCCCATAGACGGCAGCCCACCAGGCTCCCCCATCCCTGGGATTCTCCAGGCAAGAACACTGGAGTAGGATGCCATTTCCTTTTCCAGTGCATGAAAGTGAGAAGTGAAAGTGAAGTTGCTCAGTCGTGTCCAACTCTTAACGACCCCATGGACTGCAGCCTACCAGGCTCCTCCATCCATGGGATTTTCCAGGCAAGAGTACTGGAGTGGGGTGCCATTGCCTTCTCTGCATGTAATATTCTCACCTCTAATTATCCACAACCTTTCTATGTGTGTGTGTGAAAGACTAATAAAAATTGGGGGATATACAGGTAACACTGTTATTATATCACAGCAGTGTTAGCCATTTAAAATATAGCATTACCCATCCCTGTTCTCCTAGCTGTTAGCCCTATTCATCTCTGGGAATTATCTCCATGGATACTGTAAGAGATGAAAATACTTTTTTTTTGCTATTCCTCCATAAAGAATGTGAGAAAATTTAAAAATGAGATATGAAGATGGCTATGTTGGTAGGAAAATTAGAGGGTTTTAAGCTGTCAGGATGATTTCTAATTCAAAATTACGAGGATTTTGGATAAGCTAATACTAAAATAGTAGCATGTAACTTAAAAACTTTAGAATAATACACATGAAATGCAATACTAGGTCTTTAAAACTCCATAAAGACAGAAATGGTATGGACCTAACAGAAGCAGAAGATATTAAGAAGAGATGGCAAAAATACACAAAAGAACTGTATAAAAAAGATCTTCACGACCTAGATAATCACGATGGTGTGATCACTGACCTACAGCCAGACATCCTGGAATGTGAAGTCAAGTGGGCCTTAGAAAGCATCACTACGAACAAAGCTAGTGGAGGTGATGGAATTCCAGTTGAGCTATTTCAAATCCTGAAAGATGATGCTATGAAAGTGCTGCACTCAATATGCCAGCAAATTTGGAAAACTCAGCAGTGGCCACAGCACTGGAAAAGGTCAGTTTTCATTCCAATCCCAAAGAAAGGCAATGCCAAAGAATGCTCAAACTACCACACAATTGCACTCATCTCACACGCTAGTAAAGTAATGCTCAAAATTCTTCAAACCACGCTTAAGCAATACGTGAACCATGAACTTCCAAATGTTCAAGCTGGTTTTAGAAAAGGCAGAGGAACCAGCGATCAAATTGCCAACATCCTGTGGATCATGGAAAAAGCAAGAGAGTTCCAGAAAAACATCTATTTCTGTTTTATTGACTATGCTAAAGCCTTTGACTGTGTGGATCACAATAAACTGTGGAAAATTCTGAAAGAGATGGGAATACCAGACCACCTGATCTGCCTCTTGAGAAACCTGTATGCAGGTCAGGAAGCAACAGTTAGAACTGGACATGGAACAACAGACTGGTTCCAAATAGGAAAAAGAGTACGTCAAGTCTGTATATTGTCACCCTGCTTATTTAACTTATATGCAGAGTACATCATGAGAAACGCTGGACTGGAAGAAACACAAGCTGGAATCAAGATTGCTGGGAGAAATATCAATAACCTCAGATATGTAGATGACACCACCCTTATGGCAGAAAGTGAAGAGGAACTAAAAAGCCTCTTGATGAAAGTGAAAGTGGAGAGTGACAAAGTTGGCTTAAAGCTCAACATTCAGAAAATGAAGATCATGGCATCTGGTCCCATCACTTCATGGGAAATAGATGGGGAAACAGTGTCAGACTTTATTTTTTCGGGCTCCCAAATCACTGCAGATGGTGACTGCAGCCATGAAATTAAAAGACGCTTACTCCTTGGAAGGAAAGTTATGACCAACCTAGATAGCATATTCAAAAGCAGAGACATTACTTTGCCAACAAAGGTCCGTCTAGTCAAGGCTATGGTTTTTCCTGTGGTCATGTATGGATGTGAGAGTTGGACTGTGAAGAAGGCTGAGCGCCGAAGAATTGATGCTTTTGAACTGTGGTGTTGGAGAACACTCTTGAGTCCCTTGGACTGCAAGGAGATCCAACCAGTCCATTCTGAAGGAGATCAGCCCTGGGATTTCTTTGGAAGGAATGATGCTAAAGCTGAAACTCCAGTATTTTGGCCACCTCATGCGAAGAGTTGACTCATTGGAAAAGACTCTGATGCTGGGAGGGATTGGGGGCAGGAGGAGAAGGGGACGACAGAGGATGAGATGGCTGGATGGCATCACTGACTCGATGGACGTGAGTCTGGGTATTGGTGATGGACAGGGAGGCCTGGTGTGCTGCGATTCACGGGGTCACAAAGAGTCGGACATGACTGAGCGACTGAATTGAACTGAACTGGACTGAACTGAAAACTCTATAAGACCAAGAGGTATAATATAAGCCAAGCCATAAAAGAACAATTGATTTCATTCTACATTTTCTAGTCTAGTTATCATTAATAGATGACATAGTAAACTTTTTTTCCTTACGTTTTATAAAATGAGGGATTTTTACATGTTTCATGGACCACTCAAAAGGTCTCTGGATGGACATTAGATGTACAACCCTAAAATTCTCACTTGCTTCTGTATATATGTGTGTTTTCTGGGTACAGTATCCATATCTCTCACAAGATTTTCAGAGAAAAGCATAAACCTTGCTGTTTTTCAAACTATAATTAAAAGAGATATACTCTAAAGCAAAAGTGACTCAAAAAATACAAGGGTGAAACAGAGTACATTGTGATAGACTATGAACACCTTAATTCCTGCTTAAACTTATCCCTCCATATTATAGAAGCCTGTCTCCAAGGACTGGCCATTCCACCCTGATTTATTTTCTCTTCCATAATCTTGCTTCCCACTATTCTGGGAGCCTATGCTGTTTACTGCCTACCTAGCTCTGGTTTGTGTAACAGATGAGATTCAGGAGGAAAAGCTCCATATTTTCCATTATTTTTTTATAAACTATAATGTTGATCAGTTGAAAGATAAAATTAATTCAGCACAAATGCCATAAATATATATGTGGCACAGAATGCTCTACGTGGCATATTCAGATTTATGATGCTTACGTTATTTGTTTGAAGTTAAAGAGGGTCTTTGATCTCAATTCTCTCTAAAGATTCCAATGAATGATTAACCAAAACCTAATCATTCTAAGGAATGATTAATCTAAAACCATCTTTATTTTCATTCTACATACCCTAGAGGATCCTTCAGTGACCTAGAAAATCAAACTCCGAGTTAAAGAGAATATGACAAACACAAGGAAAGTCAACTATTAAGAAAATTCAAGCCTATTTGAGAACTCTGACATGACATGTGTAAGGTAAATATGCTGACACAGTATTTGACTATAGACTGTAATAACTCAGTTTGTTCCTTTGTTAAGGTACACAATTCTAGAGAATATTCCAGTCCATCAAAGGAAGGAGAAGACTAATTGATAGCATCTAACTTCTAGTCTATTATGGATGTACATTCAGACAGGGGAAGAAGGTATATGTCTTTTTCCCATTTTTCAATTCATTTGCACTAAATCCAAGGATACCTATACAGGGATGGATATCTTAGGGTATCTTTCATGAAAGACAAAATAAGGGATACTATGTTATTTTCTACAAGAAGAAATTGATTAACATTATTACAAAAGTCAAGAGAATAAGACAAGTCACAGACTGGGAGAAAATATTTGCAAAACAGTGATAAAGGACTGCTAAGCTGCTGCTAAGTCACTTCAGTCATGTCCGACTTTGTGCGACCCCATAGACGGCAGCCCACCAGGCTCCCCTGTCCCTGGGATTCTCCAGGCAAGAACACTGGAGTGGGTTGCCATTTCCTTCTCTAAGGCATGAAAGTGAAAAGTTAAAGTGAAGTCGCTCAGTCGTGTCCGACCCTCAGCGACCCCATGGACTGCAGCCTATGAGGCTCCTCCATCCATAGGATTTTCCAGGCAAGAGTACTGGAGTGGGGTGCCATTGCCTTTTCCGGATAAAGGACTAGCAACCAAATTACACAAAGAACTCTTAAATTCAACAATGAGAAACATACAACTCAAGTAAAAAATGGGGAACGACCTTAATAGACACCACAGCAAAGAAGATATACAAATAAGATGGCAAATAAGCATATGAACCAATGCTCCACATTTTAATTTCATCAAGGAAGTACAAATTAAAACAACCCTGCATACTTATTTAAATGGACAAAATTTAGAACACTTGATAATACCAAATGCTGGTGAGGGTATCAAGTAACAGGAACTCTCATTCATTTCTGGTGAGAATGCAAAATGGTACAGCCGGTTTGGAAGACAATTTTGCGGCTTCTTACAAAATGAATTATACTCTTGACATATGATCCAACCATCACACTTCTTGGTATTTAAACAAAGAAACTGAAAATGTATGTCCATCACGAAAATCTACACCCAAGTATTTACAATAGCTTTATTTATGATCGCCAAAGTTTGGAAGCAATGAAGATGCCTTCTAATTCAGTTCAGATCAGTTGTTCAGTTGTGTCTGACTCTGAGAACCTACGGACTGCAGCATGCCAGGGTTCCCTGCTCATCACCAACTCCTGGAGCTTGCTCAAATTTACATCCATTGAGTTGGTGATGCCATCCAACCATTTAATCCTCTGATGTCCCCTTCTCCTCCTGCCTTCAATCTTTCCCAGCATCAAGGTCTTAATGGATTATTACACAGGTACATCCAGACAATGCAACGTTACTCACTACTAAAAAGAAATGCACTATCAAGCCATGAGAAGACATGGCCCTACTTTAAATGTATATTACAAAGTGAAAGAAGGCAATTGGAAAAGGCTACATACTGTATGATTTCTACTCTATGACATGCTGGAAAAGGCAAAACTATGAAGAGAGGAAAAAAAGCAGTGATTGCTTAGAGGTGGAGGTGGGTGGGGGCTAGATAGCAAAGCACAGAGGATCTTTAGGGCAGTAAAAATACCCTGTGTGATAACATAATGATAGATACATGTCATGACACACTTGGCCAAATCCATAGAAAGATAAAGTGCAGCACCAAGAATGATCTGTAACGATAGCTATGAATTTTGTGTGATAATGACATATCAATGTAGTTCATCAATTGTAAATGTACCACTCTGGTGAGGGGATGTTGGTTATGCAGAAGGCTAGGCATGCGTGTTCGGGGCAGGGGCGGGCGGCGGGGGGGTATATGGGAAATGTTTGAACCTCTTCTTCAGTTTTGCTGTGAACCTAAATCTTCTCTAAGTAATTGTCTTTAGAAAATCACATTGTACAACTTAAATATATACAATTTTTGTCAATTATACTTCAATAAAGCTGAAAGAAATGATCACAAAAGTTTAATTGCAAACTAAAATGATTTTTATGCTAAAATATGTCTAACTGTGGCTACAAGTGTTATTACTGAGAGTATTATTTCTGAAGGAAAACTGATATTATTTTTGAGGCATTTTATATACATTACTATATGTATATTCAGCCAACAACAAATATTTTCTCTTGTTCCTGGAACTTCCATTAATTCTGGAAGTATGTTGTGTGTGTAGATTTATATATATATATATATATATATATATATATATATATATATATATATATTCAACTATATTTAACTTATCCATAAAGAACATGAACACATTAAGTAATTAATGCTTGTCAGTTACTTTGAGTGAATACCATTTTAGTCAAATGCTATATCTGTGGTAAGTAATAATAATAATCAAGATAACGGGTTGTCCAATTATGTAAGTTATTTGCTAGCAGTTTTAAACCACACCGTATGTTTGCCCAGAATGTAGACATTTAATTTTTTTCTCAAAAAGAAGACAAGCAATCATCAATCGAAAAGAAAACATTTTTAAATATGAGAGACATACTGATTTATATAATGATTCTAAATTGTCTAATACCTAAAGCACAGTCAATCAAGCTGCAGTCAATATGCTAAAGAGTCAGTGAAAAACTGACTTCCTTATATTCCTTCTATCAGTTCTCTCAGGATGGAAAAACTTCCCACTTCACACTTCCCAAAGGCGTCATGTTATTTCCCAGGCTTACATCAGGCTGGTCTATCTGTTATTTCTATGATCAGAAATTTCCTGATCATAAGACTTGCTTTATTTCATGAATAATTCAGAATGTTTCTAAGATATTTTTGGGAGCAAAAAGTTTAAGCAATAGGTCAGATCCACTCTCTTCCTGTGGAAGATGGGAACAATACTGGGAAGGGGTCAAAGCAGATGCCATATTTGCCCTGTTAACTGGATGTTCTCAGTGTCACCTAAGCTATACAACTCTGGGCTATAAATTGGCAGAGCTGAAAGTCTCCCTACAGTTAGAGGAATGCCACAAACTGCACCTAAGACGTCAAATACCCCGGGCCAAAAAGACACATCTAATGTGAGAATATATGGCCCGGTAAAGCTACCTTTGACTTTGTAGACCTCATTTCATACGTGCTTTTTGGACACCTATAATTTTGACATCATTTAGTAAAGTCTGGCATTGAATCAGGTCTCAGGCTTGACAACTGCAATATAACTGTTTTTTTTTTCCTTTTCTTTCCAAGTTGTCTATTATGATAGCTCATATCACTAACATTCATATATAATTTTATCTTATTTTTCTAAGTATATGTAACTATGTTCATATGTGTCTTTTTATAAATTTTATAATATTGTATTTTTAATTAATAATTAATATTTTAATTTTATAAACAAAGTTTATTTTAAACAAACAGCTGACTCATTAGAAAAGACTCTGATGCTAGGAATCATTGAAGGCAGAAGGAAAAGAGGGTGATAAAGGATGAGACGGTTGGATGACATCACTGGTTCAATGCACATGAACTTGGACAAACTCCAGGAGATGATGAGGGACAAGGAAGCCTGGTGTGCTGCAGTCCATGGGAATGCAAAGAGCCAGACATGACTTGACGACTGAACGACAACAAAAATTGCACTGAGCTACTTGCTGCTGCTGCTAAGTCGCTTCAGTCATGTCCGACTCTGTGCGACCCCATAGACGACAGCCCACCAGGCTCCCCCCGTCCCTGGGATTCTCCAGGCAAGAACACTGGAGTGGGTTGCCATTTCCTTCTCCAATGCATGAAAGTGAAAAGTGAAAGTGAAGTCACTCAGTTGTGTCCGACTCCTAGCAACCCCATGGACTGCAGCCCACGAGGCCCCTCCATCCATGGGATTTTCCAGGCAAGAGTACTGGAGTGGGGTGCCATTGCCTTCTCCGGCACTGAGCTACTTAGTGTTCCCCCAAAACACTATGCTTCAGCCAAGGCTGATTTCCAATTTCCATGTCCATGTGGCTTCACATTTCATAACCAATTCCAGAATGTTCAGCTGTAAAGGTTGTGCACTATACAAGGGCACCAGAATTAAAAAGGGTGCTAAATACTTCATTAACACCTTGGTAAATATCTTGTTTTGGCAGCATGAGTCATGTTATGACAATTTTCTAAAGGATAAATCTTGACGAAAGATTACCTTTGCCTCTATTACACTTGTCACATGTCAACAACCACCAGATCCTTCAGATCAAGGATCTCCTACTATCTAGATTTTTGCTACATCTCTTGGACCTGACTACCAAACAGAAGCTGTCAATGGGCTCAGCTCAAATTCTCAAGCCATGTTATTTATGTTCTATATTACTATATAGTCATTATAGGTTAAATCATTTGTTGACTGAAGAAGCTGACTGACCACTTAGAAGAGACTCCAGGAAGGGATTTCTGAGATGGATTTGTGGGTAGAGACGATTATCTAAAAAGTACCATAGACATTTATGCTGTGATACTTTTTGCTTATGTTCCCCTCTGTCTACAGTAGTATTAACTCACTGATTAATAGTGGCAGAGGAAGTTCCTCTGTCTGCAGACTTTCACGACTCGTGATCACAATCTCAAAACACAAGGGAACCTCTCTCTTCCAATATATATTTCAGCACCTTATAAAAGAAGTAACTAGTCAGAGCAAGTTATATCCCTATACAGGTTTTTGGAAATAACAAACTATCTTAATGTACAATTTGTCTATTAATAGGTTGTCCGGTAATGGTGCCCCTGAAGGACCACGTGCTAAGGGCTGTGGACTGCCCCACTCTATTACACTCTTATGCATGATTATCCAATGCTCAGTCATCATGGACTGCTGGCCATCAAAATTGTAACCACACTCTTCATTTAGTCAGGTAAATCAAGACCAAAGTTTAGATCTCTTTTCCTCCAATACTTTCCCACAGGCAGCAAGCATTAGACAAGTTTCCTAATTCCTAATATTATTCAGCCCAGTATCTAGTTCCAGAGATACAACACTCATCAGTATAAACAGTTGCTTTGCTCCTCATAAGAAAGATCATTAACTTTCTGATCTGAGGGAAAGATACTCCTCCTGCCATCAATTCTGCCTTGACTAAACTGATTCCACATTTGACCGGGGGCTTTTCAGTTACCAAAATTTCCTCTCTCTACCAATGTTTCTGTTTCTCAGCACACTATATTTCCAAGTGTCAGAAAACCAACTCAAAGTTGTCTTTACAAATACAGTGAACTTATTAATTCATATACCTGGAAAGATAAAGGGATCTGACTTCAGGACCATCTGATGACATTAGCCAGAAACCCACATGTTCCCTCCAGCTATGCCCTAGCTCCCACTCTCATTCTCTCCCTACCACTTAGCTCTGCTTTCCTCTGTGCTAGAATCACTTTCTGTCTCTCTGTTGAAGAACAATAAAACTTTGCATTGTAGTTGGGCTTACAGGTTGCCAGAAGCATGTTTTTAATGAACCACTGCAGTAGGGAGAGATGGTTGAAACTGATTATCAAAAGCACAGAGCTTTTTTAACAAGGCTGGGAACAACAGGACTGCAGTGACACAGAAAGCAAAAAAAGAAATATAACCTGTGGGTACTTTTACATCTCAAGTGATTAACAACCAGAGCTTTTTGTGAATTAAGAATTCATACATTATTCTTCATTTATGACAAGGTGTTAAGCACATTTAAACTTAACATAGTATATAAGATGTTCACATTAAAGAAAAAGAAAAGAAAAATCTCTAGGGCAGATCTCAGTGTTTTGTCTTCTGAAGATTTTTTAGGATATTTAGACAGAAACAGCAGCAGCAACAGCAAGCACTACTGACAGGGAAGATTAAGAAAAAATGAGGTTATGTAATAAATCACCATTTATGTCAAAAATATACAATGGCATAGAGAGATACAAATTTAGCACATAAGAATGGTTATCTTCTATAGACAAATGTATATGGAGGTATTGACTTTGCAAAGAGGAGGAAATTTTTCTCTGAGAGAGGAAGAAAAGGGTCAGAGTGAAAAGTCTTAGAGGAAATAAAGAGCCATCTGAGGTTAGCATGGCAATAACTGGATACCTGAGGACATGGAACACACTTCCAATGACTGATGGAGTAAACTAACACTGGAAGATAAGACGAGTACCAGCTCTCTAGAAGAGATCAGTCAAGAGAAGAAAGAACTCTGAGTGTGCTCCACAATTAACAATAAGCACAGTTCTGACATATTTCAGCATTACCACAGCAAACAGATATACGTAATGGATTAATGTATTATTGACACCTTTTTTCCTAGCAAATTTTTTCAGGCTGAAGATGCAAAACAAAAATGTTGACAGTGCGATTTACCCAGAACTGAATACCAGCAGTGTTTCACAAAGAGAGGTGAGAATGCAATTATTTGTGGGAATCTGTGTGACCATGAATCCTGTTAGAAAAAGAATGCTGTGTTCCCAATCCTAATGACTACTTCTACATAGAGTTTTGTTAGCAAAACATTCTTGGCCTTCCTCTGCTCAACTGCTTCTCCACAGAGAGAGGAATAAATTAGTATAATTCTCTTAGAGACCATTTTTCTCTTTTGAGAGGGACATGGCTATCTACCTCCACAGAGTGCTTGTTTTCTGCCTGGTTCTTCCATGCTGTGAGACCTGCTAAGGCATGATTTCCCTCTGGAAAAGTGGAGGAGGTAGAATAAAAGGTTCTGAAGTTTGTGAGCTTAGTAGTGTCAGAATAGTGTTAAGATTGGTACACTGCAAAATCACTGATGAATACAGATGTAAAAATCCTCACCAAAATACAAGCAAACTGATTGCAACAGGACATGAAAAAGAATCATACAAAAAAAAGAAAAAAAAAGAATCATACATCATGATCCACTTGGTTTATCCTGTGGTGGAGGGTGCAAGGATTTTTCAATATTTGCAAAGTAATCAATGTGATACACCCTATTAAAAAATTGAAAAGTAAAAACCATACAATCATCTCAATAAATGCAGAAAAAGCTTTTGACAAACTTCAACATCCATTTATGATAAAAACTCTCCAGAAAGTAGGCATAGAGGAGACCTACCTCAACATAATAAAGGCCACATATAACAAACACACATCTAATGTCCTCAGTTCAGTTCAGTTGCTCAGTCGTGTCCGACTCTTTGTGACCCCATGAATCGCAGCACGCTAGGCCTCCCTGTCCATCACCAACTCCCGGAGTTCATTCAGACTCACGTCCATTGAGTCGGTGATGCCATCCAGCCATCTCATCCTCTGTCGTCCCCTTTTCCTCCTGCCCCCAATCCCTCCCAGCATCATAGTCTTTTCCAATGAGTCAACTCTTCGCATGAGGTGGCCAAAGTACTGGAGTTTCAGCTTTAGCATCATTCCTTCCAAAGAAATCCCAGGGCTGATCTCCTTCAGAATGGACTGGTTGGATCTCCTTGCAGTCCAAGGGACTCTCAAGAGTCTTCTGCAACACCACAGTTTAAAAGTATCAATTCTTTGGCGCTCAGCTTTCTTCACAGTCCAACTCTCGCATCCATACATGACCACAGGAAAAACCATAGCCTTGACTAGACGGACCTTTGTTGGCAAAGTAATGTCTCTGCTTTTGAATATGCTATCTAGGTTGGTCATAACTTTCCTTCCAAAGAGTAAGCGTCTTTTAATTTCATGGCTGCAGTCACCATCTGCAATGATTTTGGAGCCCTCCAAAATAAAGTCTGACACTGTTTCTACTGTTTCCCCATCTATTTGCCATGAAGTGATGGGACCAGATGCCATGATCTTCGTTTTCTGAATGTTGAGCTTTAAGCCAACTTTTTTACTCTCGTCTTTCACCTTCATCAAGAGGTTTTTTAGTTCCTCTTCACTTTCTGCCATAAGGGTCGTATCATCTGCACATCTGAGGTTATTGATATTTCTCCTGGCAATCTTGATTCCAGCTTGTGCTTCTTCCAGCCCAGCATTTCTCATGATGTACTCTGCATAGAAGTTAAATAAGCAGGGTGACAATATATAGCCTTGATGTACTCCTTTTCCTATTTGGAACCAGTCTATTGTTCCATGTCCAGTTCTAACTGTTGCTTCCTGACCTGCATACAGATTTCTCAAGAGGCAGGTCAGGTGGTCTGGTATTCCCATCTCTTTCAGAATTTTCCACAGTTTATTGTGATCCACACAGTCAAAGGCTTTGGCATAGTCAATAAAGCAGAAATAGATGTTTTCTGGAACTCTCTTGCTTTTTCAATGATCCAGCGGATGTTGGCAATTTGGTCTCTGGTTCCTGTGCCTTTTCTAAAACCAGCTTGAACATCTGGAAGTTCATGGTTCACATAATGCTGAAGCCTGGCTTGGAGAATTTTGAGCATTACTTTACTAGCATGTGAGATGAGTCAATGGTAAAAAGATGAAAGGTTTTCCTCTAATATCGGGACTAGGACAGGGATGTCCATTTTTACCATTTTTATTCAACATAGTTTTGGAAGTCCAGGCCACCACAATCAGAGAAAAAAAAGAAATAAAGAATTTAAGCTGGAACATAAGTAAACTGTTAATGTTCACAGATGACATGATGCTATACACAGAAAATCCTAAATATGCTACCAGAAAACTACTAGAGCTCATCAATGATTCAGTAAAGTTGCTGGATGCAGAATTAATATACAGAAATCTGTTGCATTTCTATACACTAACTACAAAGTATGGAGAAGGCAATGGCACCCCACTTCAGCACCCTTGCCTGGAAAATCCCATGGACGGAGGAGCCTGGTGCGCCGCAGTCCATGGGGTCGCTAAGAGTTGGACATGACTGAGCGACTTCACTTTCACTTTTCATTTTCATGCATTGGAGAAGGAAATGGCAACCCACTCCAGTGTTCTTGCCTGGAGAATCCCAGGGATGGGGGAGCCTGGTGGGCTGCCGTCTATGGGGTTGCACAGAGTCAGACATGACTGAAGCGACTTAGCAGCAACTACAAAGTATCAGAAAGAGAAACTGAGGAACCAACCCTACTTACCATAACATCAAAAAGAATAAAATACCCAAGAGTAAACCTACCTGAGGAGGCAAAAGATCTGTACTCTGAAAACTATGACACCAATGAAAGAAAGTGAAGATGACACAAACAGATGGAGAGATGTACTATGTTCTTGGATTGGAAGAATTGATACTGATTAAATGACCATAGTACCCAAGCTAATCTACAGATTCAATGTTCTGCCTATCAAAAGATGTTCAATGTTCTGCCTAGAACAAAAAATATAAAAAGATTGTATGGAAACACAAAATATACCAAAAGTCAAAACAACCTTAAAAAGAATGGAGCTGGAGGAATCAGGCACTGTGACTTTAGACTATACTTCAAAACCACAGAAATAAAAACAGTATGGTACTGTCATAAAAACAGAATATAGATCAACAGAACAGGATACAAAACCCAGAAGTTCACACACACTTATGGTCAATTAATCAACAATAAAGGAGGCAAGAATACACACTGAACAAAAAATAGTCTCTTCAATAAGTCGTCCTGGAAATACTGGACATTCATGTAAAAGAATGAAATTAGAACAATCTTTAACATTATATACAAAAATAAACTCAAATGAATTAAAGATCTAAATGTAAAACTAGATACTAAAAAAACTCCTAGATAAAAGCACAGGAAGAACACTCTTTGATATAAATCACAGCATTTTTTTTAATCTGTCTTCTAGAAAAATGGAAATAAAAACAATAATAAACAAATGGGACCTAAGTAAACTTAAAAGCTTTCACAAAGCAAAGGAAACCATAAACAAAATGAAAAGACAACTTACAGACAGGGAGAAAGTATTTGTAGATAATGCAATGAAAAGTGGGTTAATTTCCAAAATATATAACAGCTCATAAAACTTATTATTAAAAAAACAAACAACTCAATCAAAAAAATGGGCAGAAGATCTAAATAAACATCTATCCAAAAAAGACATACAGCTGATCAAGGTACATGTAAAGATACTCAATATCCCTAATTATTGGAGAAATGCAAATCAAACTACATTGAGGCATCACTTGACACCAGTCAGAATGGTCATCATTGAAAAATCTAAAAATAATAAATGCTGGAGAGGGTGTGGAGAAAAGGGAAACCTCCTACACTGTTGGTGGGAATATAAATTGGTACACCCACTATGGAGAACTGTATAGAGGTTCCTTAAAAAACTAAAAATAGGGTTACCCATACAATCCTGTAATCCATTCCTGGGCATATATGTGGAGAAAACTCTAATTTGAAAACATACCTACACCCCAATGTTCAAAGTAGCACTATTTACAACAGCAAGACATGGAAGAAACCTAAATGTCCATCAACAGATGAATGGATAAGATCTCACACATACACACACACACAATGGAATGTTACTCAGCCATAGAAAAGAATGAAATACTGTCATTTCTAGCAATATGGATGGACCTAGAAATTATCACATTAAGTAACCCAAACAAAGACAAATATCATATGATATCATGTATATGTGGAATCTAAAACCTTATATAAATGAACTCATTTACAAAACAAAAATAAAACTCACAGACACAAAAAACAAATTTATGGCCAACAAAGGGGAAAGGGGGGATAAATTAGGAGTTGGAGATTAACATATATACACTGCTATATATAACATAGATAAGCAGCAAGAATCTACTGTATAGCACAGGAAACTGTAGTCAATGGCTTATAATAGCCATGATGAAAAAGAATCTGAAAAATAATATGTGTTTATATATATAAAACAGTCACTCTGCTGTATACCTGAAACTAAGAAAACACTGTAAATTAACTATTCTTCAATTTTTAATGGTTATAAAACTAAATACTAAAACATAAAAAAAAAATTGGTGCACTGAAAATGGATATTGGAAGATGGACATTTAGGGACCAAGGTAATGAGTCTAAGGTATCTGGCAGAATCTTGATCAAGAGGCTTAATGTGTTGGATCTTTCTGTCATTGTTTAGTCACTAAGATCATGTCCTACTCTCTGCCATTTCCTTCTCCAGGGGCAACCCAGGGATTGAACCTGGGTCTCATGCATTGTCAGGCACATTCTTTACAACTGAGCCATCAGCGAAGCCCTAAACTTTGCCAGCAAAGGTCTGTCTCGTCAAGGCTATGGTTTTTCCAGTGGTCATATATGGATGTGAGAGCTGGGCTATAAAGAAAGCTGAACACTGAAGAATTGATGCTTTTGAACTGTGGTGTTGGAGAAGACTCTTGAGAGTCCCTTGGACAGCAAGGAGATCCAACCAGTCCATCCTAAAGGAGATCAGTCCTGGGTATTCATTGGAAGGACTGATGTTGAAGCTGAAATTCCAATACTTTGGCCACCTGATGCGAAGAGCTGACACATTTGAAAAGACCCTGATGCTGGGAAAGACTGAGGGCAGGAGGAGAAGGGGATTACAGAGGATGAGATGGTTGGATGGCATCACAGACTCAATGGACATGAGTTTGGGTGAACTCTAGGAGTTGGTGATAGATAGGGAGGCCTGGCGTGCTGTGGTTCATGGGGTTGCAAAGAGTCGGACATGACTGAGCAACTGAACTGAACTGAAAATGTTGGAAACTATACTAACTTAGGTCATAAGGAAATTTTCAGAGACCTATATTTCTGCTATGTAACTGTATTTTTATGGTTAAAAGTTTAACAGATAAGTCTTCTTGAATATCTAGGTCTCATGGAAGATCACACGTTCCCAAGGCTACCAGTCTTTGTAATATGTATCTAGTACATCCTTGAGCTACAATCATGAGTATCAGAAAACACTTGGAGTCTCTGTAAAGTCTGAGATCATCTGAGTTGAGCATGATGCTTCAGGAGAGACACAAACCTTACATTCAGAGTTGATTTAATTTGACCTTGACCTTCAGAAAGTGATATTATGATTTATATTAAGAAGTACATATTTCATCTCTGTCCCAGTTTCTGAAACAGAACTTTTTAAATCCTTTGAATTTCCTAAATGATCAGTGATAAAAATTGTCTTTTGTTATGTTAATGAGTGACTTAAACATACCTATGTAATAAAACCTCCATAAGAACTCAAAAGTGATATGTATTTAAGTTTTCTATATGTCTTTTCATGGTAACTCATTTCTCTTTTAGCACTGAATAATATTTTACTGTCTTAATGTTCCACAGTTTACTCATTCATCTACTAAAGAGCATTTTGATTTCTTGCAGATTTTGGCAATTATGAATAAAACTGCTATAAATATCCATATGAAGGTTTTTGTGTTTTACATACATGTGTATATATATCCCTGATGGCTCAGTTGGTAAAGAATTCGCCTACAATGCAGGAGATGTGAGTTTGATCCCTGGGTCAGAAGATCTCATAGAGAAGGAAATGGCAACCCACTCCAGTATTCTTGCCTGGGAAATCTTATGGATAGAAGAGCCTGGCAGGCTATAGTCCAAAAGGTTACAAAGAATTGGACACAACTTAGCAACTAAACACACATACACACACATATATGCTAACTGGAAATGTAAAGAATCTAGAATATACAAACGATTTTTTAAAACTCCTAGAGGAGAACATAGGCAAAACACTCTCTGACATACATCACAGCAGGATCCTCTATGACCCACCTCCCAGAATATCGGAAATAAAAGCAAAAATAAACAAATGGGACCTAATTAACCTTAAAAGCTTCTGCACATCAAAGGAAACTATCAGCAAGGTGAAAAGACAGCCTTCAGAATGGAAGAAAATAATAGCAAATGAAGCAACTGACAAACAACTAATCTCAAAAATATACAAGCAACTCCTATAGCTCAACTCCAGAAAAATAAATGACCCAATCAAAAAATGGGCCAAAGAACTAAATAGACATTTCTCCAAAGAAGACATACAGATGGCTAACACACCCATGAAAAGATGCTCAACATCACTTATTATCAGAGAAATGCAAATCAAGACCACTATGAGGTACCATTTCACACCAGTCAGAATGGCTGTGATCCAAAAGTCTACAAATAATAAATGTTGGAGAGGGTGTGGAGAAAAGGGAACCCTCTTACACTGTTGGTGGGAATGCAAACTAGTCCAGCCACTATGGAGAACAGTGTGGAGATTCCTTAAAAAACTGGAAATAGAACTGCCTTATGATCCAGCAATCCCACTGCTGGGCATAGACACTGAGGAAACCAGAATTGAAAGAGACACGTGTACCCCAATGTTCATCGCAGCACTGTTTATAATAGCCAGGACATGGAAGCAACCTAGATGTCCATCAGCAGATGAATGGATAAGAAAGCAGTGGTACATATACACAATGGAGTATTACTCAGCCATTAAAAAGAATTCATTTGAATCAGTTCTAATGAGGTGGATGAAACTGGAGCCTATTATACAGAGTGAAGTAAGCCAGAAGGAAAAACACCAATACAGTATACTAACACATATATATGGAATTTAGAAAGATGGTAACAATAACCCTGTGTATGAGACAGCAAAAGAGACACTGATGTATGGAACAGTCTTATGGACTCTGTGGGAGAAGGAGAGGGTGGGAAGATTCGGGAGAATGGCATTGAAACATGTAAAATATCATGTATGAAACTAGATGCCAGTCCAGGTTCAATGCACGATACTGGATGCTTGGGGCTAGTGCACTGGGACGACCCAGAGGGATGGTATGGGGAGGGAGGAGGGAGGAGGGTTCAGGATGGGGAGCACATGTATACCTGTGATGGATTCATTTTGATATTTGGCAAAACTAATACAATTATGTAAAGTTTAAAAATAAAATAAAATTTAAAAAAAATAAATAACAACAACAAAAAAAAGAATGGCACTGAAGACACTAGCTGATATCACCATTTACTTGAAAGGTATGTAGTATTGTATTAATATAAGGGGAGACAGTCAATAAATGAAACAGAATAAAGAAGCCACATATATAAAATTGATTTTCAACAAAAGCAGCAAGGTAATTCAATGGAGAAAGAATATGTTTTCAAAAAAAATGGCTCTAGAGCAATTGGAAATCCACATGGTGGGAAAAAGAAACAACCTTTACCCCTTTACCTTACACCATACACACACACACACAAGTTTGCAATGCATCACAGACCTACATTTAAGTGCACTAAAAGGAAAAAAAAAAAGGTAAACTAGACCATAAAAATGTAGATATCTTGCTCTTCAGAAGACATCATTAAAAAAACAAAAAGTCCACAGAAAAGCCAAGTATTTGCAAAGCATATTTCTGATAAAAGACTTCTGTCCAGAATATATATTAAACTATACAGCTCAACCATCACCAGTGGACCACAATCTAATAAAAAAATGGACAAAAATATCTGAACAGACACTTCACCTAATAAGATATACAAAGGATAAATATGTAGTGAAGAGAACCTCAAGGCTATTATTCATAATGGAATCGACAGCTCAAACCACAGTGTGATACCTTCACATAACTATTATAATGCTAAAAAAGAAATGACTTACAGCCCTAAGATATTCATGAGGATGTAAGGAAACTGAAAATCTTTTTACACTGCTGGTAAGAATGCAAAAAGTTACAGCTAATTTGGAAAAAGACGTCTTTCGGTTTCTTAAAAAGTTATAAGATGATCTAAGAATTTTACTTCTTGATGGGTTAGAAAAACACACCTGCGCAAAGATTTGTACTTAAATATTCAGAGCAATGTTACTTGAAATAGTTCAAAACTGGAAACAATCCAAATGTGCTCCAACTTGTAAATTGACAAACGAAACGTGATATGTCCATATGATAGAATTCTCAAGAATAAAAAGGAATGAACTAATGATACATGCTGCTGCTACTGCTGCTGCTGCTAAGTCACTTCAGTCGTGTCTGACTCTCTGTGACCCCATAGACGGCAGCCCACCAGGCTCCCCTGTCCTTGGGATTCTCCAGGCAAGAACACTGGAGTGGGTTGCCATTTCCTTCTCCAATGTGTGAAAGTGAAAAGTGAAAGTGAAGTCGCTCAGTCGTGTCCGACTCTTCGAGACCCCATGGACAGCAGCCTACCAGGCTCCTCAGACCATGGCATTTTCCAGGCAAGAGTACTGGAGTGGGGTGTAATTGCCTTCTCCAATGATACATGCAACAATACCAATAAACCTCAAAACATTATGCCAAGTAAGAGAGATTATTTAAAAAGGGCAATTACAAGGTTTAGAACAGTGAGTGGCAAAGAAATGTTATCTAGTGATAAGGGCAGCTACCACTGAATATCCATCCAGGCTTTTTAAGCAGACAGTAGTATATCAATGCCACTCTCTGATACAGTGACAATATATGCTGTTTGCTTATCACCACTAGGCCCCCATGCATGGTTAATTTTCCATAAGGGGGATCAAATGTAGTTGGTTTGTAGGAGGTTTCTGCTTATTGATATCATATTTTCCTATAGTGTGATTACTCAATATCTGACCTCACTAACATTTGATGAAATTGATCCCTAGAGAATCTCAATTTCTCCCTCCCGTTTTCCCTTAACCACCACTGCATCTCTGCTATGGTTATTGGAAAATATAAATACTACAATATAGGAATGTAATTATGATCAGGAATTTTCTCCAGGGACTGGAGATCATTTTGTTTCCTAAACTGGTTGGCTGGTGAGGGAGTGTGTAGGTTAATATCTGATAATCTTGCATGTCTTTGTAACTCTCTGGATGCTCTTGGAAATGAAACAGAGAAAAGACTTCACAATGATCTCAGGTTGTGAGCTGCTGCATGGAATTGTGCACAGTTGTGCTGTTGATTAGAGATTCCTGTGTACTTTCAAGCCTCAGCAGCTGTGCTGCCTGGCAGGCAGCCTGGTTGAAGCTTCTCTGTGATAGGCTTGGAAACCTGGACAGACAGCTGGAGACAAGCACATAGGTGGCCATGTGACCACTGCCAGTAGGAGTGACCCAGGAGAAACTCTCAGATGGCGACTCAGAGCACACACGTGGAGTGTGACAGACTGAAATAAAAATCTCTAGAAATCCCTTTAGTATATTTGTGATTTGGGTAAACTGTTTAATCTCTGAGCTTCCATTTCCACTGTGATAACTGAGACAATATATGTAAGACATTAGCACATAATAGGGGGCTTCCCTGGTGACTCAGTGGCAAAGAATCGGACTGCCAAGCAGGATTTAGTGGGTTAAGTCCCTGGGTAGAGAAGATCCCCTGGAAAAGAAAATGGCAACACTCTCCATTATTCTTGCCTAGGAGATCCCATGGACAAAGGAGATCAGAGAACTACAGTCCATGGGGTCACAAGAGTTGGACACGAATAGGCTTTCACTTTCAGCACATAATAGAATCCAACAAATCTTTTTCTTCTTTTTCCTCTAAATCCGCTATGGAGAAAATTTCCTAAAACATAATGTTTAGAACTATTAATGGCAAATGGTAAATTAAAATGAGATAGAGTTCTACTGCATAATCAACAAGATTATTGTTTCAACTGTAAATGTAGTTGTCTGCCTATTTAAAAATAGATGCTATATTTTTATGAAATTAATTTGCAATAAATGGGTAATTGTTGCTCAGTGGGTATAAAGCTTCACTTATGCAAAAGAAATATGTTCTAGAAATCTGCTTTACAACATATTATCTATAGTTAATAACCCACTCCAGTACTCTTGCCAGGAAAATTCCATGGACGGAGGAGCCTGGTAGGCTATAGTCCATGGGGTTGCAAAGAGTTGGACACGACTGGGTGACTTCAATATCAATATGCACTTTAAAATCAGAGAAGGCAATGGCACCCCACTCCAGTACTCTTGCCTGGAAAATCCTATGGACGGAGGAGCCTGGTAGGCTGCAGTCCAGGGGGTTGCACAGAGTCGGACACGACTGAGCGACTTCACTTTCACTTTTCACTTTCATGCATTGGAGAAGGAAATGGCAACCCGTTCCAGTGTTCTTGCCTGGAGCATCCCAGGGACGGGGGAGCCTGGTGAGCTGCCATCTCTGGGGTCGCACAGAGTCGGACACGACTGAAGAGACTTAGCAGCAGCATCACTTTAAAATGTGTTATTAGTAGAGCTGGTGTTAAGTGTTCTTCTCACAAAAACAAAACCAAACAACAAAAACCATAAAAGGACAAGGAAATTTCTGAAAGTGATGAATATATATAGCACGTTGATCATGGTGATGGTACCATAGTTGTGTATATATGTCAAGACTCATCAAAAAGTATACTTTAAACATATGCAATTTAAAAATTATAGGTCATTTATCCACGATAAAGGAGAAGGCAACGGTACCCCACTCCAGTACTCTTGCCTGGAAAATCCTATGGATGGAGGAGCCTGGTAGGCTGCAGTCCATGGGGTCGCTAAGAGTAGGATACGACTGAGCAACTTCACTTTCACTTTTCACTTTCATGCATTGGAGAAGGAAATGGCAACCCACTCCAGTGTTCTCGCCTGGAGAATCCCAGGGAAAGGAGAGCCTGGTGGGCTGCCGTCTATGGGGTCACACAGAGTCGGACATGACTGAAGTGACTTAGCAGCAGCAGCATACACAATAAAGCTTAAAAAGCATTCTCACTGACTTCTTAATTTTTCATTAAGATCAGTTATTTAAATTTACAGCTATCTCAAAACTATTATATTTTTACTTCATATAACCAAATTCCTATTGGATATTTACTTAAAATAAAAAGACAGCCTTAATGAAATTTAAGTTAATTTCACTTGCTTAAAATGTTAACAAAAAACTTCCTCCTTGTTATTTTTAATTCAGATATATTTGGTGTGAAGATATAATTGCAATTTTAAATTAACTTGTCTTGTACCTTCAGGGACAACATAATGAAAGTAATTTTGCAGAGAACTGACCTTTTCTCTGTGGTCTTCAGCAAGATGAGCCCCACCAAAATGAATCAATACACTGGAATCTGTTTTAGGGGGAAAATATATTAAAAACAATGTCATAGCATTTCTCTTAATTTATATCTAATCTTAATTCAAATGTTTAATCTATTTTAAAATTAATAATTATAATAAAAATTTTAATATATAATGTTTTAGATAATGTATAAAATTATAATAAACTAATATCATAATTAAATTATAATAAAATTAACCATCAAATATTTGAGCCATACTTTTTTTTTCCTAACCAAAGTATTAATCTTTTAACCAGGGCTTGAGTAGATGCATAATCCTGTGACCTTTATTAATAGTCTAAATGTTGTTGCTTTAGATGTGACTTCTGAAACACATCCCTTGAGTGTACAATTCTGTTCTCCTTAGTGCAATATCAGCAGTGACTGGAACTTAGTAGGATGACGATGCTCTGAGGAAAGATTTGGTATTTCGGTGGTCAGAATAAATAGATACCTGAACAGGACACATGTACTCTCTGCCCTTATCTTCATCAGGGTCCATGTCTGCTCAGCCCACTGCTGATTTCTATTAATCTTCCTTTGGGGTATTTCAGTCTGTATTCTCATCCTGAAGAGCAGGAAGTTTAACTGAATCACTAACATCATGCTCAGGTTTTTGTATGTTCCTTTTAACACCTTCCAAGTAACAGGTCTGTACTATAGACCAAGTCTAAAATTACCACCTGTTAGACGTGCAGGTATTTATTATCTTTACTCAGATCGTCTGTCACTGGGGTGCTCCCACCAGGTTGGCCCTCTCAGCCTTGCTAAGAATCTGAACCATACTTAAGCTCATGAATATCAGAAAAGCCTAGCTATGTTTGGAGGGAACAGCTCATGCGGTTCTGCTCTTTTGCCCTGTGGAGGTCACCATGTGGTCCTAGTTTTCTTCCTGCTCCTCAGTTGGTATCCTATCAAACCTGGGTCTCCTACGTTGCACGCAGATTCTTTACCGTTTGAGCCTCCACGTCTTAGCCACTGATACCCCAACATGCTCCAAGAGACACTTGTATACACAGACCCACTGCAGAATTTAAGCTGAAAACGGAGTTAAGGAGTTAATCCTCTCCATGTTATGACAGTTTTCACAATTCATTTCTACCCATTTAAAAGTTTCCCTACAGTGAAAATAGGGGCTTCCTAGGTACTCCGTGTTAAAGAATCTGCCTGCCAATGCAGGAGACACACGTTTGATCCCTGGGTCCAGAAGATCCCCTGGAGAAGGAACTGGCAACCCACTCCATTATCCTTGCCTGGAGAATTCCATGGACAGAGGAGCCTGATGAGCTACAGTCCATGGGGCCGCAAGGAGTCAGACATGACTGAATGAGCACTCATGTGTGCACAGTGAATATAAACCCTCTGGAATGAATTATCTCACCTAGGTGGTGTTGATCCCAGAGTGCTAATGTATTAATTGATGTGACGTCTATTCCACACTGGGATTTCATAGGAGAAGTGAATTTCACTTCACTGGAAATTTGATATAAATGTCAATATAGTTTAAGATCATTTAACATTTCAGCAAATATAACCTTCCTCACAAAACGGCATGGAGTCTATATGATGAAGCAGCACCCACAGAATAAACAGTACTAGAAGACTATAAAAATATCTAAGAAATAAAAGGACACTGGGTAATTCACACAACTTCATGCAAAATGCATTAATATTTATTAAGGATTTTTTTCAAAACAACATAAAAGAAAAATATTATGATGGCTTTGTCAATTAGTAACATTCTGCCCATCTTGTTCAAATGAATTTTGTTAATGGGTTTATTGTAGGGGTTAAAAGCATGACCCCAGGAATCAGAATCCTGGGGTTCAGATCCAAGCTCTATCCCCCAGTAGCAGGGCAAGTTTTATTTTTCTTACCTTAGTCTAATCTATTAAATGGGGATAACAATAGTAATGATCTCAAAGGACTCTTATGAAAGCTGAGTTAAATATGGAAAGTGCTTAGGACAGCTTCTGGGTCATAAAAAGTGTCATGTTACATGTGAACTATGATAGAAATAGTAGCAATAGTATAATTATTTTTAAAAACAGTGCCTTAAAATGAGAAAACCAAGAATAAAAACATAGAAATGTTTTCCTGGTTAAATAAAAAGCTATGACAATAAAACAAACAAAATTTTTTTTTAAGCTAGAGTAATGTAAAGGACAACTTTTTGAATTTTCTTCATTTAGCCATTAGTTAAAATATTAAGCACAACTTACTCTTTTTAAATGGTACATTGGAATGACATTATTAACAAAGGAAAAAAAAAAAAACATTCACTAAACGTGTTTTGCATTTGGAAACAAAAGCACCACGTCAAGAATCTAAATAAGGAAGCAGTGGATTTTGGAAGCAAGTTGACTCCTTCTATGCATTACCTAAAGTGTTGCAGAATCAGTACAGTGATAAATGCTCAATCACAAGGCATTCCATCAATGTAGCATGCCACTAAAATGAAAAGCAGGCATCGCTTTCCAGATAAAACACACACATTCTGGGAAAAGCGAAAGCAAAAATCAAGGTAATGTTTTAGCAAAGGTTGAACTTTCTGTGCTCAACATTCATCTCTGCTCACAATAGAAACTGTCATAAATGTCTTTAGCACAATCCACTACCTGATGTTAACACCTATCTAATGGCTTAATATATACTAATTACAGTTGACAGTCATTTAACACACTGAACAGTCTTGTCAACATGTTTAGTTTGTAGACAAATTTGAAACAGTTTCCTTCAAACCTTATGTGTATGTGTCTGTGTGTGTGTGTGTGTGTGTACATGTGCACAAGCTTAAGAGCTCATGATACTTTTAAGTTAGCTTTGTTTTCCATAGTAGAGCTCTTACTGCTTTGGTAATGACATTTACAGCAGACTTAAAAGAAATCAGACATAATTTTTGACATGCATTGATTTTCACATTTGCATAATTACTAGTAGACCAAATATTTGATCTGTAGTTGAAATCTAAAATGGTGACATTTTAAATTTATCTCCATAGATAGTCATTTCAGAACTAGGAAATAAAGGGTATTTTCTAAAGAGAACATTGTTTCATAATTATCTAGCAAAATCATATACCAGAAGTCTAACATTCATTTCTAAAAAAGGGTATCCCTACATAGGTCCTAGGTTACAGGCTTGGATCCTATGACACCAGTCATATAAAAATAGATGTATTTTTCTATTCAATGAAACTGATTGCAAACAAAAGTTGTAAACCCACATAGCATTATTCAAAACAGAGTAGTGCCTGTCAAAGGCCACTGTCAAGTCTCTTTCAGAAACCCAAAGACTGGGAAATTACTGAAGACAAAAAGTTACAGAATATCTGAAAAAGGTTGGGAAGATCCCCTGGAAAAGGGAATGGCAACCCACTCCAGTATCCTTGCCTGGAGAAACCCATGGACAGAGGAGCCCAGCAGGCTTAGTCCATGGGGTTGCAAAGAGTGAGATATGAACGAGCAATGAACACTTTTCACAGAAGCACAGCCAGACCGGATACAATTGTGAATCAGAACAGATAAAAACACACCCCCTTTACCTGCACCTTGACCTTTAAACTCAGTAAAAGACTCAAGCCCCCAACCTTCAGGGCCAAAACCACTCTATGTGTCCGGCCCCTTTCCTATCTTAGAAAGTAAATAAAAACTCGTTTCTTCCCTTGTTAATACTTTCAAGAATTCTTTCACAACCCACACCTGCTCACCTAACAAATGTCAAATGATTTTGCCTGTCTTTGAAATAAAATGAAACAATTCACACGACTTAAGTGAATTAGTGTTAAGTTGGGAAGACAAGGATTCCTAGACACGTAGGACATTTTTTCTGCACCTGGAGGCCAAGTGAATCGTCAGCCATCACCTCCCATCCAGGCACTAACAGAACCAACCATGGCAGCTAAGAACGTGGCTCAGCACAACTCAGGCACTGAAACACGTCTGCACTGTGACTACCTGTGCTGCTTCTGTGCAGTGGGTCCTGGACATGGGCAGCACTGATTTTGTATTTCTAAATTGTTTCTGCCTAAAGGAATAGTAGAGGTAACAACAAAAGGAGAAAAGAAGGGAGAACGAAAACACCACGGCGAAAAGCAAGGTGTCGTGGGAGCAGGTTACCTGTCTCGGCAGGCTTTAAGTGAAAACCTGTTTCCCTGCCTCTTGCATCCTTCTGAAGCCACCCACCCTCTTTGGTTTGTGGTCCCTCCTTCCAACTTCAAAACCAGCCACACCGCACCCCCTTGAACCTTCTCCATTTTCACCTCTTTCTCTCCAACCAAAGCTGGGAAAGTTGCTCTACTTTGAAGAAGTCATGTGATCGGATTGGCTCCACATGGATAATCTGGGCTACTCTCTCATTTGAAGGTCCTTACCTTTAATCATACCTGCAAACTTGCTTTTGACATATAAAGGAAATACATTCACAGTGTGGACTTTTAGGGGGTTGTTGTTCTGCCTATCAGCCTTCCCTGGTGGCTCAGCAGTCAAGAACCTGCCTGCTAATACAGGAGATGGAGGTTCAATCTATGGGTTGTCAAGTACCCCTGAAGGAGGAAATGGCAACCCACTCCAGTGTTCTTAGCTGGAGAATCCCATGGACAGAGGAGCCTGGTACACTATAGTCCATAGCGTTGCAGAGAGTCACGCACGACTCTGCATTTCATGACTGAGCATAGCACAGCACATTCTGCCTACAATATGAAGTTTCAAATAAATTAGTATGGTTTTCCAAGTGAATCTAAATTCTCTTCAAGTATCAAAGAAACCTTTCTCAGTGACTGCCTGCCACAAAGATGCTCACGACTATAAACATTACAATAAAATATCATATAGTTCACATCCAGAGTTCAGTTCAGTTTAGTCACTCATTTGTGTCCGACTCTTTGCGACCCCATGAACCGCAGCATGCTAGGCCCCCCTGTCCATCACCAACTCCTGGAGTCCACCCAAACCCATGTCCACTGAGTCTGTGATGCCATCCAACCATCTCATCCTCTGTCATCCCCTTCTCCTCCTGCCCTCAATCTTTCCCAGCATCAGGGTCTTTTCAAGTGAGTCAGCTCTTCACATCAGGTGGCCAAAGTATTGGAGTTTCAGCTTCAGCATCAGTCCTTACAATGAATACCCAGGACTGATCTCCTTTAGGATGGACTGGTTGGATCTCCTTGCTGTCCAAGGGACTCACAAGAGCCTTCTCCAACACCACAGTTCAAAAGCATCAATTCTTTGGTGCTCAACTTTCTTTATAGTCCAACTCTCACATCCATACATGACCACTGGAAAAACCATAGCCTTGACTAGAGGGACCTTTGTTGACCAAGTAATGTCTAGAGTAATAATCACTAAATCATAATAAATTTTGAATTTCTAATCATGACTAGTTTTATAAAATCAATAGTGGACTTTATCTCTGATAAAATAATAAGCCAGATTTTCTAGGGAATCAAATTCAATGACAATTGCCATTTCTTCTATCCGCTTTAGTGTGAAATTCTTTTATGATATAAAGCACAAAGCATAAAACTAATATAATTGACTGATGGCAAAAAATAACAAACAGACAACCTGATAGAACTAGCCCAATATTTTCAATCAACAAGATGCTTACACATGGTTGATTCCTAGTGAAATTTCTCTGAATCAAGGGAGGAGAGTCTTGCCAGCCCTGTCGTTCTTATCTGATGTCTTTGGGGGTACAGAGAACCATTTCAGTGGAATGTCCCACCCAAGGCCTAGGAATAAGAACCAGTGTTTTCTTAAACAGTACCAGATCATTGGGTGGGGCTTGTTCTTATATTGTTCTATGGGGAGATCCCCTGGAGAAGGGAATGGCTACCCACTCCAGTATTCTTGCCTGGAGAATTCCAGAGACAGATTAGTCTGGAGGGCTACAGTCTGGAGGGTCACAAAGTGTGGAATATGACTGAGCAACTCACACTTTCATTGGGCCTCCGAGGTGGCGCTATTGGTAAAGAACCGGCCTGCCAATTCAGGAATAGAAACTTTAGAGATGTGGGTTCAATCCCAGGTCAGGAAGATCCCCTGGAGGAGGAAATGGCAACCCACTCCAGTATTCTTGCCTGGAGAATCCCATGGACAGAGGAGCCTGGCAGGCTACAGGCCCTAGGGTCGCAAAGAGGAAGAAGTGACTGAAGTGACTTAGCAGCAGCAGCATGTTTACATAAGCTTTGAACAGGAAGCTAGAGTTTAGTTCTTTTCATTGATGGTCCAGTTGGGCCCTCAATGATTGATTTAGTATTTCACAGATAACCTACTCTGAAATAACTTTCAAATTAATACATTCCTAGTTGCTAGGAAATTCAGGGTTAATTCTGTGCTTAAAATACCCAGCCTGACATCATTATTTAAAATTATAACAGTTAATAAATAACATAAGCAAAATCTTGGGCTTGAGAAAAATTCAGCTGATTGGGATACTGTGTTTCTAAAGCAAGGAGAGTTTAACTTCTGGAAACTGAAGAAATTTAAAAACGATTCTAGTCCTCAAAATGGTTACTGTGTAAATCAAATTAGGGCTTGACAATGCAGAAACTTCTTATCATTCAATACTATTCCCAAACCATCTAATCAATAGGAGCATTGTCAATAGGAATACAATGTAGTTGTCACCTTGGCCTTTTAAACTTCGGTCAGATGGCACACTGATGTGAAAGGAATGCTCATTCTGGAAGCAATTGATGAAAAGCAGTTGGCATTTCGAGAGCAATAGGTAGAAAGTCTTATCTTCAATACCGCCTCTGGCAGAGGCCAATAATCTTAAAGAAATGTATCCTTTGAGATAGAATTGTTGGTACTTTATATTACTTCATTGATTTTATCCCCTAAAGTTCCGTAAGTCAGGATTCTTACAGCTCTGTTCATCCTATAATTCCACAGCAAAGAATCTACACTGTAAGGAAAGATTTGGAGATCTGGGGTAAGATTTCTTAAGAATGGAGTCCTGGGACTTCTAGTAATTTATTTCTTTGCCATAGAAATCTGCATTAATTTCCTGATGGTTATCAACTAAACCACCACACCAAGGGAATGACCTAAAGTTTAAACAGCTGCTATTTTATTTGAAAATACTGATTCCAAAAATAAAAGGTGGTATATTGTTTTACATGGAGAAGGAAACGGCAACCCACTCCAGTACTCTTGCCTAGAAAATCCCATGGACGAAGGAGCTTGGTGCAGGCTACTGTCCATGGGGTCGCAAAGAGTTGAATATGGAAAACTAAACCCAAAGTTAGAAAATAATATATGTAATTACAATCATATATATATATGCGTTCATTTATATCACACTGACGGCTATTTCAAAGAATGAATCTGCCAAAAATAGACCTTCCCTACCAGAATGAAAATTAAACAACTTTTAATAAAGCCATTATACTCCGCTCTGTATCCTTTTCAGTTTGTTTTTCAAGATGATCTCCTCTACATCTGACTTCAAAATGTATTTTATGAAACATATATAGACATATGGATGTGTGTGTATATATATATATATAAATGGATAAACTGCTTTTATACAAGACTTACAGAACTTAAAATGAACTCAATTTAACAAGAATATCTTTATAAACTGGAAACTATTTGAATAAAAATAGCATCCTTTAGGAAAAATAGGTATGAAAATAAATGATCCAAAAATAACGATACTTTAATAAAATCTAGTTTTGAAGCAAAGCCAACATGAACACATAGTATGCACATATATTTGCACATATACTTTAAGTAGTTAACTACCAAAATTTTAAAATTAATACTGGCATATAAAAACACAATTTTAATAAGTTTTTGTGCTGATTAATTTTGAATAGAATTATTCAAAATTCTATTCAATTTTAGAATAGATGCTGACGTAATGTAAGAATTTTTGTATATTTTTACTTTGTTTTTGAAATTAAAAAATGGAATGAACCTAAGATTCTGTTCAGTTATTTTACTCATTTGAATGGTTTGCGTACTTACTCTTCCCTTTATCTTTATATTAATACATAAAATACTCACAGTGTTATAGTGCATTGCATTCAAGCTGCCAACACTGGAAACTGAATCTCCAGGATTTACAGCCAATTCCTCAAAGTCGTATTACTATTACTATTGTACTTCTTCAAAGAAAAAAAATTTTACCCATCCAGATATTGTAAATGATCATTTTCTCTTCATTATAGTATTTTCAAAGCAATTTGAAATAAACTTCTCTTCAGAATAATACCTTTAATTTCCTCTACAATGTAATTTTTTTTAAAAAATTGATTTTATTTTTTGTGTCTAATGAGAATAAGAGTATCCATTTTATTTACCTAGAAGTAATCAACTGGGCTTCCCTGGTGGCTCAGTGGTAGAGTCCACCTGCCAATGCAGGAGACGCAGATTTGATTCCTGCATTGGGAAGATCCTCTGGAGAAGGAAATGGCAACCCACTCCAGTATTCTTGCCTGGGAAATCTCATGCACAGAGGAGCCTGGTGGGCTACGGTCCATGGGGTTGTAAAGACTCAGACACAACTGAGTGACTAAACAACAACAAATGTTTTAGAATAATTGTTCTATTATGTGTTTTTAAGATGCTTGCCTACATACCTGATATTATTTTATTTATATTTTCCTCCTCTGAAATCATAAATATGAAGAAATAGAAACTTTGTGGTGGTAACAAGCATTGTGTTAAATTACCATTGACATGAAAGGTCTATTCTGCATACAATGCAAATCAGGAATGCTTACGTTCATAACCCAGTTAAACTGAGAGTTCTATGAAAAGCACTCTATCTGGACATTCTGAAAAAAGCCAAAAGAGTCAGCCAAGATAGTGGCCAAAGGATTTGTGCCATAAATTGTTTGAGCATAAATTATTTGAAGTTTAAATCTTGTATTATACAAATCTTGTTGCCGTTGTTTACGGGCTAAGTCGTGTCCAACTCTTTTGTGATCCCAAGGACTGCAGCCCGCCAGGTTCCTCTGTCCATGGGATTCTCCAGTCAAGAATATTGGAGTGGATTGCCACATCCTTCTCCAAGGGATCTTCCCGACCCAGGGATCAAACCTGAATCTCCTGCATTGGCAGGCAGACTCTACCACTGAGCTACCTGGTTCCCATACACCAAGCAAAAATCAGAAATTTTTAAAAGTACCTTTAATGTTTCAAAAGTATTTTGGTTTATTGGTTAATTGGTTGATTTGTATCCTTCCTCTAGGAATTTCAGTATTAAGAGGAATCTATTTTCAGATCTCTCACATATTAATCAAATATTATTGAGAAAAACTTACATCATAAACAAATATCAAAAGTTACATAAAAGATATGTTAATTAATGCAATCCCACCCCCTCAGCCAATATATTAAAGAAGGAATAGGTTGTATTAAACAACTGATAAAAACATAACAGACTTCCACATTTTAATATAATCCATCTTGCTTTTTAGAAGCAGTGCTACTGAAATATGTGAAATAAAACTATACATGTACTATTTGATTATGTGTGTACCAATATTCCTCCTGGGCTAACAACAAATCTAGGCACTAAACTTCCATTTTATCTTCCTCTTAAAGAAAATACTTTTTCTCTGTAGCTAGCTAAGTTTTAATGATAATATAATGGTATCTGCTCAAAGTCTCCCTGTTCCCTAAGACCCATGGAACTCAGTATTACTTCTGTCTTAACACACTACACTAGACACAAACAACTGAATTTGCATGGCAAGACACAGTCGCCTTGCTTTCTTCTCTAAAACACATCTACAATGTTAGCAGTGCAAGTCTCTTCTCAGAAAGCTACCTTAATGTATTCGTATGCTTAACATCTACAGTTATACATAGAGATGGATCATTTCTCATTTTTCAAATATGATTTTATCAATAAAAGGCTTAGAAAATCTGTAATTTTAAAAGCAACTTTAACTTTAAAAAGCATAATTAAATTAAATGTTATTGGGTTACCAATCTTATACCACCTGACCCCCACCCAATAGCCTCATGGAATAAATCAGAAGACAGGTGAAAATAGAGAGTTTCATATGACAAGTTTATCAACTCACAGGTATTGATGTGCTGTGTGTTACAACTGCAACAACTTGGTAATTCATGAGAATTCTCAACCAACTCACCAGATTCAACAGTTCACTGAAGGCTACAGCAAATAAAGCCTAATGTAAATTCTGTAATTGCATTCATATCAGAGAATATGCAATAAATAATAGGTAGGGAAGGAGTGATGAATGTTAATATAAATTCATCTATCAAATAATAGAAATAAAAGTTTTAAATATTTAACCCATGCCTAGGTTGCAATGAGACGTCACAGAGATTATGCAGAAAATTGAAATAAACTGTAAATTGGGGAAAATTAATTCTTTCCCAATGCTCTACTAAAGCATACAGTTTGGTAGACAAACAAGTAATTAATGGAACATAATAGGAAATGGAATAAAAATTACTATGTACATATGGTATAATTATGTGTTTGCTTCTCAAAAAATTCTACATAAACTGAAGTTTATTTCTAATATTAGTATATCTTTCATAAATTTAAGGAATTACAAAAGGAATTTTTTTGCTTGTCACATATATTTTATTATCAAACCTCTTAAATATAAATATATAAAATTTAGTAATAATTTTAAGACCACATAGAGGACAGATATATATAGCCCATCCTAATTTTTTTTCTTAACCACCTAGGTTCAGACTTCAACTCAAATTTATACTTTGAACACAAACTAATAAATAGAATTCTATTAGACATTACGACCTAAAATGGATCTTGGGAATCAAGCCCACAGAACCCAATCAGAATACAACATTTCATGATGTTTTCTTGATAGGCCCTTGGAAAATGCTGTGCAGATGTTTGTAGAACAAAATACCATCCATCCTAGATGTTACCCAGAGTCAACTTACCAACACTGGATCAAACCAGGGAATAACTTTTCACAAGGATTTTAGGCTTCCTTAGTTAGCTTTTAAATGTTTGTTTACAAATCATTAACCACTTAACAAGAGGCTGAAGGACTATAGGACTTAACACTGAGTATATATTTCCACTGAAGAACAGTCAGGAATGAGCACAAAACAGACCTGATATTGGCATCAGAAAGAAAATACTGGGCACAAAAGTATGTTATACTAGTATTGTAAAGGAAATATTAACTTTGACTTTTGTTTCTTTAATAATCAGTCTCTTCTCTCAATCACGATATAAAGTATATAGGTATTTTAAAGGACTTTAAATGCAATACTTTATCTCTGAGGGAAGCAAACGCTAAATGAATTGTAACTGTTTATACTACTTCTGTTTTGTTTGTATACATTCCTGTTTCTCTCCTCTAAATCATTTCTTTTTTTTTTTTTAATGGAGGATGCCATGACTATCGGCCAAAGTTCCAAATGATTAAAAAAATTCCACCATAATTCAATTACCCAATATTTCAGATACTAACACATCTGCAATGGGTTCCTATGAATATCCTTTTCTTTCTTTGAGAAAATATTTGTGCTTCTTCTAAGAATGTATGAATCAGGATAATAATATTATTCTGATACTCAAAACTCTTTTAGAACATCTAGAAAAAAAAAAAAACCTTTTATTTCCGACTCTGTGTATTTGTTTCTTGTTTCAGAGATCAAAATTTTTCTCTTGGAAAAAGGAAGATTCAGTTGAGGAAGGAAGGGAAGAAAGAAGGAAGGTTAGGAAGAGAGGGAGAAGAGAATACAGGGAGAAAAGAAGGGAGGGAGGGAGGTTGATGGGAGAAATATTAATAAAAAATAAGTCTCACGACCAGCTTTAGTACAGTCAGCTTGCCATATCTGTGGGCTTAGCATCAGCAGATTTAACCAGACTCAGATCCTGTACTATTTATGATCCCTGGTTGGTTGAATCCATGTTGTGGAACCCAGGATACCAATGCCCACAGTCACAGGATGTGAGCATCTGTGGATTTTGGTATCTACAGCAGATCCTGGCACCAATTCCCAACATATACTGTAGAATGGGGGTTTCCCATGCAGCACTGGTGGTAAGGAACTTGCCTTCTAATGCAGAAGATGTAAGAGATGTGGGTTCGATCTCTGGCTCAGGAAGATCCCCTGGAGAAGGAAATAGCAGCCCACTCCAGTGTTCTTGCCTGGAGAATCCCATGGACAGAGGAGCCTGGCAGGCTACAGTCCATGGAGTCGCAAAGAGTCACACATGACTGACTGAAGAGACTTAGCTTTCACACACTGTGGAATGACTATACCATGAAAGAAAGTCTTAAGCAAAATTATGTGTAGCATTTAATCCTTAGCCAAAAGATAAACCAAGCTGGTACATTATGTAAACTGTTTGATCTAAATGAAGTAAAAATCTCAATTGTTGTGTTGTAAATGTTTTCAACGTGTTCATTAAAAATACAATTACTATATTATAATCCTATTAAAGGTTTGGATAAAAACTACCCTGCTGGACATATTCTTTTCTAAAAATGCTAATGCAAGCCTCAAGTTGAGAATTTTAATATATTGACCTATCAGTTGGTAAATTGCAGGTTAGCAGAACTGCACATGTTGCAAATCAAATAATTCACAGTACTACCAAGCAATATTCATGTGTATACAACTATTCTAAACACAAAGTGTCAGCATGCGGTTTCATTCATTCCATAAATATTTATTGAGCACACTCTGTTTGACATGGATTGTTCTGGGAACTGGGACTACTGTGCAAAACAAGGCATAGTTTTCATAGGTAGAACACTTACTTGAGTACATACTTTGCTTTCTGAATTAAGGGAGATTCTTTAACAGAACAAATAAATACATATTAGGGTTGACAACCTCATTTTTTCTAATTGTTACCTTTTTAATTAAGGTTTACAATAATAAATATCTTTGTCTAATATCTCTTTCCCTATAACTACCAATGTCTAATTTGGGGCATAGAGGAAAGAATTGAAACAAGTCTCTTAATGTTACACTCAGAACTTTTAAAATACAGTCCACTATATATATATATATGTATAATATATATACATATTATTAAGAAAGGGTAATTACATTACCTAACTCATCCCATCCTCTGATGACTCATAAACCTAAGCTATTTCACTGGACTTACTGTAGCTCAAGTGGTAAAAAATCTGCCTGTGATGCAGGAGACCAGGGTTCAATCCCTGGGTAGGAAAGATTCTCTGGAGAAGGGAATGGCAATCCACTCCAGTATTCTTGCCTGGAGAATTTCATGGACAGAGAAGCCAGGCAGGCTACAGTTTGTGGGGTCGCAAAGACTCGGACACAATTGAGCAACTAACACACACATACAGCCACTTCTTACACTATAAAACCTGTACCTACTGGCTTCTCTGTCTCAGTGAATCACAACCCCATTTTTGTAGTAGCTCAGACCCACTGGGGCTTCCCTAATAGTTCAGTTGGTAAAGAATCCACCTGCAATGCAGGAGACCCCAGTTCCATTCCTGGGTCAGAAAGACCTGCTGGAGAAGGGATAGGCTACACACTACAGTATTCTTGGGCTTTCCTCATGGCTCAGCTGGTATAGAATCTGCCTGCAATGAGGGAGACCTGGTTTCCATCCCTGGGTTGGGAAGATCCCCTGGAGAAGGGAAAGGCAATCCACTCCAGTATTCTGGCCTGGAGAATTCCATAGACTGTATAATCTATGGGGTCACAAAGAGCTGGACATGACTGAACGACTTTCACTTTCACTTTTCAGACCCCAAACTTTGACGTTATCTTACATCCTCGCTTTGTCTCATACCTGATCTCTGACTCCTTAAGAAAATCTGTTACCTTGACCATAATAATTGTAGTTAATACTACTATATGCCAGAAAGTGTTCTGAATTCTCTCTCTGTATATATTCACTGCTTTAATCCATGCATAATCTGCCAAGTGTTTTTGCTTTATCATGCCCACTTAACAGATAAGAAAACTAAGGCACAAAGATGTTAAGTAACTGCTCTGAGGGCACCAGTTAGGAGGCAGGAGTCAGAGTCCACCCTTGACTGTGACCAAGATGGCCATAATCGCCCCCTCACCTTATGAACTTCAGACAGATTTCTTCTAGACTTTAGGACCCTTTAGAGCATTTACTTTAGAAAACTTGTAATTAAAAATTATTTCTCTGGCCCTCTGAACTGTAGATAGGTTTTCTCCCAGCCTCTTGCTAGTCTTTTTAAAATATACAATTTATCTTTTTAATTGGAGGATAATTACAATGTTGTGTTGGTTTCTGTCATACGTCAACATGAATCAGCCATAGGTAGACATACATATGTCCACTCCCCGTTGAACCTACCTCCCACTTCCCATTTCATCCCACCCTTCTAGGTTTTTACAGAGCCCCAGTTGAGAGAGTATCATAGAAACATATACACTACCATATACAAAATACTCAGTGGGAATTTGTTGCCAACTTTTGCAAGCCATGTCTATCTTTCTCAGGGAGCTGAGAGCTGTCCTTTGAGATATAATCATGGAATAAGAGAGTGCTTTATCTCCCAGTCTCTGGGAGATAGAAGCATAACTTAAGGAAGTGACAATTAATAAACACAGATGGCCTTGAAATTCCCTGGCAGTCCAGTGGTTAGGGCCCAGTGTGCTCAATGCTGGGGCCACAGCCTCTATCCCTGGTCAGGGAACTAAGATCCCACAAGCTGTATGGTGCATCCATAAACACAAAAAACAAACATAAAACCAAACATAGATGGCCTAATCACACTGATCAACTTTCCTTCCCAGAGACTTTCCACTAGCTTATTCCAGTGCTTAAAAATTCTTGTACCTTTTTATCTTTTTCAGAAAAACTGAGTGCAATCTCTCTCCACTACTGCAACAGTCTTGAATAATATGTCCTTTGTCTGTTTAATTCATCCAGTGCCATTTTTCTTTGACAGGTGACATGCTATAATTTCAAAATATAAGCTGAATGCAATCATTCCCTGCCATCCACACTATCACCCCAATCTTATCCTCCATCATCACTTTTGGATTATCTTCCTTCAAGTCTTCTTTCCTCCCTTCAGTCTATGTTTATTAGCTGGTGTGCGCATGCTAAGTCACTTCGGTTATGCCTGACTCTTTGAGACCCTATGGACTGTAGCTCACCAGGCTCCTCTGTCCATGGAGATGGTCAAAGTATTGGAGCTTGAGCAACAGTCCTTCCAATGAATATTCAGGACAGTAAGAGGTCCATAAATATTGGTTATATGAATGAATTTATGTGACTATCTTCTTTCCATCAGAGCCAGGATCTCCCTGGTTCCCAGTCACCATAGACACCCTTTCCACACAGCTGGGGCCACCTATCCGCCTTTGCAGGCTCAGTCCTACACTGGCTTGTCATAGTCAATCTGGGGAGAAATAAACTAAAGAGCCTTCCTTCATCTGTAAAGTCAGCATTATGTCATTTGGTTTGACTCTTAAGGTTTGCATCCCATTTCTTATAACTGAGCTCCCTTTCAGCCATCCTGGCTCCTGGGCGTTTATCATGTGCCCAAAACCAAAGTAGCCCTGACAAGCTAGAGGTGAAGGACTGTTTAGTTCTTATCAAACTCCTCGGGCCACTAACCTCTCTCCTACCCATCTGTGTAATGGACTTCTGCCTTTAAACCAGCACAAAGAAGCAGAGTGCGATTAAGGAGGAAAGGAGAACCAATCAGAGTCTGTTTTGTTGCCACTGAACCCAGAAGCAGAATTAGAGTTTATCATGACACCAGAGCCTGCTGTTAGAACAGCACAGACTTTGAAAGGGGTTCCAATTTTGTGTGCTCACTGTGAGTCAAGCACTTTTACATACGTTTTCTTGTCAATATTAATCCTCATGATGACAAAATGAAAGGTAGTTTTATCTCTGTTGTATTGATGAGATAAATGGCTCAGAGGGATTAAGAAAAAGCCCAAAGATCACAGAGCTCCTGAGAAGCTGAGCCAATAATTAAACCTAGAAATTTCTGATTTCAGTCTCTTTTTGTGTTTTTTTTTCCCCTCGGTTACAATAGTTATAATCAGTTCACATTCAGTAACAATCTTTTCTCTTCCTCTGCCATGCAGCTGTATTATTTGGTTCACTCTCGCTTTCCTCCATCAAACTTATACACACTTTCGAAGACATGAAATCTGTCTTTGGGTATCTTTCCAGTCCCCATTTAGTACACCCAGAAGTGAACATAAAGCTACATGAAGTAGGTTTCATGCAATTATCCATTGTCCTGAAATAAATGGATCTTACAGCATATGGTAAGTATTTTTAAAAGATATAACACGTTATATCTCTTGATCTGTCTTGATCAGAATTCTATTCTGCAGGTCCCAGAAATGAAAACCAATAGCAGTCATGGCATCATTTTCTTCTGTCCTGGGCTGTAGTCATCAGAAATGAAAAGTATTAATTTTTTCTGCTCTTGCCTTATTAGTCTGTTATTTTTCTTTAACTTTCCGAAGATTGAGTTGGTGACTAGCTCTTTGATGAGTAAACAATTCAACTAATTTATTACAAGGTATTAAAATAAGCTCAGTTTTATACTGAATATGATAGGAGTTTTTACAAATTCTCCAAACTGAGAAATTTCCAACTACAAGGAGCAATAGTAAACATGAATGACTGCTCATTGGTGGCTCAACATTAGTTGATTGGGTCATTACTAATAACTGGTGGCTTTAATTACCTTATTTCTTGAGATTTTTTTAATTAAAAAAATCACATCATGTTTAGATTGTTGAATCTTGAGTCTCTATAAACTGGTCCTGGAGTCAAATCAATCACTCTCATTGATTTGATTTTTGTTCTGTTCTCCCCAACAAACATTCATACTTTGGCATCTTGTGAATATCTGGAAAAACTTCAGCACCTAAAAATGAATGCTTAGTCTTGGATAATTCATTTTGGAGATCAGCTTTGCTTGCTAAAAAGAAGCTTTGTGAAGTGTCCTCCACGCCTATCCTGTATAATTTAGTCTGCAGATAACTGTAATATGGGAAAATATCAAAAGTGAATGGTTTAGCGAAATAATACCTTTTTTGAACAAGTCAAATTGCCTGTCCTTGAAGCTCTTTATCTGTGTGGTATGTCAAAACACTTCAATATTCACTGACCTTTCAAAGTTTGTAGTTCTAGCTCTTTTAGGAAGCTTTTACAATTATATAATGCTCTGTGCTACATTTTACCTTTTGTACTTATAATTCATTTGACTCATGTCCATTGGGCTTATTTTTCCTTTTTTCTAAGTTATATGGTGAGATACTGCAAGATTTTAACCATTTGAGGGAATAAATAAAAATATGTCAGTTATTTGGAAATAAAAATAAAGAGATATTTCTTTTCTTTCTTTTTTTTTTCCTGTCAATACTAACTTCTCATTTATCTGGTCCATCGGAAGACTGGAGGTGTTATTGAGAAGGGTGTTATTGGGGCATTCGAGCAATATTATCCACAAAAAAATGTTTTATTATTTTAAATGAACTCAGGTGAAGGAGATTCTGCTGTATTTAAGATACGCCAAATTAACCGCACACCAATTAATCTGTGATTTGGAGAAATCATTATTAGTTACAACACATTGCGTCTTCGATGAGAAGAATATGCGTGTGACATTTGCTGTCTGTATATCTCAGTGAGGACATGCATCATCGTACATTTGGCAGCCTCTGAGAGAAATGATACATTTTAAAGCAATTCCGTAATGTGGCACTATAAATGTCTGCAGGTGTCTGGAAAGGCTACCTGATTGCAGCAGTTTATTTCTTTGCATATATCGTCCCCTGCCGTCAGTAAATGAAAAATCGCCTCAATACAGCTTTGTTTAATAGTTCTGATGCTTAAAAGACTTATTTTGTGCCTTCTGAGTAAAACACAGGCTAAAAGGACTAGAGAGTTAAAAGAGCTGAAAACATTGGGGAGAAACAGAATATCAGAGGCCAAGACAGAGGGAAAAAGAGGGAATCTCTAAAACAAGAGTGTGCCAGTCTTTGCTTCTCTTTTTTGCTAAGCTGGCAGGCCTGCAGCTAAATAGGTGGCACTCATACTTGGTCTCTGGACAAACCAGCTAGATGCAGAGTTCCATCGGGGAACCTCTTTGCAGATGTGTATATCATCACACCCACTCACTGAAATGCCAGCCCTTGCTCTCCTGTCCATGCCGGGGTGACAGACAGCTGCAATTAGTAGCTGTGGGTGGAAGACCATGGGATTAAAAAAATCAATGAGTCAGGAAGAATAGATTGATGCTGACAGTTGCTTTAATGTCAGGGGACCTGCAAAAGTAGAGCAATATGTGAGAAGGCTATCACGTTACTTTGATTTTCTTTAAAGGTATGTTTTACAGTGATTCTAAAAGAGAAGGGGAAAAAAAAGCAAGGAAAAAGATGAGTTGAATATACGGGGAAATTCTGGGGTGACTATATCTTCACCTATATAAAGCAAATCCATCTCTCTTGCCCCCACCTTCCACAGTCTGATCCTTGTCTGGGGTATTCTTTCTTCTCTTACTGTTCTCAGCCAAAATCAGGACACACTAGAGGACCAGAACATATAGTTGGAGACTTAACCGAGTGTTACAGAAGGATATCACTTTGTCCCTCCTGGAGGCAAGAAACAAGAGGGAAGCAGATATCAATATACAGAAGTGTAGCAAAGAAAGAAACATAGTGGGGGAAAAATAGGGCTAGAGACATACAGAGTAACAGAGAAGGGGCTCCATATTTGATCCATGAAGGAAATGCAGGCTTGGAGAAAAGGCAGTGCTTTAAGACCAAAGCTTTTGGTCTGGCTGCTCTCAGTGTGTGGCTTTCTCACTGATATTCAGTCATTAGCTCTGCTTTGCAGCACCAAGCAGGCATTGATAGAACAATGAATCCAAATAGAAACTAAATTTTTGTTTGACATTACCTCTGGCAAGAAGCAGTCAATGGAAATCGACAAACGTGTATGTGACCAACATCCCTGAATCTTTCTCTGCTGCGGTGTGGTTTGCTTAACAGTTTCAAAGCAATTCAAGATGTTCATCCTTAAAACAGGTATTTCATCACCACTTACACTTTTGACATAGATTTCTACCAGATTAGTTTATTCAATCGTTTCCTTCAATGTTGTTCTCCCAGAATCTCTATGCAACCTTCCCTGGGTGCTCTGCCTGGACTGCTCCCTCTCTCATGCACCCAAAGATCCTGGAACTCACCTGTATCACTGCACCTATTACCCTGCATTTGCAATCATGCACGCATGTATGCTAAGTTGCTTCAGTTGCATCCGACTCTTCGCAACCAAATGGACTGTAGCCTGCCAGGCTCCTTTGTCCATGGGATTCTCCAGCTAAGAATACTGGAGTGGATTGCCGTACCATCTTCCAGAGAATCTTCCCAACCCAGATATGGAACCCATGTCTCCTGCTGCTCGGGCATTGCAGGGGGATACTTTACTGCTGAGCCCTAGGGGAACCTGCATTATAATCATATGTTTCATCAAAAAATAAGTTCTTGAGCATAACACCTGAGTCTTACTCTGCTTTTTACCCTCTTAAATGAGATATATGTTTTCTTTTCCTAGAGTACTCAACATTCTCAACTACAAAACTCCTGGAAAACAACATAAGGAAATATTCAATATCATGTTCTAGAAAACCAACACGTTCCCCTATCTTTTTTGCTTCCTACTACTCCCCCACTGTGCTTTTCCATTTTAGAGGTCTTTATGTTACCTTTTCATTATGGCCAGGTAAGAAATGAATTGAATTTTAACTGTGATGAACTGCTGGTAACAGAAGAAAAGGTCATTTTAAAGTTAAATGCTAATATTATCTTTTCTCATTACTGGGCACATTAGGCTGACTAAATTTTTCTCTAAGATGTTTATCATTATTAGTTATTCCAAAACAATGCACAGCTATTCACTCTATGACTGATGAGACAGTAAATCTTTTAATGAAAAGGCTTCAAGCCTGACCATTAAAAAGATCCTTAGTTTGAACTCCATTAGCAGTAATGAATGTGTTCTCAGATGCACAAAAACTTTCAAAACCATGCTCAAATGTCACAAGCCAAACAATTCCACCCATTGGTCACAGAGACTGAAGTGTACCATATGGACTTCAAGTTTAACCTATGGCGACAAAATAAATATAGCCTTTGACTATTTAGTCTATTGAAGGACTCTGGAGGGGATTTACATTTATAAACATTTTGTTATAATTAATTCTCAATTTATATTAGCATTTATAAAGGATATTCATTCTTAGCTACTTGTCTTTTAATAGGAGCAGTTTGTTCTTTTTTCGGGGGGAATGGGTCTTCATTGCTGTGTACAGGTTTTTTCCCTAGTTGTCATGAGCCGGGGCTACCCTAGCTGCGGTGTGTTGGCTTCTCACTGCTGTGGCTTCTCTTGTTGCAGAGCACCGGCTGTAGAGCATGAGGTCTTCAGTACTTGTGGCATGTAAGTTTCAGCTCCCTGGCTCTAGAGCACGGGCTCAATATTTGTGGTGCATGGGATTAGTTGCCCTGCAGCATATGGGATCTTCCCGAATCGAGGATTGAACCCATGTCTCCTGCATTGGCAGGAAGATTCTTCACCACTGAGCCATCAGGGAAGCCCCTTAGCTACTATTAATTGTCCAGCCATGTTTACTAGCTAAAGAGCTACATGTTTTACAAATACTATTACTAAATCTCAAAACTTCTACCAAGAGAAGGATCATTCCCCTTTTACAGACTGAGAAACTGAGTTTCAAGGGCAAGAAGTGATTTGTTCCAGGATGTTTAGGAGGCATGGTTTGTTTTTTCTGGACAAAGTTAAAATCTTGACTTCAAACCCAGTAATTGTCTCTCTGTATCCACAAGCTTGATTTCTTCCTTGTGGGCTAAGCAATGTCCTTGTGATCTTCTAGAGAACAAGCTCTGGGATGCTAGTGGATCCTTATGTACAGAAGATGAAGGGTCTTGAGACAAGAGGGAGTGTGTGTGATGGGAAAGGGTGAGAGATGTGAATTTGCCTGTGTGATGATAGTGGCTGGGCATGGAGGCCATGATAAGAGGGTCTAAGAAGGCACCCTAAGCACAACTTTGCTCAGTCGCTCAGTCATGTCTGAATCTGTGATCCCTTGAACCTGCAGTGCGCCAGTCTTCCCTGATCTTCACTATGTCCTGGAGCTTGCTCAAACACATGTCCATTGAGTTGGTGATGCTACCCAACCATCTCATCCTCTGTTGCCCCCTTCTCCTCCTGCCTTCAATCTTTCCCAACATCAAGGTCTTTTCCAATGGGTCAGCTCTTAGCATCAGGTGGCCAAAGTATTAGAGCTTCAGCTTCAGCATCAGTCCTTCCAATGAATATTCAGGGTTGATTTTCTTTAGGATTGACTGGTTGGATCTCCTTGCAGTCCAAGAGACTCTCAAGAGTCTTCCCCAACATCACAGTTGAAAAGCATCAATTATTTGGCACTCAGCCTTCTCTATGGTCCGACTCTCACATCCACACACAACTACTGGAAAAACCATAGCTTTGACTACAGACCTTTGTTGGCAAAGTGATGTCTCTGTTTTTCATATGCTGTCTAGGTTTGTCATAGCTTCTCTTCCAAGGGGCAAACATCTTTTAATTTCATGGCTACACAGTCACCATCTGCAGTGATTTTGGAGCCCAAGAAGGTGCCTGGCAAAGGAATAGCTGAATTTGATGAGACACAGGTGAATGGACAGAGACTGTTGACCATTGAAAACTAAAGTTACTGTTAATAATATAGACAAGACCACATAAGGAGATTATAGTTTTATTCTCTTATTTCCTACAAAGAAAGTAAAGAAGACTTTATACAAATACCAATGCAGGGCACACTAGTATTTATTTTCATTAGGAGGAACAGACACTTTAAGGAGAAATATTACGATGTCCTTGAGGGTTGACCAGGATGTGTTTTTGATATTGACTCAACAGAAAGGAGTCACATGCCTTGTCCAAGTTTCTCTGGACCTCATGGTCCATAGTGGCGGGAAGGGAAGGTTACAGAAGCATTGTAGTCGGAAAAATGTGATTTTGCATTGTTTGAAGTTGTCCTCCTTTGTAAGGCATGAGGAAATAATGTTCTGTATGTTTATTAAAGTCTTCAGAATTATTGGAGGATTTCTGTTCCACTTCTAGTATAATCTGGATAAAAGTGCACCCATTTATCTTTAAAATTGTCCAAATATATATTAATCAGTTCTAGACAGTGAGAAATATTTTTTGAGATTAAGCCTCCAAGAGACTCATTAGCAAGCTCTCACCAGCAAAGCTATGGTGGCTGTAGGGGGCTCCTGACACTTCCTGTAATTCTCATCAATTCCACTCTTGCATCCTTTCATCCTCCCACTGAATCACTATCATCTCCTCTTCTGCAGCAGGCCTTTGTCCAGAAAAGGAGGCATATTTTGCACAAACATCCTCAAACTTCTTTTTTATTTTCTCTCTCTGAAGTCTGAGTAAGTAACGAGGGGAACCGTAACCATGGATACAATGACAAGCAAACACAGATAACTGATTTGGTGAAGTGGAAATGACAGGAACTCGGGGATGTGATGAACATGCACTCAGAGAGGCTATAATCATCAGATGGGAGACCTGGGTCTCACCAGAAATGAGCTCTGGGCTTTAGAAAAGCAGGTTTCAAAAGGTTCAGAGAAAGGGCGTCTGAATACAGGCAGCGGGTTTAACTGTGCATCTGATCTGTTCCCTCCACAAACCCCACACAAGCTACAGTAAATGTATTTTTTTGAACTAGACATGAACCCACAAGAATGGAGGAAATAGAGAGGAGGCCACAGCTGTAAACTTCTAGAAGCTGAAAAGAAGATGAAGAGGTCTGAACTGACCTGGCAGGAAAAACAAAACAAAACAAAATCAAACTAAAGAGCTAAACCCTAAATCAGCAGTGGGAAAAGCAGAGAGATACCCAATCTGCACGAAAATGTTCAGGTGGCTTAGAAACTGGGAATCACAGGACACCTGGGAGGAGAGTTGAACTACTGAGGATTGAGAGAAAGCTATTTAAGAAACAAGTAGACACACAGATGGCTAATAAACATGAAAAGATGCTCAACATCACACAGTATTAGAGAAATGCAAATCAAAACAATGAGGTAGCATCTCACATCGGTCAGAATGGCTGCCATCAGAACGTCTACAAACAATAAATGCTGGAGAGGGTGAGGAGAAAAGGGAAGCCTCTTACACTGTTGGTGGGAACACAAACTGGTACAGCCACTATGGAGAACAGTGTGGAGATTCCTTAAAAACCTGGAAATAGAACTGCCATACGACCCAGCAATCCACTGCTGGGCACACACACTGAGGAAACCAGAATTTAAAGAAACACGTGTACTCCGATGTTCACTGCAACACTGTTTACAATAATTAGGACATGAAAGCAACCTAGATTTCCATCAGCAGCTGAATGGATAAGGAAGTTGTGGTACATATACACAGTGGAATATTCAGTTCAGTCGCTCAGTCATGTCCAACTCTGCGACACCATGGACTGCAACAAGCCAGGCCTCCCTGTCCATCACCAACTCCCGGACTTCACCCAAACTCATGTGCATCCAGCCATCTCATCCTCTGTCATCCCCTTCTCCTCCTGCCCCCATTCCCTCCCAGCATCAGAGTCTTTTTCAATGAGTCAACTCTTTGCATGAGGTGGCCAAAGTATTGGAGTTTCAGCTTCAGCATCAGTTCTTCCAATGAACACCCAGGACTGATGTCCTTTAGAATGGACTGGTTGGATCTCCTTGCAGTCCAAGGGACTCTCAAGAGTCTTCTCCAACACCACAGTTCAAAAGCAGCAATTCTTCAGCGCTCAGTTATAAAAAAGAACGCGTTTCAGTCAGTTCTAAAGAGGTGGATGAAACTGGAGCCTATTATACAGTCAGAGAACTATCAACGTTGTATATTAACACATATATATGGAATTTTAAAAGATGGTAATGACGATCCTATATGCAAGACAGCAAAAGAGACACAGATGTAAAGAACAGACTTTTGGACCATGTGGGAGAAGGCGAGGGTAGGATGATTTGAGAAAATAGCATCAAACATGTATATTATCATATATATATAAATAGATGACCAGTGCAAGTTCAATGCATGAAGCAGGGCACTCATAGCTGGTGCTCTGGGACAACCCAGAGAGAGGCGGTGGGGAGGTGGTGGGAGAGGGATTCAGGGTGGGGAACACATGTGCACCCATGGCTGATTCATGTCAATGTATGGCAAAAACCAGCACAATATTGCAAAGTAATTCTCTTCCAATTAAAATAAATTAATTAAAAAATAAAATAATAAATAAATAAAAACAACAAAAGCCAGCAACAAAAAAAAAAAAGAAAGAAACTAGACTCTTGGAATCCATTCCAATACCTGACTGATCATCTGCCCATATCTCAACAGACGCAGAAGCTTCGTTCTTTGGAATAATCCAAACTGAGGTTCTACAGGCTGCAATAGCCGCCTAAGACTGAGGTAGGGACACGGTTCCAAAACAGAAAATAAAGTACAGACATGCAGACTAGACACTGAATGATCAGATTGCTTCCACTCTCACCCACACCCCGCTTTTCCCTTAGTGGTCTCCAAAAATATTGACTGGCTGTTGCCCCACAAGGATAAGATAAGATTCTTTTCTGTGAGAATCTATCGAACAAGTTCAAGAAGACCTGCTGAATCACACCTACCTTGGGCATCTCCAACTAATGGCCCACAGTGACTTCTGTAATTACAAGCACCACTCACGGCCTTAAAGTTGCCAGCCAGCTTTACAGTACCTCACTCTTTAACAGGAGAAGACAATCAAGGATTACTAGGCTTCTGAGAAAAGCCTCTTAACGTGAGGTACAGAAACCCAAAGAAATGAAACCATGAAGAATCTGAAGAGAAAAGGACACCACGGGGGAAGAAAAAAACTTTAAAACTATGCTATTAATAATCTCATAGAAGTAAAGATGTTTTGTCTAAGAAAGAAGTGGATATTTGAAATGATCATTTGGAGAAAAAAAACTTCTGGAAATAAAAATATGAGAAAATAAACAAAAATTGAATAGAAGAATTAGAGAATAAAGTTGAGGAAGTTTTTCAAAAAATGATAAAAACAGGGAGAAAACGATAAGAAAACTTGAAAAGCACTTGCTGCTGCTGCTTAAGTCACTTCAGTCGTGTCCGGCTCTGTGCGACCCCATAGATGGCAGCCCACCAGGCTCCCCCGTCCCTGGGATTCTCCAGGCAAGAACACTGGAGTGGGTTGCCATTTCCTCCTCCAATGCATGAAAGTGAAAAGTGAAAGTGAAGTTGCTCAGTCATGTCAGACTCTTCGAAACCCCATGGACTGTAGCCTACCAGGCTCCTCCGTCCATGTGATTTTCCAGGCAAGAGTACTGGAGTTGGTTGCCATGAAAAGCACTTAGGAAAATGTAAAATGTAAAACACATTAATTCAGAAAAATTTCTCTGATCTCAAACAAGGTTGCTAGACTGAGAAATTCTATTGAGATCCTAGCATAAGGAAAGGCCACCTCACATTAAAGCAAATTGTTTTAATATTTTAGACCAAAGGTGTAGTTTTGTGTGTGCTACAAAGAACCAGACTAGGGAAATGATCAAATAGAAGGGAAAGAAATCAGAATGGCTTCAAATTTTTAATAGCAAATGTTCCAAAATATGAAGAATCACTTCCAGTCTAGAACTTTATGTCCAGACAAATGGTAAGTTGAATGAGAGAGTAAAATAACAACATTTTCAGATATGCATGAGCTCAAAATATTTATTTCTTTTTCTCTGGAAATTTTTCGAAGATATACTCCAGAAAAAAAAAAAAAGAGAAAAAGTAAACCAATAGAGTAAGATCATGGGTAATCAGAAAATAGAACAAACTATGAAAAGAAACTGAAGTATCCTCCTTGAGGAAGGTGAGAAAAGGAGATCCCAGAATGACAGGTAGTACTAAGCAGACAACCTGGTGTGAAGCAGTGAAACTCAAGGTAAACACAGGCAAAAATACTGCAGCCATCAATACCATGTTCACTGCTATTTTGCTGTCTTTTTGTTTTGATGATGCTACAAGTGAGAGGAGAGAATTTAGAAAGACAAATAAGATCCATCAAATAAATAAGCAGAGAGAGGCCAACTAGGAGAAAAGCAAGGAAAGTTCTTAGGACAGCAACAGCAAGCAAAGTCCCCGAACAGGAGTGATTCATTAAGACTAGAGAGTGGACAGTCCAGATGGAAAAAGAAGTCTCTAGGAGAAGTGATTCCAAGAAAACGGTGGAATTGTCAGATCACATGCTATGATTGATCTTTTGAAAGTACTCTGAAGGTATTTGAAGAGGTAGAAAAAATTAGCCATTAGCACAATGAAAATTATGTGATTTTTAAAAAAAAGTAATCTATATATGTAGATTACTTTTTTAAAGTAATATTTTAAAATGTAAAAGTAAAGCTATGGAAAACACAGGAAATGAAAAGTAATAATAAGGAAACAATGTGTGAATTATATATTCATACATATAAAACTATATATTCATAAACAGTAAAATAAACTTAACATTGACAAATAGAAATTGTTGCTCAACAGTATTGAAAGAAAGGAGTACGGAAAGCAAAATGGCAGTGTTAGAGAATTCAATTAAAAGAGCCCAAACTTGTCACTTCTGGTTAGTGGACTCAGGGGAATGAGGAGGTGGGGAGGAGGACTAGGACTAGGTATGAAATCACTGTTAATTTAATCAGAGCTACATGATGCTAAAGCTGAAACTCCAGTACTTTGGCCACCTCATGCGAAGAGTTGACTCATTAGAAAAGACTCTGATGCTGGGAGGGATTGGGGGCAAGAGGAGAAGGGCACAACAGAGGATGAGATGGCTGGATGGCATCACCGACCCAATGGACGTGAGTCTGAGTGAACTCCGGGAGTTGGTGATGGACAGGGAGGCCTGGCGTGCTGCAATTCATGGGGTCGCAAAGAGTCGGACACGACTGAGCGACTGAACTGAACTGAACTGACCCTGGAGCCATCTCACACCAGTTTCCTGGAACTAGCTGTTCTCATCCCTTTTCTACCCCTAATGCTACTGACTGGAAATTGGCCCTGGAGTGAGTATTTCCACTGGAGAATTCAGGGACTACTACCCATCTTTGTTTCCACCTCACCCCCAACAAACACAACCTCTTTGAAAAGCATATTGCTAAACATTTACCTGTAGTCCATTGACTATAGCCTTACTTGACTTATATCTATAAATTCATAAATCCCATGTATAACACAGCTAATAATAACCAATACATGGTTTTAAAATAAACAAACAAAACATTCCAGGAAACTCTTTTATGGCCCTGTAAATCTTGAGACTTAAGAATATTGATAACTCAAGAAGACCTCGTAAAGACTGGAAGAGTTATGCTAATATAATCACGCATTATTCCAGTGAGGAGTAAAAAAGAAGACACAAATTAATGCAAATGAAAAGGAGCTTTATGATGAACTCAGAATTCTTAATGAGCTATACAAATGTTGAAAAGAGGGCTATAAGGTCAGGTATGATTATAAGAAACAGCCACAATGTCAAGAGAACAAAAGTGTAAAATCAGCTCTGGTGTATTTGGAAACTTGTTTAACAGCAATCTTTTTTAAGGAATTTATGACTAAGAAAATAAATAGAAAATGAGTAGGATGACTTTTAGAGAAGATAATAAGTGTTAACATATGATGGGGAGAGAGCAAATTCTTCAGCTCCTCTTTGACTACAGGATAGCTTCTGTATCAAGGAAAAGGTCAGGACATCATTTTTGGGGATGTCTGGTGTGTCTTGCAGAAGCTAAGGAGATGTGAGTGAGTGATTCTGTGATAACGTGTCTTACAACCTGGGGACTAAGTAGAGATGCTTCCAACTAAACTCTAAAATGAACACAGGGACTAAGATATATGCCAGAGAAAATAGGTAGCCTGTTACTTGAATCATTCCTCTAGTCACCATTGATATTTTGGCAAAAACCCAAAGTTATAGAGATTCAGCTAGCAAACAAGAAAACAATGAAATAATGAAAGAGGAAATAACTGCAGTTCAGTTTCTGTCTGATAAACAAGCAGAAGATACTGTAGTCTAGGATAACAGTAAAGACAAATTATTAAAAACAACAACTCTTTTGATTTCAGAATCCCAATGCTTAATTAATGAAGCTCAAATATACTCCAACTTGATTACAGAACTTTAGCGTTTCATTTGCATTTCTTTCCTTTCTCTATACAAATCCTCATTTAGAGAGAATTTCAGCAGGGTCATTACTGTTGTTAAAACATCCTCTCATGTTGATAATATTCTGCTTTTCTCTGAATATATGAAACAAATAACTTCCTATATTATGAACTCAGTAAGAAATCATGACCCCTAAAACCAACCACAGAATAGAACAAACTATTCCTTGTCTTTACCATTTAAGTCAATTGCATACTAATTCCAAAATGTATTTTGGTGGAACTGTGGACAAGGCAGATTTCTGTCTCTTGTAGTTCCATAAATCCACTTCACAGTTAGGAAATATCACTGCCAATAAAGATAAGACACACTCCTGTTTCTTCAAAATCTATCTCTGTGTGTACCACTCTTCCACTGAACCATTTATAAACTTTGTTAATTTGTCTACAAATTATTTATGCAATAACTTGAAGCTTTCCCAGACACATTTTTTCTTACCATAATTCCAAGCTCTACTTTACATTTCAAGCTACTTTGTTTCCCTTGGTTCTTCTGAAAGGGAGCTGGGGATGTATGGAGAATAGGCTCACAGGCAGAGAGCTGAAGAATGTTCTAGATGCCGCAGCTGCTATCAAGCTTTGTTATTTCTGTATTATGGTATCCGCCTGTCTTAGTCCATCCATGCGGCTATAACAAAAATATTGCATTGGCCAGAAAGTCCATTCAGATTTTCCCATAAGATGTTAGGTAAAAACCTGAACAAACTTTTTGGCCAGGCCAATATCATCAACTGGGAAGTGAAAAAACAACAGATTTTCTGGGATGAGGTTTTTAACACATTAATTTGGGACAGACAAAACATTCAATTCTACCACATTGTTATGACTACAAAAGATTTTATGAGGAGAGGGGATTGGGTAAATATCCCAGCTAAAGTCCTTTAAAACGTACCTGTTAACTGCTACCTGAAGAATAGAATACTACTATGTTCCATAACATGAGAATACACATAGGAATAAAAGAAAATTATAAGCTTTGCCTTCAAGGAGCTCACAGCCTATTTAAAAACTCTTACAGTTATTAGAGAATGATTATTTTAGACACAATACAAATAAGTGCAAGGTACAGGAAATAAAAGGAAAAAGAATCTTCAGTGGAATTGTTATGCTTGAGGAGAACCAGTTACCAAAGTTTGACCAAACTAATTACTCTTGTGGGTCACCCTGAACTAATTCCAATCTTTTAGGATGGTAAGAATACTTTCTGCAAAGAAAACAATTTTATCCATCTTAGCAACACAATTACATTATAATTTTTTTTTAGAAATATTCAGTTCATTAAGAAGGAGACAAAGACAAATATCCCTGTCTTGAAATTGTTAGTTGAGAATCACATGGTGTGAAATTGAAAACATGCATTGACTGAAAATTATGAATATGCTGATTACTAAATAGAAAACATTATTTGCCCTTAAAATAGTCGTTTTGGCTCACTTAATAGGGCATTAGGAAATAATGCCACTATCATTTAAAATATTGTCTTATAGATTGTGTGGTTATGTTATAGAAGCTGTACATGCTCATTATGTGGAGACTAGGCAGTGCCTTATGAGAAATTCAGTGGAACAGATAGAAAAATCAGCATATGCTGCATTTTAGAGAAGAAGCGGAGGTAGAGAGAAAGGCAAGATCTTCAAGTTAGGAAAACTGATCAATATCATATTAACTGTGTATCTTTCATCAAGGTATTCACCATTCTACACCTCAGATTTCTCATCTATAAAGTGAGACAACCACTTCTTAACCACAGGTGACTTTCGCCAAAAATGAAGAAGCAAAGAGAGCACTTGGCACCATGTCCAGAACTGACCCCTGGATCAGCTCCTCTCACTCATTTAATGTGAGTGATCTTTTTCTCCTGAAATTTAGCAAAGCAGATGGATGTATTTCTGCATAGAGCTCAATAATTTTTATCAACTTCTCATTATTTGTGTATATGATAGCATGTTTAGAAGGATAAAAAACAAATGCATTGAATTTTTTCAATTAAAAAAGTACTTTTCCTAGAGGAAAAAAAAGTCACTTTGGATGCAGTAAAGTCATACATAACATATAGAGATTTACTTTGATTATTCCGTCTTTAGTATTGATCTCAATGCATACACATTACTTTCTAACTCATGTATTTTTATTCTATAAATAATGATTTCTTTATTCATTTTTGAACTGGTGGTGTTTATTAAAGCTATCAGCCTCTATAGAAAAATCCACATATGTTTATTCTCAAAAGTGTTGTAACAATGGTTGATGTATTAAAATTCTTACTATGTATCAAACTCTGTTAGGCAGAATAATAACGGCTACTCCAAAGATGCCCATGTCCTAATCCTTGGCGTTTTGAATATATCAGGCTATGTAGCAATAAAGAATTAAAGTTGAAGATGGCATTAAGGTTGTTAATCAGCTATCTTTTAGAATTAAAGGATAATCCTGGATTAACTGGTTAGGCCCAATGCAGTCACATGGGTCTTATAAATCTGAAAGAGGAAGGCAGAAGAGACAGTGGTATAATATGAGACAGATGAAACCAGCCACAGCCAGTTTTGAAGATGGAAGGGGCCAGGAGCCATGAGATGCTGGTAGCCTCTAGAAGCTAAAATATGGCAAGGAAGCAGGTTCTTCCAGAGTTTCAGAAAGGAATATTCAGCCCTGTGGTCACTTGGTTTTAGCTTTGTTGTTGCAGTTCAGTTGCTAAGTTGTGTCTAAGTCTTTGCAAACCCACGGACTGCAGCACACCAGGCTTCCCTGTTCTTAACTATCTGTCAGAGTTTGCTCAAACTCATGTCCATTGAGTCAGTGATGCCATCCAACCATCTTATCCTCTGCCATCCCCTTCTCCTCCTGCCCTCATCTTTCCCAAGATCAGGGTCTTTTCCGATGAATCAGTTCTTTGCATCAGGTGGCCAAAGTACGAAAGCTTCAGCTTCAGTGGCAGTCCTTCCAATGAATATCCATGGTTGATTTACTTTAGGATTGACTAGTTTGATCTTACAATCCAAAGGAAAGACATATTTCCACCTTCTGAACTACAGAACTCTGAGATAATAAATTTGTTTATATTGCTTTAAGTCACTAACTTTGTGGTAATTTGTTACAGCAATAGAAGAAATCTAATATATAAGCACTCATCTAAATATTTTATAGGTATTATATCATTTAGTTTTCTTGTTTATTTAATTTTTAATTTATATTGGAGTGGAAATGATTAATAGTGTTGCACTAGTTTCAGATGTATAGCAAAGTAATTCAGTTATACATACGCATGTATCTATTCATTTAGTTTTTAAAACAATATTATAACTTATGTATTACTATTATTCTCTTTTTGTGAGGGTTAGAAAAAAGGTGGACACATGGAAAAGTCAGGTAACTTGTCAAAGATCATGAAGACATGATCCTAAGTGATCTGAAGTTGGTATTCTTGCTCCAGAGCCTCCATTCTTAAACACCACAAAACATTACCTCATTTGAATTAAATACATTTTCCAGTGGCCCATGAGCCCCTGACTCATAACACTAGATGCTAATGATCTAGAAAAATGTCATCTGCCAATCATTTCTAAGGAATAATTTTTCCCTTACCTTAAATCTTCTTTTTAACAGTGTAAGCACATCATAGGCATGTTAGGATGGGTTAATGTAAAAACAATTTTAGAATAAATGAATGTCACAGTAAAATAGCAATCTAGTAGCAATATGGGTGAAGATTCCAGATTTAGGGGAAAAGGTGAGAGACACACACATACACACACACACACACACACACACACATACTCATTTTTCCAAGAATAACTGATATGTAAACAAAACTAAACAATGGCCTCACCAAGCAAATGGGCCAAGGAAAGTCTGCATGTGAAAGTCTGCCAAGTTCAGGTTGAGAAGAATCTGTTGTGATGTTTGGCCAGGAAGCTTTCCTGAACCCAACTCTGCCATTCTTCCAGGGCTTGCCCTGCCTCATGCATAGGATTTGCACCTGTCATCTGACACCTGGATATTTTTATTTCACCACTGTGTGAGCAATCTATATAAAAATAGGTAAACGGAAATCCTGAACATTTAAAAGAACCTTTTAAACAGCCAAACATTTTCCTTGCAGGTATGATACTCAAGACAAAAATAAAATTAAAAGAGAGAAAAAGAGACGAAAAACAAGAGGCCATGTATTCTGGGCTACTCTATCTCACCTTCAGTTCAGTTCAATCACTCAGTCAAGCCCGAATCTTTGCGACCCCACAGACTGCAGTATGCCAGGCTTTCCTGTCCATCACCAACTCCCGGAGCTTACTCAAACTCATATCCATCAAGTCGGTGAAGACATTAAACCATCTCATCCTCTGTTGTCCCTTGGTCCTCCTGCCTTCAGTCTTTCCCAGCATCAGGGTCTTTTCAAGTGAGTCAGTTCTTTGCATCAGGTGGCCAAAGTATTGGGAGTTTCAGCCTCAGCATCAGTCCTTCCAGTGAATATTCAGGACTGATTTCCTTTAGGATGGACTGGTTGGATCTCCAAGGGATTTTCAAGAGTCATCTCCAACACCACAGTTCAAAAGCATCAATTCTTCGGCACTCAGCTTTCTTTACAGTCCAACTCTTACATCCATACATACTACTGGAAAAACCATAGCTTTGACTAGATGGGCCTTTGTTGACAAAGTAACATCTCTGCTTTTTAATATGTTGTCTAGTTTGGTCATAGCTTTTCTTCCAAGGAGCAAGCATCTTTTTTTTTTTTTTGCTTTGAAAATGCCTAGTTATTTGGCATTTATGACTATTGTAAATAACTTTGATAGTCCTGGCAATCTTATATTTTCTATTTAAGGAAAAAATTTATCATGATATTTAACCTATATAACTTCTGATTTCTTGACCATTGAATAACAGATTTTTTTTTCCAAGCTTTTTTTTTTTTTTGTATTTTATTAAACCCTCAAATTTCTGTAGCTTTGTTTCTCAACTTATTAATTAGATTCTGTTGGGGTTTCTTTTTAAGATTTTTTTTTTTAAAGAGCAGTTTTAGGTTCACAGCAAAATTGAGAGAAAGGGATAGAGATTTCTCATACACTGCCTACTCCCCCCACATGCATAACCTTCACATTATCAACATCCCATACAAGAGTAGTACATTTGTTACAATTGATGAACCTACACTGACACATCATAATAACCAAAGTTCAGTTTATATTAGGCTTCACACTTGACATTTGTTGTACCTTCTACAAGTTTAAATATTCCATTATTTTTACATATATATGTTATGTTCAAATTATGTTTTAAATGCCCTCTTAAAACCTTTCTCAAGGAATCTTTTTTTTTTTTTTGACAGCTTTAATTTTTCAGCACTTTATTTTATTTTTTTTTTATTTGATAAATTTAACACCTTTTATTGCCATACCTCATTTTACTGTGCTTTGCTTTAGTGAGCTTTATAGATACATGTTTTTTTTT